>NC_046331.1:35197946-35507112 GCF_009819535.1 Lacerta agilis
GCTGATGAGATGCCAAACCTCTGTAGTATGAAGATATTTCATGATAGCTTTGAGGGTAGGGCGGGGTGGGGGTGGGGGAGGAATGGTGTTTTGACAGTTTTATTTCTTGTCCCTTGCACTCACTTTGTCAAGTAGCACATAGTTAATGACGCCAACTGGCTAATCACAACCATTTTGTTTGAAGGTGAAAATACATTAAAGCACAAGAGCAACAATCGCAATGGATGTGGGCAATACTTCATCTTTAGCACACCATCAGTGTCTAAACTAGAGACAGTACTGAACTTTGGAACTTGGGAGTTTGGAAACAAACATCCCCACTTTTAATAAGCATTTTAATGATGAGCAATTGTGAACAAGCCCTCCTCCCTCTCCTGATTTTCGGCTCAGCTTCCAGTTGCCCACTACGACACCACTAGCAGCCTTTCACAATACCCTTTTCCAACCAAATCTTATCCTGAGAGAGGAGAGGGAAGGCACTGGCAAGGATGGGTGGCAGGTCTGTAGAAGCATCAAGGCTCATTTATAATCTCTAGGTGCTGTTGTTCTTTTCTGAACAAGAAGGCTGATGTTCCTGATTCCCACGACAGAAGTTTTTAAACTGTGATATTTTAAATGTATTTTAATGTTTGGTGGAAGCCACCCAGAGTGGCTGGGGAGACCCAGCCAGATGGGCGGGGTACAAATAATAAATTATTATTAAATTATTATTATTCATTCCCAGTTCCACCTTGTCACACCACTGCTCTGTAGGGCCACCCCAAGACATTTTGGCACTTGAAGGAAACCACAAAGCCTTCCACCCAGGAAACATGTGTGAGTGAAGATCACAGGAACAAGGGGTGGGGGTGAGGATAAAGATCTACCTTGGGAACAAGGGTGGTAGGAGACCAGCAGTGCCTCCTGTTCTCCAAGAAGCTGCTGTAGAGGCAGTATTGGGGGGGGGGTACTGCTGCCAAGAATACAGTAGGCTAAGCTTTCCAGGAATGGAATGTGCCACAGCTGTCACTGCCACCTTGGCAGCAGCAGTGGTGATGCCTTCTTTGGATGCTGGATGTGCTGCCCCTGCAGATCCTGCCACCTGAGGCATTCCCTCACCTTGCCTCATGGGTGGGCCAGCCCTGCTGCCCCATTCTGGTATGTAGTGGTGATCCTGGTGCTGGGAGGATGTGTCAACACTATCCACTTCTGTGCAATTTCCTGCAAACCTGATGAAAATGTGGCTCTGTGTACAGACCCTTTCCCCAGCATTCCCTGTTCTCATAGGCACTGATGGCTTGCAAGGCAGTTCACTAAGAAGCACCAGTAGCTACTGCTGCTTTAGCAAAAGAAATGGACGGAGCTTTCTACATACCCTTTTGAAACCACGGAGGCAGCAGTAGAGATGAAGAAGGTTTGGTTTGTGTCCAGCCACTGGCAGAAACATGTGGGGGCGGGAGAGCGGGCTGCCCCCGGTGCCATCTGGGGGGGGTGCCATTTGGCTGTGCTCGCCCCTCCTCCTGGGACGCTCGGCACTCTGTGCACCCCAGGAAGCTCAGTGCTCGCTGCACACACCCCAGGATGTGCAACAAGCCCCCCACGGGCGGCGCACCATGCCCCCTGGGACGTGCGTGCCACACCCCTGGATGTACGCCGCTCCCGGTGCTGGAGCACTAGCTCCACCACTCTGTGCAGCTCAAATCCCACCTCATCAACACAGTTCAGATTCATTAGGTTAACTTTAATCAAGCAACATTCTGTTAGCTCAGCCTCAGGCCCCTTTTGAAAATGACAGCATAAATAAGGAGACTGGCCTACCTTACAGACAGAGGTGTTGTAGAGAAAGACCATAGCTCTGGGACTTCTTTCAGAGCATGAACAATGACATCATCTGCTGGAGCCCCAAGATAACTTACAGACCCCCAGTGCTTTGGCAAGAGATTGATGTGATAAAAGGCTTTTATGTTTGTGTCAGATTAGCACAGAGGAAGTCAAAGAATAGGAGCAATGATCACAAAGAGCCTGGATACCTGTTTCCTTTGATGGGGTTCCTACTTCATGTTAGTAGTTGAAGTGATAACATCTCTTTGCAATATAGTTTGCATTTTAATTATAAGTGAAAATTTGCATTGCAGGTGAGTAAATATCTTTTTCTTCTTTTTTATGCTAAAGCTCAGTATGTTTTACAGATTGACTTCAAGTTGTTGTGGTTGCTGAATCTATACTGTTCAGTTTTGCTTGTAATTGTTTTACTTGTTTTCCTAACCACAAGTGTTTTAGATGTGGAGAGCAGGTAAGAAATTGGTATGCCCAAAATGGATGCCTTCAGGGGCTAGCATCCCAGTTACAGAAGATATAAGCCTTCATCAAAGCACAGATGCTCCAAGTGTCCCCGTTTTCCAGGGACATGCCTGGAATTAAAGAAGCCATCCCAGTTTCTGATTTGATCCCAGAATGTCCCATTTTCCTTTTTCCTCCATGTCTTGGAGAACAATTAAAAGTTGTGTGTGTAGGTGCAAAAACAGTGTTTATCCTGAAAATAAAATACCTGCACCAGATGAAAGAAACGGTGAAACTGGAATACAAAGCCCTTCATATAATTTTGAAGGGAAAGGTCACCGATTCTTTTATTCCAATGTTTCAGCAGCCGAGCATTTCTTAGGAAACATGGGGAGCATTTATTCCTTTATTGTAAATGGAGGCCACCCCTGCTTGCTTCTCTTGTCAACTCTGCCTACCCCCTTGCCCTTCCCCCATATCTGGCCGACGTCTTCCCTTTAAAACTCCACCATCCCCTATATTCTTCTAAAGTTCATACTCTGTCATGCCTGCACTTCAAAATCTACTGCTGCATCACTGCTTGCAGACATGATGTAATTATATCACTGACATCGTTAGGATCTGAGACAGAGCAATGGGAGCTCACTTTGTCCCACAGATTCAAACCGCAGACCTCCTGATCGACAAGCCCAAGAAACCCATTGTTTTAGTCCACAGCACCACCTGCGGCCCTGTAGCAGTGGTCTAAACCACTGAGCCTCTTGGGTTTGTTGATTGGAAGGTCAGCGGTTCAAATCTGCATGATGGGGTGAGCTCATGCATGGGCGTACCGAAGGGGGGGCAGGAGGGGGCAGCTGCCCCCCCCTAGAAGCCAGCTGCTCCCCCCCAGAAGCAAAAATGATCGGCGCCGGGCAAGAGGAGCCGCATCCCGGGCTGCCCGGCGCTTCCATTTAGGCTGAGGAAGAAGCGGGCCAGGAGGAGAGGAGCGGAGAAGGAGGCTGCTGTCCCTGCCGCCCAAGTTCCTCCCTTTGCCCCCCCCCCCTTGCCCAAGGCAGCTCCTGTCCCGGAGGCAAGGAGGAGCGCGCTCACAGCGGCGGGCTGCTGTGGGGACGGCTCTGCTCACTGTGCTTTTTGCCCCTGCGTCAGGCTTCGCTCTTCCCTCTCACGCCTCCCTCCCTCCCTGTGTTCTGGGAATATTAACACGTTTGGAGGGCTTGCCTGTTCCTGGCGTTGTGTTGTCTGTCATTCCTTCACCCCAACTCCTCTGGTTCGCCCCTTTTAAAGTTACTTTACTGCTCTGAAGTTGGTGTTTCCCTCTGTCCCCCTTTTTCTGAGTTGTTTAAAATCCCTGCTTTTCTACCGCTAGCAAAAATATCTCCTGGGTTGGTGTTTCGCAGCGTCCTTTTACCTGCCGCTAGCAATTACTGTTGTTCAGCCCCTCCCTGCCTTTTGCTGTGTTAAAACCACCTTGTTGTTAAGACCCTCCTTGTTGTGGCTTCTCCCTGTTCCTTAGTTACTGTTTTGCCCAGCAGCATTTAACCCTTTGTTTTCCACTTTCCTGCCTTCAAGTCTTTATCAAGTTTGCATTTAAGTCTGGTGACTTCTTTTTCAGTGTATCTGAAGAAGTGTGCATGCACACGAAAGCTCATACCAAGAACAAACTTAATTGGTCTCTAAGGTGCTACTGGAAGGAATTTTTTAATTTTTTAAAATGAATTTCTCAATGCATTTAAAAATGTTACTTTCCTGGGAAGGATTTCCCAGGTGGGCTGGCGATGATAATAAATACTCATATTGTGAAAATAATAAAAGGTGGGCTGGCGATGATAATAAATACTCATATTGTGAAACTGTACAGCCGGAGACCATTTCAGGCAATTGCCAACTCATAGATCCTTTTGGACCTGGAAAAAGGCAAAACGGGTGGAACAGTGGCGGGGCAGGAACAAGGCATAACAGGGAAGAACGGGGTTTGCAAGATATAAAAAACGACTTCAAAATTCCTGTCCATGAACCTCAGCATTGACCAAGATGCTACATAGTGACCTTCATAGGAATCTGTGGCTGAAGGGGCCAGAGAAGGGTTAAAAAGGCAATGCATTGGGGAAAACACCCCCCTCCCAACAACCTGGATTCAAAGAGGGAGGGGAAGGAGGAAAGTAAAGCTCCATCTCATCCCTCCCAGCCCAGGTCCATGCCAGGTGGGGGAAACAAGAGAAGACTAGATGAGCAAACTTGGCTTTGTTGGAAGAGGGTGCCAACCTCTGTCGCATCCCCCCTTGGCAGAGTGGAGCCCACTCCCCAGTCAGCCAGGTAGGGAAGGGGGAATTGGGTAAGGCGGGTAGAGGGGCAAATGGCCCTAAGCATGGCTGGAGTGCCCCCCCCACCAGCTAGTCTGGGAATAACTGGTTGTTTCATTTTTTCTAATTCCCAACATTCCAGCTATTTATTTAATCTGCAAATAAAGCAGGGGGCGGAGTCATAGCTCTGTGGCAGAGCATCTACTTTGATGCAGAAGGTCCCAGGTTCAATCTTTGGCATCTCTAGTTAGGGCTGGGAAGTGGGAAAGACTCCTGAAGAGCCACTGCCAGTCAGTGTGGGCAATACTGAGCTAGATGGACCAAGAGTTTGATTTTGCATAATGTGGCTTCCAATGTATCTATGTCTTAAGGGGAGGGTCATCCCCTTAAGTGGTTAGAACACCTTGCACCCAAGTTTTCCTCCCTGGCATCTGCATGTACGGCTAAGAATCTCCCCTGCCTGAAACCCTGGAGAGCTGCTGCCAGTCAGTGTATGCAGTACTGAGCTAGATGGTTTGACTTGGGGAAAAGTACCTTTCCAGTAACACAGTCCATATTTGTTTGTTTGTTTGCTTGCTTGTTTTCTTTATTTACTACATTTATACTCCTCCATTTCCCCCAAGGTGTCCAAGGAAGTAAACATGATTTTCTTTTCATCTTTGTAACAACTTTGCAAGGTTGGCAAGGTTGAGAGAGGACAACTGGTCTAAGGTCATGCAATGAGCTTCTTGGCTGAGTGGGGATTTGAACCTGGGCCTCCCTCAGGTCCGACCTAGCCCAACATTCTTAACTGCTATACTTCCCTGGCTCTCTTATTTGCTTAATCCAATTTTTTTTCATGCTCCTGCCAACCTAGCGGTTCGAAAACACGTCAAAGTGCAAGTAGTTAAATAGGTAAACAGTGTTTCTGTGCACTGCTCTGGTTCGCCAGAAGCGGCTTAGTCATGCTGGCCACATGACCCGGAAGCTGTCTGCGGACAAACACTGGCTCCCTCGGCCTATAGAGCGAGATGAGCGCCGCAACCCCATAGTCGCCATTGACTGGACTTAATCTGTCCAGGGGTCCTTTACCTTTTACCTTTTACTTCAAAAATACAAGGAAGACACTTAATTTTCCAGTAAGTGAGGAAGAAGAATACCAAGCAAACTTGAGCAAATACTACTGGCTCACTTGGGCTTCCTATGGACAGAGGACTCCAAAAAGTTTGAGAAATTATGAAGCCAACCCCTGACAAATCTGTTTCCAAAATGTTTATGTAAACATCAGATACTGTAATTCTGGAATGAAGCTAGAAGCTACTCATAAAAAGGTAGTTTAAACCAGGAATGGGTAACCTTTTCCATGAAGGGCCATTTCTCAGGGGTGACATACTAGTGGTGGGCAGGACAGGTGCAAAAAATGGGTGGGGCCCCTCCTTTTCTGCCAGTTTAACAAGGGACACATGACCTGAGGAAATGAAATATTACTTTTATAGAGGGATAACTTAACCAGAGTTGTATCACTGGCCTACCTAGCTCCATAGTGTCTACACTGACTGACAACAGCCCTCTGGGATTTTTATGCAGTCCTATTCCAGCATACCTGGATATGTCAGGGACCGAACCAGGGACCTTCCGCATGTCAAGCAGATGTTCAGCCGCTGACGCCAGTTCTAGAGTAGACCACACATTTAAAGCACGTGACTTCCTCTAGAGAATCCTGGGAACTGTAGCTCTGTGAGTGGGAAGCTACAGTTTCCAGGATTCTCTGGGTGAAATCATGTGCTTTAAATGTGTGTTGAATGTATGATGTGGGAAATGGGAGGCGCCCTCCGGAGGGATCTTTGTACTCCGGCGCCGGATATGCTTAAGATGCCCCTGCACCTAACCTTACTACGCCTCTGGTTATTGCCCCCTGCATCACGGGAGTCCTGGGCCCATGTCATGCCACCCCGCCAGCCAAAAGGTCGACAACTCTGGGAAAACGGGGGGGGGGGCGACCATGGCTTGCCCCCCCCCCTAGTTTTGATCCTGGGTACGCCCCTGAGCTCATGTTGCTCTTTCCCAGCTCCGGCCAACTTAACAATTCCAAAGCACACCAGTGCAAGTAGATAAATAGGTACCGCTGTGGCGGGAAGGTAAATGGCATTTCAATGTGCTCTGGCACGCATCACAGTCCTCTGTGCCCCAGTAGTGATTTGGTCATACTGGCCACATACTGACCTGGAAAGCTGTCTGTGGACAAACGCCAGCTCCCTCGGCTTGAAGCGAGATGAGTGCCACAACCCCATAGCCACCTTTGACTGGACTTAACCATCCAGAGGATCCTTTGCCTTTACCTTTATCACTGATGTAATGGACACGACACTCATAAATTATTATTTTATTATCATTTATTGCATTTATATCCCCATTTGTTTTCACCAAGGAGCACAGTGCCCCTGATCATTTAGTCCACAACACAACACAACACAACACAACACAACACAACACTGAGAGGCAGTGACTGGCCCAAGGTCGCCCAGTTGTCACCCAGGTCCTAGTCCAACACTCTAACCACTACACTATACTACACTACACTACACTACACTACACTACACTACACTACACTACACTACACTACACTACACTATACCAGTTGTCTAAATGCTGTGGTTGATATATAGAGAGATAAATATATAGAAACATACTTGAAGAGTTGTTTCCATGCCTACCTCCCCATTTGCTGTATCTCTGACATCACTGCCACATGGGTTATAAATAATCAGGGAGGCTCAAGAGGGGGGAAAGGAGGGGGAAGAGAAATTAGTCATGAATGCCAGATAGAATTTTCCATCTGAAATCTTGATTCATACAGCAGTTCTGGATAAATCTGACAATGCCGCCTCTGAAAAGGGCAAGGACTGAATCAGTGATGAGATAAAATGTCTATCACATGAAGCTCAGGTGGCTATTTAAGATTACAGGAGGCGATGCAGCCACATGGCAGCAGGAGGAAGGCTCATGTGGCGCGTTGTGCCTGTACAGCAATGATTGAAGCAACGGGGTGCCGAAAGCGATTCATGGACACATGCATTAAGACACATTGGCTCAATCGAAACCCGTATGCATTGGCACTGTGAAAACAAAGGCTGTCTGTTCTGGGCACGATTTTGCTAATCCTCCTTAACCATCAGCGCGACTGGCCTCCACAATTAAGACACGAGGGAAATCTTCCCTGTCATTTCGGCTAACTGCTGGGTTTCAAGTTCACCTCAGTTAATGACATAACTGAAACAAAATGGTTTCTTGCAAAATAAATAAATAAAATGAGTGTGGTGTGATTTGTCTGTAATGCAGTTGACCATTTTGCAGCTGGCCTGGGCTGTGACAATAGTGAGAGGGAGGGAGGGAGGGAGAGAAAAACCTTTTCAGTTTTGTTAAGCATTGAAGTTTCTTGATTATATAATTTGAATGAAGTAACTATCAACTTGCCAGTGTGTAAAATAATAGATTCCATGTAATGTGTCTTAATGATCTGCTCTGCTTTGAAAAAGGACTAATAGCACGTAGGAAGACACTGTGATCTGGTGAGGAATGTGGAAGGAAATGCATTACTTGGGCAGAGGTGTGGAACTAATTGGTCCAATCAACTGTCCCCAGGCCACATTCCCTCTCTCTAGGTCACATTCCACATTGGCCATGCTTCACAGCTCAAGTGGTTTTGCCTTGCCTTGATTGTGTTGCTTAATTGTGATTGGGTTTCTAGTTCCTGTCTGGATGGAGGCTAGAAACAGGTTGCATGAATGTGGGACATAAAATGAAACTCAGTACTCTCCAGGAGATGCCTTGCAAACCACAGTTCTTGTTTTGGGATTTAAGGTCGAGCATGGTTTTGCTGCACAATTCTCTTATCCAGTAGATTCTTCAGTCTATGCAAGTCCACACAGTTGCTACATATTTTTTTTTCAATAAGTTGCTTTAAATGGTGGTTCTGATGACACAGGGAAAAAATTAATTCTGACTATAAAACAAATGCAGAAAGACTTTTAAAAGGCAGAGAAAAGAAAGTTATTTCCCAATGCTGGTTTTCCCTATCTCTTATAGTAATTTTATTAGCTTGCAGCACATTGCTGCCGCAGTAGCACCAGATGGGTCTGAAGAAATGATAGCTTTTTAACAATATTATGTCATCTCTGACTGCTCCTCTAAGTGTTCTTCCCTTCATTCAAAAGTTAAATGGACTCTCAAAGCATGAACAAGAATAAATATGTAACATTTGTTACAAGGACATTAACAAGAAAGAACATGATAACAGTCAAATATATTCCAATATATAGAAACTGTATGAAACGTCTCCTTAAGTCTTCTCAGGTGGGAGCTTGGATGCTGAAAATATACCCACCCTTCTTGATGCATTAGAGAGACATTAGATATTTTCTTCTTGCAAATGACAGATCTTTTTTCCCTGGTATGTTTCTGTCACTCATAATATGTTAACTGGTGTGGGGTGAGAAAATGTATAATCACTGTAGCAGTTTACATTTGCCTTCAAACCAGACCAGAGAGACACCAAACTGAACAAAGCCCACAAGCCATACATGAGATGCTTTGCAAGATTTCATATTTCGAGAATGAATGAAAAAGAAACCAACCTCAAATCCTGTTTTAACAATGGCCAACTAGATGGTCATGGGAAGTCCACAAGTGGAACAGCATTCTCCTCTCCGAACAATTATTACTCAGAGGCATGTTGCCTCTGGCAGTTGAGATAGAACATAGCCATTGATAGCCATATGGCCACAGCTCCGTCACAACTTCTTAAAGCCATCCAAGCTGGTATCCATCACTACCCTGTGGGACTGAATTCCATAGTTTAACTTTGCATTATATAAAGCAGTATTGTAGCAAATGTGGTGTAATGGTTAAAGTGTCTGACTAGGACCAGGGTTCAAATTTTGACTGGGCCGCAATGCCTTTGGCCCAGATGCTTTCTCTTAGACTAATCTACCCCACAGAGCAGTTGTGATGACAACATGTAGATTCTGAAACTCATATTGCCGTTTGACACCATGATATGTGTTATGTGGGGCAGATGAGGGGATGCAGGAATAGGTAATGAGAGGATTAGATAGAGGGGGCTTGGGGTGGTCTATATGCTGTGGTAGGTGAGGAATTCTTCAGCTTGGAGTAACATTTGGGTCAGGGAAGAATTCAGAGGTTGAAATGCTTAATTTGCATTTGAGGTGAGCATTGTGGTCCCCTGAAACCTATTATTTTTGTGTATGGAAATCTTAGGTTCAGTTACATCACTAGCCAAAAACTATGTTTGTGTAGTGGTTAGGGATCAGTGGAATGGCTCACTTTTGATCTGTAATTGTACCAGAACCCAGCTGGTTCTTCTCTGCCAGTGTACTTGGCAGACTTCTGCAAGTGTGATGTTTGTGTGAGATTTTTTTTTTTAAAAAAAACATACAATGGTTAAATTGTGTAAATACTAGTCTCTCTGTTATTTGGCTCATCATTTTCACATCATTCTTTCCTGGGGTGGGTGGGCGAGGCTTAGCTGATGATCTTGGCTTTCAGTGAAATCTGAAATAAGGAGAATTTTGAAATAATTTCCTCTTTTATTTCCCATCATGTTTTGTTTTGTTTTTAATTGCAGGAAATTCTGACATTTCATAATTTCACTATTGCACCATGCTATAACAAGAACCCCAAACACCCCTGCAGAATCCAGTGACAATCTGCCCCATCGAGTTACCATCCAAGAGCTATTCCAGAAGTCCAAGGTTGCAAAATTGCAAAAATGTTGTTTTTATTTTGAATTGTACATTGGGGGTGGGCAGCAACATAATCTTTCCAATGCTTGGGTTCTCTAAAGCTCTTAATCCAGCCCTGCCCATAATCCTATCTTTAATGCACTTAAACACCACCTATTCCTCTCTATGCACAAATGAGGATGTTTGCTTTCTCTTGCTAAAGAGCGGTTTCTAACACAGTGCCTTTCTCCTCCATTAGTCTTTAAATTCTTGCTGCTTTCCCTTATCCACAATGATTCGTCACCTTTTATTTTCTCATTTTAAGGACATTTGCAGGGCTCTCTTTCAAATCTTTTCTTTCATCTGCCAAATAACTTTGTTAAACTGATTTTGAAGCTTCTTGGCTGACACGGCCCGAGCTTGGCTACCAAACTTGTCGGTTATCACCGCAGGTGATACCTACATTGCTATTTTAATTATTTGTGCCATTTATTTTTTTATTGTACAGTTTCCTTTCATCTTCTCCCAGGCTGCTGCATTTGGAGATACGCCTCTTGTGAATAAAGGCTTTGTCAGAGTGTCAATTGCATACCCTTTGCACAGCTGCAGTATGAAATAATTTGAAATCTTTCTGCTGAATACACCGCCACTACACAATCCTGTACATCTTGCCCTTTCCTCAAGGTTCAGGACAAGGTATATATATATATGCAGTGAATACCAAAGAACCTGCTTCTCATCTCCAAGGCCAGACCTCAAAATATATTTGAAATATATGTAGTGGTAGATGATTGACTTTGTGCTTTACCTGTGATCATTTCCCCTCCCTCTTTTTCAGCTCAAAGGCCACATTCCCACCTAGGCAACTTCTGGAAGACAGCATACCTGGCAGGCGGTGTTGTAGGTGATGCAGTAGATATGACTCCTACCCTTGGAAAGGAGACTACATTCCAGGTGATGTCAAATTTACGTCATAGGATTGGGAGGTAGATAGAATTTGCTAGAAATGGCCGGGTGGTCCAAATTAGACTCACAGGGGCAGAGTTTTCAGGGCTATCACACTCTTTAGATTTGTCTGTTGTTATCTATCTGCTCTATATATGTGTAAGTAGGACTTAGAATTCCTCACATTAATATATGGCTTTTCTCCAGCCGAATCAGCATATTAAAGTCGTTTCTTATAGCTCCCTGAGGGCCGATCTGACATTGAGTTTCATTTCCTGCATGGACAACTAGTGACAGCTTGATTGCTAAATGGGTATTTTGCTTGAAAATCAAATCTCTCAAACCCATTTATGCAATCAATGAAAACTGTGAAAAGTCGGTTTGGGGTCAACTTGTATTTGCTATTGTGTTTACCCTAATAAATTTGCCACTTTGACACCTCTACAAAAGCTGTGTTTGGGTGGAACAACCAGGTTATAGAAACAGGTGTGCCCCCCCCAAAAAGCTTTCTTTCCCTCTTCTCTTTGCAACTCCATTTAGAATAAAACAATTCATCTCCTTGAGGTGATACTTTAAGAAAGAAGTCCGCTCACTGTGTAATAAAAACAAACAAAGATTCCAGCTTCAAAAAGTAAAAATAAAATCTTCACATTCATCTTCTAGTTTTTACTTCATTACCAACAAAACAACCACCATGTGCCGTCTGTCGTTGGGACAGGGGCAAATGTGAATTTATTTAGGGGGCAGGTTTCTGGGTCTGAACACGCAAATCTCTGGTCCCTTACCTTGGACTATCCTCCTACCCCCTGCTCCCTCTGCCCACACATCCCCCTCCTCCTCAGACTCCTGCTTGTCCCTGACATCTCAGCAGGGAAGGCTCTCAATTGCAATCATCTGGAGCAGGTCACGTGATTTTCTCTGGGCCTCACAGATTGCTCCAGATCAGGCTTCCTCAATGGGCTGAGCAACTGGAAGACCTGCTCCTGCTGTGTTTTTCACAGCTCACTCTATCTTTGTCCCATTCTCCAGGTTGGCTCTCACAATGCCTAAATTATGGGCAAGGGACCCCTTTTTCACCCTAGGAAGGGACATTGACTTCTGGGGGGAAATCTATTGGGGAACCAGCTGAACAGGTATCCAAAAGTAAGTAGGACTAGAGCCATATTTGAAATTGGTTGAGCACTACAGTGCCCAAGCAAGGAACATGTTGAAAACTAGGACATGGTAGGAGGCCAGGATTCAGCTCACCCCTCAGCCATGAAGTTCACTGGGTGACTTCTATCCTAGGCTTCATAGGCTTGTTGCGCGGCCAGGCGAAGTCCCCCCGAACCCCGGGGCAGCCCTTGAGGGAAATAACAACTCATGACAACGTTCTATGGGATTGAATTGGCCACAACTTTATTAATATTTCAGATGTAGGAAGACCTTGGCTCAGGCATTGGGCGTTTATCCTTCCCAGCCCCCCAGCTGGGGTTCTGGGTAACTTCAGAGTTATCCAGCTTGATTGGGAAGTGGGCTAGCTCTGGAGAACATATGTTCAAGCAGATAGCCCACCCCCCTATGTTCACTGCCGCTGGAAGGGGAGGGCAGTGACGACCCTGGGCGTTTGGTCAATGCCTCCCCCTGAGACCCCTTTAACGGGAACCCTGTTATCACCACCACAATGGGGGCGGGGGTCACCGCCCCTCGCCCCCCCAATCCTGTAAATGACTAAAGGATTCCGCCCAAGGCCTGCAACCGCCAAAGTTGTGACGAATTGCTAAGGGAAAGGCAAAACCTGCCAATGCAGGGAAATTCCTTTCCGGCCCTTTAACAGCGACCTTGTCATAGCAGCGCCTGCATGGCTGTGTGGCTGGAAAAAAAGGTGGTTAAACCTGCAAAGTAAACGTCAATTGAGGAAGTGGAGGGTGGGGAAGCTCTGAATCCAAACGGTCGCTTCCCAGGTATGACTCAATCTCTATTGTGTGTACTGCATAATCCCTCCTTCTACCTGGCCAATCCCCTTGGCAACACCTCCCCAGCTGGGATTGGGCGGCTGCTGGAGTAGGTGGAGTCCACAGGTATCCCAACCTGGGGAAGACAAGCCAGACCAACTACCAGGAGCTGCCACCGTGATCCAATGGGTCTCCTCGCGACCTCGCAACATGCGCACCCCATTTTATGTGGGGAACGCTCATTGTGAAGACCCTGATGAGAAGGGAGACCACAAGGTATCTCACATTGAGCTCCCTGGAGGGAAGATGGGCTGTAAATGAAATAATAATAGCCCTGACCAACAATGGGCAAATCTGTCAATTTCAATTTTTCTCAGTTTCTCATTTTTCCAGTCTCCAGATCACCACATTTCCATATAAATCTGCATCTAAAAGAAGAATAAATAAACGTCATTATGAAAATTCATCAATATTTTCTGCAAATTTCTCCAATTGTACAAATTCTTATAGAAAAAATTCCTTAACATGTACACGTTTGCAAAATCATTACCCCAACATAATGCATTTATGTACATTATTTTCACTAATATATGCATTTATATGTGCACTTTACTTTTTTATGTGCATTTTTACACGTTACTTGGCTGGAAAACTGCATTGCAAAATTCAGAGAATTTCATATTTTGGAGGATGGCTGTGTTTTGGTTTGCATTTCATTTAGGAATGGGTAAATTAAATATATCAATATTTAAATGCAAACTGAAGCAAATTTCTTCCCCATCCCAATTCCTGACCCACATAATTTTGCACTGCTCCACTGCCATATATATGCCTACTAAAGTTTTGAAATGGAGTCAGTTGCCACAGCTCATCAATATATGGGTGTCCTCTGCTAAACTCAAAACTGGCAGTCAATCAACCTGAAGATTCCACAAATTAATCCCACAGACTCAATCCATCTCAGCAGTTGTTTACATCATCAGGTTTCTTTCTTTTTCCCTCCTCCACCTCCCATAGTCAATAAATTATCTCAACTGCACCCGTGGTATTTCCTCTGTGCTGCCTTCAGGTATTTGGCCATATATTTCCTCCTGCTTTATTGTTTTCGTGTTTTGACATTGATCAAAGCTACCTATGGCTGGCACGTAAACAAGAACTTGAAGAGTAAAAGGGATTTGGCAAAGCCCACTGGACTTTGCTGCAAGTTTGTTGATTATTGTACAGCGTCCACAATTCAGCAACGGGAAGTCCCCATCAAATGAAAACAAATTCGCCTTCCTGCCTGTTGTCATTTTTCACTGACGGGCTTTAAAAGGGGTGTGCGCACAAGGGGGTGGGGAGAGCTTTCATGTCAGGAAAAGAAAAAGAAAAAACAGGTAGCTGCTATGAAGGAGCCAAGTTTGTTGCTTATTACAGTAACAATTTTAAAGTGTGCTTTTATAAAAATAACAATAAAAAAGCATGGAGAAAGGGAGATTTCCTCCCCCACCCCACCCCTCTATATTATGAGATGTCAGCCTGAACTAAAAATTAATCAGTATGAGATAATGCTGATAATTGAATCCTGGTATAATGAGGAGCTTAGTCATAGTCAATACTTGAAGAGGAAACAGATAAAATCCTAGGCAATGAGATACAGACGACTTTACACCAATCTTGGTCCTACTACACTGGCTACCAGCTAGTTACCAGGCCCAACTCAAAGTGCTGGTTTTTACCTATAAAGCCTTAAACAGCTCAGGACGGCAATATTTCATGAGCCTCCTCTTTCCATAGGAAGCTACCCAGACCCTGAGATCAACTTTACTGAGGCACTTTATCATGTGCTTCTTCCATGAGAGGTCTGGAGTGTGGCAACACAAGAACAAGCCTTTACTGCAGTGGCTTCCTGTTTGTGGAATGCTTTCCCCTTCATTGTACACCTTTAGGCACCAGGCAAATATATTCCTCTTTAACCAGGCCTTTGTCTGATTGACATCCAATCCCCTTTTAGAATGTGTTGGTGGGGATTATTGTGTTGTTTTTGTTTATATTTTATTATGTATTATGTATTTTTATGTTGTGAACCACCTTGAGACACGTGGGTACAGGGTGGTATACAAATTTAATAATAGCAGTAGTAGTAGTAGTAAAATAATGACGTTTGAAGATCTCTGCTGGATTGGATTGGTTACTTGATTTACCAAGCCAGCAGAACATCAACGAAAATATTGTATAACTCAATTTCCCCCCAATTACTCATGAATAGAGAGAATCATTTTATTTTATATTTTAATTCTCTTTTAACGTTTGTTTGATTGTTTACTTGTATTTTGAATGAATATGCTATATTTTTATATATGCTGGAAGCCACCCAGAGTGGCTGGGACAACCCAGTCAGATGTGCAGGGTACAAACAATAAATTATTATTATTATTATTATTATTATTATTATTAGACATTATTTCAAATCACTTGGAGATCTTTTGTTCTAGTAAACAGTATGTAAATTCTGATAAGGAATGTATTTAAAAGCATTTGTAAATCAATTAATAGTTTAACTCTAATAAGTATATGGCATAAAAACAAAAAAATATCATTAAAATAAAAATACTACTTTTGGTGTGAGGATTGGGGTTACAGAAGCAGTTTCACGATTAATAATATTGTGCAGTTTTCTCCCAAACTTAGCTTTCCAGATGTTGTTGGATTACTACTTCCATCATCCCTCTCACAAGTCATGCAATTTGTGTAAATCAGGTTCATTTTGAAATTATACATTTCCTATGAATTAATGAGGAAAAGTCTGCCCAGTTTAGGGCTGCCATACATCTGGGACCTCCCGGACATTACAAAAAAATTGTGGGTTTTTTTTTTTTGTAAAATAAAAAAAATAAAATAAAAAAGCCTCAACAACCTAACAACTTTGGAGTGCCTCCTTAAAAAAAAAAAAAAGCTTTTTGAAATATGGAAACCCTAATTGTCACCTATCAGCGATCAATAGGGATAGTGGAGAATTTCATAAGAATCAAATATGGATGCCAGGTCTGAAGCGGTTCTCTTATTCGCCTACCAGATCAGCTGGTCGGTTTCCAGACAAGTGCTAGAGATCTTTAAAAAATATGGAATTGAAAGGGGGAGGTATCTGACAAAATCAATTGCACTGTTTTTGAACCCCGGACATATTTAATTATTACTTCTTATACAAATATTACCTTGTTGGTTGTCGTTGTTTTAGAGTTACCTTCAGATCAGTTGTGCTGAAATGTGTATTCCACTGAACTCTGTTTTCCTGAGGTGATTAAGGTAACTGCTAACATTCATTGTTATGCTTCTTATCCTGTCTCTCTTTGTGCATAGCTCTTCATTACATGATTTGTGCTTGATGGATGTTAAAGCAGCAATGTTTAATGCTAGCGGTTTATATATACACAAGCAAATAAATTTTAAACAAAAGAACAATTCTCTGAGCTTCTGAGAGTCGCAATCTCATACATCGTTGTACAAAAGCTTTGTCAGCTTCACTTTTGCAAAATACTAAGGAGAAAAAAGCCAGCTCGGTTCACCAAGCCTCTGCATCATTTCATTGTTTGGATGGCTGAAATATAATCACAACAATGTACTTCACGTATTTCCTTTTTTTTTTTTTTTTTGCAAATATGTTTTTATTTTCCATCAACAAACAAAATACAAATACGTTCATCAAATAACGTTTCACAATATTACACAAACTCCGCCGAGTTTTCCTGACTTCCCTCCTTCCCTTCCCTGGTTTTCTAATATTCCAACTATTCCCTCGCTTTCTCTTCTTTCCCACATGTTTTGTTGTCATATTGTTATCATTTTTTACTATACATTTTTGTCCTGTTACAAGAAATCTGTCAAGCCTGTAAGTGCTTACATATCTTTACAATCTCTTATATAATCCGAAAATTTACCCCATTCCAATTGAAACCTTTGATCTCTTTGCTCTCTTATTTTCCCTGTCAATTTCGCCAATTCAGAATATTCCATTAATTTCCTTTTCCACTCATTTACCGTTGGTACCTCTTTTAATTTCCAATTTTGCGCTATTAATATCCTTGCTGCTGTGGTGGCATATAAGAAGAATCTTTGATCTTTCTTTTCAATTTCCTCTCCAACTAAACCAATCAGGAAGGCTTCTGGTTTTTTCACGAATGTATATTTAAAGATTTTCTTTAATTCATTATAAATTGCTTCCCAATAGGGTTTAATTTTGTCACATGTCCACCACATATGATAAAACTCACCGTCTTTCACTTCACACCTCCAACATTTCTTATCATATTTCTTATATATTTTTGCTAGTTTTACCGGGGTTAGGTACCATCGGTACATCATTTTCATGATGTTTTCCTTTAAGATTGTACAAGCAGTAAATTTCATATGTTCCTTCCATAGTTTTTCCCACATTTCGATTTGGATATTGTGCCCGACATCTATCGCCCATTTTACCATAACATCTTTAATCTCTTCATCTTTTGTGTGCCATTCTAATAAGTAATTATACATCTTAGATAATATTTTCTCTTTGCCTTCTAGAATTTCCACTTGAAATTTTGATTTCTTATTGTCAAAATTACATTTTCTTTTGTCCTCATTAAATAGACCACACACCTGGTGATACTGGATCCACCCTGTCAGTTTTCCCGCCACCTGATCATAAGCTTTGATTTTCCAACCTTTTTCTGATTCAATCAACAAATCCTCGTATGTTACCCAGTTTTCTTCTTCTGTATTTCCTTTTGTCATCATCGGCAAGCATCATCTTGTTCCAGACTCACAAACAGAATATTGGTCAATTTTTTTAAAAAAATATATATGATAATTTTTGTATTCTCTCTGTATTTTGCGGCAATTGACTTTGCCAACTGTTCTTCTGCAGGTGGCCATTCACAGCTTTGCAAGAAGAAGGGGAGGGGAGGGTGAGTAAGATGACTGAATTTGTTGTTGTGTTGCAATGGGATTCCCCCCCCCCCATTGGGAATGCCTTGTTGATTATTTGTGTCACACACAGACAATGATTTTACTTTTTTGTTTGTTTGTTTGTTTCCTACCCCAAGTAAATAAGGCTTTGGAGTGAAACTGCCTGGGGGCAATGGCTACTTGATGGTGGATAATCAATAACAGTAACCCTACTATAAATCACCTTGCCGACAAAGGTCTGTATAGTTAAAGCTATGGTTTTCCCAGTAGTAATGTACGGAAGTGAGAGCTGGACTATAAAGAAGGCTGATCGCCAAAGAATTGATGCTTTTGAATTATGGTGCTGGAGGAGACTCTTGAGAGTCCCATGGACTGCAAGAAGATCAAACCTGAGTGTTCACTAGAAGGACAGATCCTGAAGTTGAGGCTCCAGTACTTTGGCCACCTCATGAGAAGAGAAGACTCCCTAGAAAAGACCCTGATGTTGGGAAAGATGGAGGGCACAAGGAGAAGGGGACGACAGAGGATGAGATGGTTGGACAGTGTTCTCGAAGCTACTAACATGAGTTTGGCCAAACTGCGAGAGGCAGTGAAGGATAGGCGTGCCTGGCGTGCTCTGGTCCATGGGGTCACGAAGAGTCGGACACGACTGAACGACTGAACAACAACAACTATAAATAGTGAAATACACACAGGCACAGGCACACGGAAAGCCATTATGTAGGAAGTGATCACTATCCCATCAGCAGAATTCAAAACAACAACGTTGTTTTTGCAAAACAAAATAATAAAAAATAAAAAATTTCCAGTAGCACCTTAGAGACCAACTAAGTTTGTTCTTGGTATGAGCTTTTGTGTGTATGCATACTTCTTCAGATACACTGAAACAGAAGTCACCAGACCCTTATATATAGTGTGGTTTTTCCAAACTGCCGTAGTGGGTGAGATCATGCAAATTTAACAACAGTGGTCTGAGTCTGACCACACAATCTAGAGATGAACAGATACAGAATGGTGAACTAAATACCTAGCAATCACTACCCAACAGGAATGTTCACAAATGAAAACCATGGGATAGCTAATAAAGACTTCTGATGTGTTTATTGTGTTCAGTCGTCAATGTTTCACAAAGACACCAACTTTTCTCCCCTCTTCCAGCCAATATACTTGGCCTCATTCGTGCGTATTCTCAGAAAACCTGTCTTCCAATTAAGCTATTTAATGACCCAGCAGACTATCTGGAAGTCCTAAATATTAGCTGTGCCCTTGAGTTAACTTAATTACGAGAGAGAGAGAGAGAGAGAGAGAGAGAGAGAGAGAGAGAGAGAGAGAGAGAGTCAAGGAAATTACTTTTGCTCAAAATCTCTTTCCTTGTTTTTAAGTTTGAGTTTAAATGCAACTTTTCTAAAGGTGGTTCAGGGGGAAGGGGAGAATAAGAATGCAAAAAAGTAAGGTCTGGTATATCTGGCTGCCTTCCTACCCTGGAGTTCAGAACTAAATATTACTAATCATTAGCATATTTGGGGGGTGTTAAAAGGCACTTTAAGCAAATGAACTTGGCTTAACTATAGCTAGATTAGATTGTGAGTAGGCATTGGTGTTGAAAAGCACAAATATTAGAATTAAAAATGGCTGTGTTTGCAGAGGTGGCGTAATATATTTTTATAAAATTTTGCATGGCATGGAGAAAAATAGATAGAGAAAAAGCTTTTCTTTCTCTCCCATAACACTGTAACTTGTGCCCGTTCAATGAAGATGAATGCTGGAAGATTCAGTACAGTCAAAAGAAAGTACTTCTTTGCTCAGTGCATAGTTAAACTATGGAACTCACTCCCACAGGAGGCAGCGATATTCACCAACTTGGATGGTTTTAAATCCGGTCCTCCCTCAAAGAGGGCACGTGTTGCTGTGAGACCTGGAAACCGACACCCTGTGTGTGGGTGGGTATGATTGGTCAGCCACAACACCCGATTGGAAGGTCCCTCAATGCTGGGTTCAATCGGGCCAATGGGGTGCAGTCCAAACGGATCGAGGGACCTATTTATACCCATGCACATGACCCAGAGCTTCCTCTTTCGGCATGTGCATTCGGAACACCCACCCACCTCCTCCTACTTTTAGGGCTTCTGCGCTTGTCCTTGCTATGCTATCATGTGTCGTCTGTCGTTGGGACAGGGGCACGGTAGGAATTTTCTCCACTTGGCTGTTGCCATTTGAGTTTCACCTGCCGCGTAACAAATCGTCACAACTTGTAAGGTTGCGGATAGGCTCTGGTTCAGGTGATAGGGATGGGAGAAGGCTCTCACCATTAAGGGTATTCCATTAAAGGAATCCGGGGACTTGATGGTTTGGTCAACCCCTGAGAGGGGGCTGTGCCCGTGCCTGAGGCCAGGGGGACATTTGGGTGGTGGAGATTGTCTGTTCCCGGCTTTCCACTTATCCTTGGCTGACCTATGCTGGAAACCTGGGTCAGCGCTACCTGCATGGCAGGGAGCTAGTCGAACCAGAGCCTATGCAACCACTCACTTTCTGTAAGCAATAAAGTTGTGGCCTAAATTCTGCCAAAAACCAAACTAAAATTTGAGTCAAGTGTGAATTTCTTTAGGGGGGAGGTTTCTGGGTCTGAGCACGCAAAAGAGGATTAGACAAATTCATGGAAGAGAAGGCTATTAATAGCAACTGGCAATGATGGCCTCTGAATACCAGTTTCTTGAAACTGCAATGTTCTTGTTCTTGGGTCCTGCTTGTGAGCTTCCCACAGATATCTGGTTGGTCACTGTGAGAACAGGATGCTGGACGAGTCTTGTCTTACGTTCTTAGTTATACTGTGTGCTAGCCATGTCCACAGGACAATGCACAGCCCTCTTTTATGTTTCCGGAGAAGCTGTGGTGCCTCAGTGTCAGATTGCAATGTACTCCATATATTAGGGATGCGGAACCCTTTTCATTCCAAGGGCCACATTCCTTCCTGGATAGCCTTCTGAGGGCCATATGGCAGCAGGGAGTGGGACAAGAGGCAGAAGCGGGTGGGTAACAATGGATGCATCTTTGAGAACTAGGCTAATTTGAACACAAACACACACCCTTTCTATCCTCTGTTCAGACAAAGCAAGAGGCATTCTCAGATGCCAAGGGCACATTGCAACTAGAAAAAACAAAAACAAAAAAACATTTGGAATGTAAATCAGGGCCAATGAAGGGTGGGGGAAGGGAGTGTGGCTTGGATAGAGTACTGAAGGCCAGATAGAGGGGCCTGGAAGACACTTTCCAAGTCTGACGTTCCCAACACCTGCCATAGTGCACTGCATATGAAACTTAATAAGAACGTACCACTGAACAAGTTCCTGTACTTATATATTGTTCTTGTATTTACATGAAAACAAAAAGGGGGGAGAAAAGAAAAGTTCCAAAGATTAACTCTCTGGAATTTTGAAACATAAACTCCTTCATTCTATTACAATATTTGTTCTTATTTATAATATCACGGAGATAGAACTCGGACCATCAGTAAGAAAATGAAAGTAAATGGTTTTGTGACTAGGCCAATTAAGTGCAATTTGCATAGCGAAACATGCTTCGCAATTTGCAATGATAATTAGACCTCCCGGTGTTCTCAGGTTCCCTCCAGATGTGCTGCATCTGTACTAAATGAGGAAAAGAAAGGGGGGAAGTGCAGAACTTCTTCAGCTTGTTTTGAAGTTTCAAATAGCTAATGCTTTCCCAGCAAATTTATAGCAGCACCACTGCTATGTAATTTGGATAGTGTCATTAGAAACTTTATTAGTCGCAAGTCATTATTGCTGCTTGGGACTATAAGAAGGGCTATTAAGAATGAATGACCACCCAGGATAGGAAGCAATCTAATAAGTGTAACATTTCTGATTACGTTATTCCCCACTGACAAAAAATGGTATTTTCTCAATGGCTCACAACAGGTTTAATAGATACAGAGGAAAGACAGTTAGTGGGCAATAAAGTGTGAAGCAAAACATTAGCTTCAAATAAATAGCAGAATTCCTCATTCAGTTGTAATCATCTTGGGTTTTTAAACAGCCAAGGATCCCCAGTCTATATTGTCATAACAGAGAAAGGTGTGATCAAACCCTAGGATCGGAGGCTTCCCCACCCCTCACTTCTTCTGCAAACAAGTTGTTTATACAGCTAAAGTAGCTTTTTTTAAAAAAAAGAGCTCCCCCCCCCCCACGAAGAACATTTGTTTAAAAAGCAACAGAGCTTGGAGAACATCCAGAAGGCAACCATCTGCTTCTCCTGTATCAGAGGAGTTGCAGCTGCGAAACAAGATTCGTGAAGCTGGAGAAACCATAAAGTAGACTGGTATTGAGCAACCATGTTGGAACTGAAGCTAAGAACCGAACTTAAGACTGGAAAAATGAGAAACTGAGAGAAGTGTAATTAACAGATTTATCCATTCCCTAAGGGTGGGGGACCTTTCCCCCCCCCCAGCCCAATTACCACATTACCTTTTGGGCAACCTTCTAGAAGCCCGAATTCAGAAGTGGGCACTGCTAGAGGCAAAAAGACACGGTGAGAGGCACAGCAACAACAGTAAGATAGTTACCACACATGTTTATGCATCCATCTCTGCTCTCCATCCAGTACACCAGGCTTCCTCAAACTTGGCCCTCCAGATGTTTTTGGCCTACAACTCCCACAACCCCTAGTTAGCAGGACCAGTGGTCAGGGATGGTGGAAATTGTAGTCTCAAAACATCTGGAGGGCTGAGTTTGAGGAAGTCTGCAGTACACCAAGAAGCAATATTAGCATTCAAGTACATTTTCCAGCAAGGCAAAAACACTCAAGGAGGGTGCAAATCATGGGTGTGGTTCAATAGTGTGTGCGGATTGGGAAGAGTTGCAAAAGCTATAGAGAGAGACTTAGAGGTTCTTATTTGCTCCCTAGTCCTGAGGTTCCCTATCCTCGGCTATGTGCTGCCTCTAGTAGGAGAGTAGTGTCTCTGAATGCCAGTAGCTGTGGGTTACAAGAGGAAGAGGACTGTTGTGTTCATGTCCTACTTGTTGGCCATCTCGTTGGTCACTGTGAGGGCAGAATCTGGACTAGATGTGTCTTTGGTCTAATCCAGCAGGGTTTTTCTTTTGTTGGTAAACTAGGGGTGTAAAGGTAAAGTTAAAGGGACCCCTGACCATTTGGTCCAGTCGTGGATGACTCTGGGGTTGCTGTGCTTATCTCGCTTTATTGGCCGAGGGAGGCAGCATACAGCTTCCAGGTCATGTGGCCAGAATGACTAAGCCACTTCTGGCGAACCAGAGCAGCACACAGAAACACCGTTTACCTTCCTGCCGGAGCAGTACCTAATTATCTACTTGCACTTTGACGTGCTTTCGAACTGCTAGGTTGGCAGGAGCAGGGACTGAGCAACAGGAGCTTACCCCGTCACAGAGATTGAACCGCTGACCTTCTGATCGGCAAGCCCTAGGCTCTAGGGTTTAACCCACAGTGCCACCCGTGTCCCCCAAATGCCACATTTCTGCAGGAATGTGTGATGTATATATTTTAACTCATGTGAAGATTTTGTCTGCACATACACATAGCACATTTCTGTATGCAACTTTGCCCAATCAGCACCGTTTTGCAAAGCAATTTTTCCTAATACAATTTATTTTTGTTTGCTGTTTTCATTAATGCATGCATTTTTAATGCACCCCCCCTAATATATGCATTTGTGTACACCTTGTTTGGTTGGGAAACTTCATTGCAAAGTTTAGAGAAGTGCAAATTCTGAAGGACAATTGTGTTTCAGTTCACATTTTGGTTTGAGGTGTAAAGATTAGAAATGGGTTTTTAAATTAAAAATTAAAAATTAAAATGAAATGTCTTTCTAGCTCCATTCCCAGAAAGATCCCTATCCTTGGCAAAGGCTTGAGATCCAAAACCACATGGCACCTCCTAGAAGGCCAGTGTGCCCAAGTGGGACTGGGACTGGGAGCAGAAAGTTTTGGGTTTAAAGCTGCACTGAGCCATAGTAAAAACAAAATAAAAAAAATCCTTCCAGTAGCACCTTAGAGACCAACTAAAGTTTGTTCTTGGTATGAGCTTTCATGTGCATGCACACTTCTATGGCAGACCAACATGGCTACCTACCTGTAACTGAGCCATAGTAATCAGCCACAGATAAAGTCAGGCAGTTTTCCAACCTAGCCCAATATTTTCTGCACTGACTGGCAGTGGCTATCCAGGGTTTTAAAGAGGTGTCTCTCCCAGCCCTGCCTGTAGATTCACAGACTTACTCTTGGACTTCCTGCATGGAAAGCAGATGCTCTACTACTGAGCCATGGCCATTCTCCTTTCTCCATCATAAAGAGAATTTTCCATCACCTCCTACCTGAGCTCCTTCAAACAGGAGATGCCACCAGGAATTGAACTTGGCACATTCGGCATGCAAAACATGTGCATTGATATTGGGGTGTTGAGAAGGCAGCTGTGTGACATTGTTGCAATAATCCCAATTTGCTTTGCAGGGCTGCACATGTGGGGCAGAAACCTTGGAGACATTGCCCTGAGCTCCTTGGAGGAAAGGCGATATCTTCTTCTGTCTTCTTGAAAACCAGGCTTGAAGTTGTGCATCTCTGAATAGGGATCAATGGGGCAGTCTACTGCCTGCCTGTGTTACTGCTGCATGCATGCATGCATACATACATACATACATACATACATACGTCTGTTACATTCCATTTCCCCATCTATCTATTTTCCACTTGAAAATTCATATTTAAAGGAGTATTTAAGTACATATTTAAAGCACTTTAAAAATCATTTCTAAATGTATTTTATTCTAAAATACACATCTGTAAACAGATTTGGGTATTTATTTGTTATTTGAAAACTGCACCCCCAAAAGCAAGAGAATGCATTTGTCTGGGTGGTAATACAGATCTGGTCAGCTCCCAGCCATTATTCTTTCTTGTTTTGAACTGTTTTAATTTGGTTTGAAGTGAGTTCTTCATTGTTTCTTGTTTTCTTATTTGCTTCATGTTTTGTAGAATGTCATGGTATCTGTAGCAAATGATCTGCAGACCATACATATAATCAATAACATATAAATAAAATTATAATCCATGTGGTCTTGAATTCCTCAAAAATAAGAACATATTTTGCATTTTTATGTTGTGAACTGTCCTGTGATCTTTAGACAAAGGGCAGCATACAAACTTAATAGATAAATAAATAAATCCCCCATGAACCCCAAACCGGTTAGAAACAGAAATTATTAAGGATGGAAGATTCCTTCCCCCACCAACTGACTTTGCCAGTGTAAGCTGAAGTTGCTACAGGTGGAATTAGGTAAATTGGCAATCTTCTCTGGGCCAGAATAACCTCTTGGAAAGTGATCTCGATTTGCTTCATTACAACACCTGCTTGCAATAAGATGGGATCTTATCTATTTCTGTAATAAAATGCCATGGTAGAACTGTGTCCTTAATTATCCTACTAAATAATGGGACGCATTTAAAGCCTTTCCACTCCATCTCCCACCACTCATTAGTGTCCTTTATGAGTTATTTGTCTCAACGTTATTGCATTTTCATTTAATTTTTTTTTCCTAAGAAAAAAAAAATTAGGTTCAAATGCAAATTCATTCTGGTACACATATAAAATGAATACATAATTAATGGTTCTGTTTCAGACATTTTAATCACCCAAAATATGCTAAGTGCTTCTCAGAACAATCGTAAGGCAAGTAAGCTAATATCTGTGTTGAGATTCAGTTTATACTGTGAGTTTACAGGGGGTCAGATGCCAAGTTATGATCAACTGCAGTGTAACCTGGGGGAAAATATCATGTAACAATGCAGTATGCTTCTGGAAGCAATGCTAAGCACTCTTACTAGTGAGTAAGTCATTTAACTCAGTAGGGCATACTTTGGAGAAAATGTTGAGGGTCACAAGGCTCTGACATATGGAGGATAAGCTTGGAATGTAAGTTTTGGGTGTTGAATCCACAGTTTCTTAAGAGGCAACTGGCTAATTCAAACAGGGGCAGAGTGATATAATCCTGATAAAGGGTCTTTGAGGTATACGATGTTGGGCATGCCCTGTAGTGGCATCCTTTCTGATCAGAAATTATTGTTCATGTTAATTTATTTAGGAAAATCCTTGCTATTTGTAGATGCTCACACTTTTTTTATGTCATATTCCTTTGAGGAAGGACTAGCAGGTAGGGCTATTGGTTTCTTGTGTTTTGGTTCTTGTTTTTATTATGTACTTTGATGTGGGTGGTGCTGTGGTCTAAACCACTGAGCCTAGGGCTTGCCGATCAGAAGGTTGGCGGATCGAATCCCCGCGACAGGGTGAGCTCCCATTGCTCAGTCCCTGCTCCTGCCAACCTAGCAGTTCAAAAGCATGTCAAGTGCAAGTAGATAAATAGGTACCGCTCTGGCGGGAAGGTAAATGGCATTTCCGTGCGCTGCTCTGGTTCACCAGAAGTGGCTTAGTCATGCTGACCCGGGAAGCTGTACGGCGGCTCCCTCGGCCAGTAACGCGAGATGAGCGCTGCAACCCCAGAGTCATCTGCAACTGGACCTAATGGTGAGGGGTCCCTTTACCTTTACCTCTGTAGTTTTATTCTGTATTTTATATTGTGAAGTGCCCTGAGATATTCGGATGAAGGGTGGTATACAGAATTAACAAAAACATCATCAACAACAACGGATCCTGCAAGCCCTTCTGGTTGCAAGCATAAAAACCCACCATCCATTCATTACTCAATAGTCTGAAGATCTTACTGCAGTTTCTACATCTGAATACTTTATCAGTGTCATAAGACTTTTGAGTCAATGAGACACATGCAAATAATAATGGGAGAGGATTAGGCAACAACTATTTCAAAGCCCTCTGTCTACAAGTCTGTGCTAAACTGCACACCTATGAGCTAAACTCTAATGCCGATCATAAGCCCTTTGGGTAGTAATTGTATCTGTCTGATTTTGGGTAAGGAACTAGCACTCTACTAACATGAAATCAATGTTGCATAATTGGTGTGGTGATTAATGATGTCATGGTAAATATGCTGTCATGCAGTGTGAAGAGATGACCTTCTATATGGGTTTTTATATATCTCCATAGCTGAAGAAACATGCTGAATAGCATTACAAAGGCATTTCAAAGATCCCACCACCGAAAGAGAAAGAAGGGTCACTTGCCCAGGCAGGCGCATTATCAGTGGCGGAGGAAGGCTCGGCACTACCCGGGGCGGCGAAAGGAAACGCCAGTCGCGCATGACAGCCCCATGAGCCACCTTTTCACTCTGTGGCTCAAAAGGGGGCCGCGGAAGCGGCAGTCCGTCGACGGAGTGCGCCTGCGCGAAATGTCGCGCAGGCACACTCCGTCGTTGGGCCGTGCACTGCTGCTCCCAGGGTGACGGAGCGAGCAGCGGCGCGTGGGGGTGACAAGCAGCAGCCCCTCCCGCCACACTCCACATGCCGTGGCTCGCTCCATCACCCCGGGAGCAGCAGTGCTGCACAGACAGGGTGCCGGGCAGCGGGGCTCCCCTTGGGGAGTGGCGGGAGGGGCCTCCACTTGTCACCCCCCTCCCCTGGCACCTGGGGCGTACCGGCCCCACCGCCCCCCTAGCGACACCCCTGTGCATTATGTGACCCACGAGAGCAACAAAATAACCAGACTGTATAACTGAGATGGGATAAAATCAGGCCAAATCTTTATTGACAGCAGCAGCAGGCAGGGCAAGGTTTGGCATGGCATTGGGTCTCAGGATCAGGTCATCATTCCACAAGCCCCATGTTGATGGAATGGATCATTTCCGCCCTCATACAAACAATGTTCTTCTGCCTAACAAAGGAAAGCCATTAATTTGACTGAGGGAAAGGCGAAAAAGAACCCAACCAAGTGCCAATCGGGTTGAGAGGGGGGGAAATCATTTCTGGCCCTGTCAACCATAGAAGAAGAAGAAGAAGAAGAAGAAGAAGAAGAAGAAGAAGAAGAAGAAGAAGAAGAAGAAGAGGAGGAGGAGGAGGAGGAGGAGGAGGAGGAGGAGGAGGAGGAGAGTTTGGATTTTATATCCCGCTTTATCACTACCCAAAGGAGTCTCAAAGCAGCTAACATTCTCCTTTCCCTCCCTCCCCACAACAAAACCTAAAATTGGTCAGTTAAGGCTCTAACCCGAGGGCGGGCGGGCGGGCGGGCGGATGGACGGGTAGGAAGCTCTCAAAGCAAAATGGCTGTGAGCCCAAGTGGAAGCAGCCTTATATAGGTTTCCCCTCTCCTCTTCAGCAAGGGCTCATGGGACAGCTTTTTCCCATCACACAGTATTTTGCTGCAATCTATGGGTCACAGTGTCATCGGGCAAAGGCATCTTGTGCTTATTGGGCATGAAACGGGGCTTCTATGCAAGCTGTTTTTTTAACATTCATCCTGATGCGTTTTCACAAATCTGATGAGCAATTCCTATCCCACACATTCCAGGGCATCATGAACAATTGAATGAGCAATTGAAACAAAGTGCAATTTGGGGGAGGGGAAGAAGCAGGTTAGTTGTTGAAGAGTACTGACATACCATCCAAGTGTCCCAATTTTCCAGGGACAGTCCTGGAATTACAGAAGCCATCCTGGTTTCTGAATTGATCCCAGAATGTCCTGCTTTTCCTTTTTTTTTTTTGGAAGAGGAAGGTCTCCAGTAGGCATTGAAAAGACAACAGAGGCTGCATATAAGGTGTGAGATGATCTTTCAGGTATATTTCAAGTTTAACCCAGATTGGATCTTGGGAACTCTTTGGAGATAGAGGAAACTCCAACTGCAAAAAAAGAGCCAGTTGTTAGAGCCAGCAAGCAGGGAAAGAAGTTTAGATTTCATTGGGAAGCACTGCTTAATAGCCCATAGTGATGCCATTGCAGCAGCCTTAGGATCTACAGTTGTAGACTACTTCTAGAAGCACCGCTCAGTTACACTGTAATTAGATGATACATAGGGATGTTTGAGAATTCTGATAAAAGCCTCAATTGGCAGGTTCATGTACACATGGGTACAGAATGGCAGATAGGGGAAATGGAAAAGTGGAGTATGAAGTCTGCAAAATTCAAGAGCTACAGCTTGTGACCTTTTTATTAAGCAAAACTCAAATGTATGTAAGCTAAGTGTTTACAGTGCAGCAGCATCCAGCAGAGTCGTAGACCTGAATCTATCACAAAGATCACTGTGCTTCCTATATTATTATTATCTATTAAATTTCTGTAACATCTGAGGATCACAGGATGCTTTACAGTATAAAAACTAAAACACACATAACATGAACTCTAGAACTGTTTTGGAAAGTGATTTGTTAAAGCAGGTGATGGATGATGTATATACAGTTGGGAGCAGAAAATGATCTGAATCAGGTTTTGCATTCATTCATCCAACAAAGAAGTTATTTGTTCCTTGCAAACTTTCATTATCACAGTAGAACAAAGGAGGCGGGCAGAAAGAGACAATAATTAAAGGCCTCAACGAGCCATATACTAAGGCTTAATGTCAAATGTGCAGTATCCTAAAGTACAAGATACCCAAGCTAAAGCAATAAAACGAGTTCTGCATTTCTAATGGTTTTATTTATTTTGTTTATATTTAATACAAAGCAGGAAAGGAATCCTGGTCTCCGTACATCAAAAAGATGCGACATGTTAGCAAAACCGTGGTGCAAAAAAGAGCCATAAACAATGCTTTTAATTCCAGGAGCGCTATATTATGGATAAACAAAAGCACAAAAATGAGGCGATAAAAATAAAGGGGAATCCAGTCCATCAAAGCAAATGTGCTAAGAGTATGGCACTGTAAAATCATCCTGATGAAGGACCCATTTCAAACGCTTGCTAACTGAATCAATGGCTCCATATTTATTTTATTTAATGAGTGGCCTTCCACTAAAGGAAGCTTCACATTTCATTTAGCCAAGGGCTGATTCTCACAATGCAGGATTCTGCCTCCTCCTCTCCAGCACTTAGTGTAAGAGGAACCCTGCTGTTTCAGGCCAAAAGTCTATCTAGCCCTAGCATCCTAGTTCCCACGTTGGCTAGCCACACATCTATGGGAAGATCCCAAGCAGAAATTGAGGGGGATAGCTCTGCCCCCCCCCCATTTATGCCCTGTTGGTCCACAAAGGTCTATTGCCTCTGAAAAATACAGGTTGCATACAGTCACCACAGCTAATTTTGTGTATGGCTTTGTGATTAAAAAAATAATAATACAAGTTATAAAGAGCACAACATCAACTGTTGCATTGTTCTCATGTCTCCTCCCACTTGAGGGAGGAAAGAAGCAAGAACTAGGTACCTACTTTAGGCAATAGGAAGGGGCAGAGGATGATTAATGAAGGATAAGGCTAGCAATGGCTCCTAGTCACAATGGCTATGTTCTACCTCCACTGTCAGAGGAATTTCCACTTTCTGGAAATCTCAAGTTCAGAGAGCTGCTCCTCTGCTTGGGTCCTTCTTGTGAGCTTCATATATGCATCAGGTTGGCCACTGTGAGAACAGGATGCTGGACTAGATGGGCCATTGGCCTGATCCAGCAGGACTCTTCTTGTGTTTTTTCTGGTCTTATGAAGCATTTCTGATCCTTCCTGCCATCCCAGGAACTGATTTCAGGAGCGGGTTGGAGACAGTGCTTAAGAAGGGAATAGCAGTCCAGAAGAAAGCAAAGTCTGAACTGGAGAAAAGAAACAGAAGCGAAATGTGCATAGAATTGCCCCTTTAGGTAGCACCGGGGAGGGGGAACAGATTTGCATAAAGTTTTCATTTGCCAATTTATACATAGCCGTGGAAATAAATAAATATCATTTCTCTCATTTAAATATAAATAACAGAAACACACTATAACTTACCATAGTGAGGATGGCTTTGACTAGGTGTCTTGTGTGCCTACATAGTCTATTACTCAGGTGCTAACTATTGATGGGCCACTTAAAGAACCTCCCTTGTTCTCCCTTCTAAAGGTTCTATATCTCTGGACCAGGCAGTCTTTCAACTAGAGGACACTTTCACATGAAGAACTGTCCTCTGTATAGTCGGACACACGGCGTCAAGCAAGAAGTGTGATGGGGGAAGGAGCCCCCCAAATTGTTACAAGCTGCACTACCTAGCCCTGTGTACACACAGAAATAAGTCCTATTGCGTTCAATAAGGCCTGCTCCTAAGGAAGTGACAAGAAGATTGCAGCCCAAACTACTGTGGCATAAAGCACTGCATATCTGAGCACATCTCTTCATCACTGCTATTATATTCAAATTAATGAAAACCACTCCTGGATGACAAAAACGCAGGCAATCTCAACTTGGGGATTTGTTTTAAGCATTCAGAAACTTGATTTCTATTGTGACACAAGTCGAGTAGTCAGGCAAATTCAGGATGAATGAGGCTTGTTGCTATGTTGATGAGGAGGAGACGGAATGATTCACAATGTACCATGACCTTCCAACCACCACTCTCCTACTCCCTGTGAAAGCTAGAATGTTAAGCCATCATCATTGTGTTCACATTCTCTCAAGATTCGCTGAAGAGATTTTTATACCCATACACTTCAGAGCTCAGTCACGCAGCTAACACTTGAAGTAACCACGATGCGCTGGTACAAAGGCAAGTGTCGAAACATACTAGCATGAACACTGATTTACTGAGAATCAAAAATCTAGAGCTCCACAGACAGATAAGGATGAGTGGAGCTGTTTGGTTCCACTTCTGAAAGCTTTGCTGGAGCCAGGAATGTATACTTTCCACTCTGACAGTACTTCAGAATAGCTTGCAGAATTAAAGTGGTTTCCACAACCCACCATTACAGATATGAGGAGATGAGGATAGATGAATCTGTCAGTTCCATATTCTCTTAGTTAAGCATTTATGCCATCTTATATTCAGCTGGCCACATTTCTGCATCAGTGTGTGACTTTAAAAAAGAAAACTCATGAAAATTCTTCAGTATCTTAGTGGGTGCTTGTTATACATAATTTTGCATGCAACTGTCTCCCTCATAGTTTCTCATATGAAACTCTCATATGAGTATCTCCCTCATATAATGTTTTGGATGTTTGTCTTAATTAATAGGTGCATTGTTATGCACACTTTTTCCTAATATGCACACTTTTTAAGTGAAAGAACTGCATCACCAAATTAAGAAAAGTGTGAATTTTGAAGAACAGCTGAATTTCAGTTTCCATATTATTTTAAGAGACATCCAGTTAATTAAATTTGCATTATAACTATGTGGGGAGAGGCTAAGGATGACCTGCAAACATGGGGGGGGGGTCTGTGGTGTGGTTTATTTGTTTTTAAAAAAACAATAACTGTCATGCTCCTGTCCCAAAACACTTACACTTGAGAGTAAGGAAGAGACCTCTATACAGGCTGAACAAAAAGCACAGGATCCAAGTGTGATTCCAAGGTGCACATACAAGACAAGAGACTCAGAATTGAACAAAAGCAATGAAGATGTCCAACAGTTGTCACATCCGTCCCATCAAGCTTTTTAAAGATTGGGTGGAGTGGCCTCACTCACAAGACTCTCTCACCTTATGAGACTGCCACTCCTGCAAACACATTCTCTGTCTGTCTAGGTTGGTGCATTTGATCAGAGGCAGATTTTGGTCTTCCAAATTTCATCAGTGCCCTGGGCAAGGCCAAAATTTGGCACTCCCCTGCTTCTCACCTTCTAGTCCACTCAATTCACTACATCATAGCTGTGATGCCCTGGCTAAACAACTAGTGTGGGAGAACTGGTTGCACTGCCCTAAATGCACCACTTACAGAGGTGATGCCTGGTTCTCAACAACAACCATGTGTCTTGCCTTCATGATTCCAGCTCTGCCCAACTTCCTTTTTCTCAGCCTCTCTCACTGGCTGCTCAAAGCCATCTCTGCACTCCAAGAGGCTCTGAAGTCCACAGGAGTGGCAGTAGGGCAAGCCAAAAGATCTATAATCTCAGGGGGGAGAACATCCTTCTCCACAGCTGCCAGCCCTCAAGGCCTCTCAACTTCTTCTCGCTCTTCTGTCTGGGGATAATATACTACCATGCCAGATGCTGATGGAACTGAGGGGCCCATTACTGGTTCTGTACAACTTTTCAGCCTTAACAAGGGCCCCCAGGATTCTCCATGACTGCTAAAGAGGTATAATAGTGCTTGCTTTAAACATATGGTGTGGGTGTGACCTAAGAATGGGTAGGAAGCTATGAATCGGGCTAGCCTATTTCAGACAGGAGGAGACTCTTGAGAGTCCCATGGACTGCAAGAAGATCAAACCTATCCATTCTTAAAGAAATCAGCCCGGAGTGCTCACTAGAAGGACAGATCCTGAAGTTGAGGCTCCAGTACTTTGGCCACCTCATGAGAAGGGAAGACTCCCTGGAAAAGACCCTGATGTTGGGAAAGATGGAGGGCACGAGGAGAAGGGGACGACAGAGGATGAGATGGTTGGACAGTGTTCTCAAAGCTACTAGCATGAGTCTGACCAAACTGCGAGAGGCAGTGAAGGATAGGTGTGCCTGGCGTGCTCTGGTCCATGGGGTCACGAAGAGTCGGACACGACTGAACAACAACAATATCAGACAGACCTTAATAAAACTGATTTTCAGTGTCATGAAAAGGAAGCAAATGTTTAGGCATTTTACATTCTTGCAGTTTTATTTTTTTTACAGTCTATGAGGGGAAGATGTGTTTGTAAGGTTTACTACCTCAGCTGCCCAAATAAATTTCTGGCAGTGGTGGTGTCATTTGCTGCATAATTGTGGGGATTTTCATTGCAATTTCATGTGAGAAAATTAGGTGTAGTATGCATCTCTTTCCCACCATTTTAAATCTTAGCATGATATTTAAAATTTAGAATGATATTTAAAATTTCGAATGATATACATGGTATTTGGATCAAAAGGCCACTGTTTCATAACAGGTAATGCAGTGTAAAAGGAACGCTAGGCTCCAGGGTAGAAGTACTGGCATTATAATCACACACAAAAAAACTAGCAGTAAATCCTCACGTCTGAATACACTCTTCCACTTGCCCAAAGTGTCTGGTTGTGGAAACATTACAGCAAGTATGGCCTATGTTCTGGAATTCTTTCTGGCTCAGCAAGGTCAATAGGTTTGCAGCCTGGATTATTTTAGAGATAGAATCTTCCCCATCCCTTTCCACAACTAGGAGAATGTGCTTGTGCATGACTAGAGTTAGTAAAGAAATAGAACAAGGGGGAATTACTTAGCAGCAGAGAACAGACATATAAAAATGTTCTGAAAATGCTGTTTATATATATATGCTTTTTAAAACAGCATATGTATATTCATAAGGTTCACCATTGTCATCTAGTGTCACATTGTATATTGCACTTAAAACACACTTAAAACATTTTATTTGCAGCTGTACAGCTGAGTACAGAGACTAACTAAGTCTCTGATAATCCAGGCAAAAAGTTTTATGGGGTGGGGAAAACACATGAACACATGAACAGCTCTTGCTGCAAAGATGTCTGCTTTCTTAAAACTTACGACAGCTGAACCAATAGCCTTCACTTCACCTTTCCAGTTTTGCTGAGCTGGACAATGCTTTATTGGCCATTGCATTTGAGATAAAGCATTTCCTCCTCTCCTCTCTGGCTGTTAATCCTGTCAAACCATCATGGTCATTAATTTCCATCATCTGGGCAAACCATTTGTTTCTCCAACACGGCAATAGACTACAGGGTCTCTTCTGACACCATTAATTGTTTATAGTGTATGTGGCAAGACACAGTGCCTCCGAACTATATTGTTGCATCCCTTCCCCCAAATCTCTGAGCGGTGCAAGATCCCAGGGGTTCCAGGCGCTTGCTCAGGGTTTGTATTTCCTTTGGAAATGAGACACAGCAGAGGCTGTGGTGTCTTTATGATAGATGGTTTATCTACACATATATACAACCTTAGCCTATGAAGGAGGAGTTCGGAGTATTAACACCCAAGACGGCCTTCCTTCCTAGCCGCAATCTTTGATTCAAACAGCACTCTGACTCTGTCTTCTAAGTTTGCTGCTTGATTCTAGTTCACATCACTCCAACTCCCATTCCTGCCATTTTGTCTTTCTAACTACCTGTGAGTTGAGGGAGGGGCCCCCATTCATTTACGGTCTTGTCCAGAATCCCTTCCTTAGTTCCTTTAATGGTCCATCACCCAGACTCTCAGCTGAGCAGGAAGCTAGCCTAGCTTGTATTTTAACACTTGCTGGATCCTGGGGTTATTAGAGTCTCAACATATAGCCAACTCCCCACCCAAAAAATACATCATAACAATATTAAGTGCCTGTATAAAAGCAGCAGCAGCAGCCGCCGCCGCCACATTGATTTAGATCAGGGATTAGGATTAGGTGCATTTTTTTCAACCTGGGAAACTGAGCATCACATGGCAGTGGTGGATGGAGCCAAAGGCAAAAGTGGGTTGAACAACCAACATAAATTTTACCTTTGTACAGCAGGGCAGTTTCTACACAGCCAGCCAGCCAGCCTTTTCTATCCTCCACCAGTCAAGGAAGAGTTCTAAACTGAGTTCAAGATGAAAGGATTTAAACATGCTCAGTATTTTTCCTCATCACCTTCTTGCAATAATACAAATATCAAAACAGACCAGATTAAGAAACAATTCAACGTCGGACTTCCGGCCGGCACGAGGAGCCGAAAGGGGACGGGATTCAGCCCTCCGGGGATTGCCACGCTTCTTTCCCTTCCAAATGGTTTCCAGATTTTCTCTGCCCCCCAGTTCACCCATGTTTCAGGAAGAAAAAAAAAGTGGAATTTAGAATGCAAAGATACGACAAAAGGGGTCTTACATGTTATTCCCACTAGCAGGGGCACCGAGTTGCCTCCCCCACATTGAGGGGGCATGGTCACGTGACTCGTCGTGTGATGTGTCACATGACACCACCCAGTAAGTGCCAGGCAGGGGCGGCAAGCGTACTTGCTTGGCCCGGCCCCCATCTGGTTTCTGGGCTGCCAGGCAGAGGCTGGGAAAAGCAAAAGCTAAGATCGCCTACCCTATTCACAGCCCTTGCCTGGCTCCTGGGCTCCCAGGTGGAGGCTGGGGCTGAAGCCAGGATTTGGGGGGGGGTGATAGTTCAGAATCTTATTTCCTTGAATTGCTGTTTCTGGCTGCTAGCCTGCCCTTTACCGTTCAGTCCCAGGGCAGGTTATATACAGCTTAATATAATATGTAGATTGTTCTTTACCTACCTACCTAATGATTTTCCCACCTGATGCCCTTCAGACATTCTTGACTCTTGGGCTAATAGGAGCTGTGTTCCAAACAGAATCTGGAGAGTGCTGGGTTGTTGAAGGCTGCTTTACAATGAACTGAAGGATAACAGTGAATGGATTTGCAGACTGTGATGCTTCATATCTTTGGGCTTCATTTTGATAGTAAAAAATTGACATGGAAGGGATGTGGGTTGCAGGCAGAGAGAAAGGTTGAGGGACACCGGGATTTTTGGAAGATGTTCCCAGCATAAGGGGCAGCAAGGAAGAATGGGTCTTGGAGTCTTAGAGCTCACATAACACCGAATAATAGATGGATGGATGTAGCAGTATTTTAGCCTAGTGCCTCTGTTGATTAGACTCTGTCATATGAAGGAAACTGGGCAGTAGTAAGCAGCCAGTCACAGTTGTTCTTGGCAGCCCTCCCGACTATCCAAGGAACAGAAGTCTGATGTTGTGACACATTCAAGTGACCAGGGATAGGGTTTTCTACAACAGCTACAACAGCAGCCCTCATACTATCCTATCTAATACTGAAGGTGATGATACCTAAGCATAGTTACTAGATCAGAGCTCTGTCCTCTGAGGCTAGAAGACAAACTCAAATCACGTTTGAGCTCATATCGTTGAAAACCGCTTATATATAGAGAAGACAGAGGCGCACAACAACATTGTCATATGCATTGCCACCACAGTGCAGAATCCATAAGTATTCTAAGGTACACTTTTAAAAAGTTGATCTGCATTAGATGTAAGCGAAAAGACTGTAGCATACATTATAGATAGAAAAGTGACAAAATCCGATGGGGCTCATTTTTACACCTGTCTCATGTAGCAAAATGCCTGATTTGCAGACACCCTCATTACTTCAGTATGACAAAATAGCACAGATCAAACACTTCAAAGCATCACAGAAATAACACACTTGGAGGAAAGTTAGCTACTTTTTATCTCTTTTGCTAGAACTTTGCAAAAAGGGAAGAAAAAAAAGCCCACGAAAAAAGCCCACCCTGCTCATTTGCGATGGAATTACTAGTGCCAGTTGCTGTGTGCGACAGACTTCTGCAAATATAAGTTGAAACAGGTGGGGAGTAAGCAACCATTGGCAACTAGAAAATTCTAGAGAACATTAAATGAAATGGCCTCCCAAATTTCATCATCCACTGGTTTTTTGAAGAACACCTTGGGAGCAGAGGCCCCAAAGCTTGCTTTACTTTGCACTTCCCAGTTCTGTTTTGTATCACATTAGACTGTGAGTCTTTGAGCATGTACTCTATTGTATTTTAGTCTACGTACAGCCCTTTTTAAAAATGCAGGTGCTTTGTAAGTGTTAAATAACAACAAAAGCAGCAGTCATAATAGTGTCCTGATCCAAAGTCAATTCATTCTGATATAAGCCTATTCTGTTTGATGTGATCTAGTCCCAGGTCCACGCAGGACTGAATGGCAAGTTTCACTCAAAGCCCCATGATCCCAGGCCAGCTGAAGTGTCAAACAAAATCCTGTGCTCTAGTCTAATGCATATCATTTTCATATATTCCATCCTCACTCGCAAAGCAACGTAAGTAAATGTGGGTTTTTGTTTTGTTTTGTTTAAAAAAAACAAATGAACAAATAAATCAATAAAATACTAGTGTGGTGTTATGACCTGGTCTCTGAACTGCAAATTCTCTCTTAAATTCCTGCTTCTCCTCTACCTTGAAGTTAAAGGCGGCCTTTATCAAGCTCCATCCTCTATGTATTAGCTTCACAACTTTAACACCAGAAGAGCAAAACTGAGCTACTTTACGGGGTAGTTGGAAAGTCCAAGGATCAATGATGGCTTGTGATGTGGGACAGAGGTGGTGGTATCCTCCTGGCTGTGCAATAATCATCAGGATGGGGACAGGGAGAGGTGGGGAAGCTCCAGGCTGCAGGAGCAGGCCTGCTAGTGTGTGTGTTCACCTGTGGGGCTCTAGCCACTAGATCTTATTCAACTTTACCACTGCTGTCTTGCCCTTGTTCATACCCAGGCTGATGAGTGCGGGGCTACTGGGAGAAAACCCCTGTCCTCTCCATCTAATCCATCCACGTCAGATAAGAGTTTTAGAATTTTCACATACATTAACAGCATAGTCCTATGTGTTTTTACTTGGGTGTAAATCCTACTGTGCTTAACAGGACTTTCCCCCTTAAGTGTGGTTAGCTACTATCTAACTGCTAAGCATAATTGTTTATTATTTTCTGTTTGGGTTAAATTGTTATGACTTCAATAATATAAGACCTCTTTTTTAAAAGTTTAATTTACCAGATGTACGAAGAATTTTAAGTGGATTTTGTATTTGTACCTGCACATTGCAATCTCATCAGATTCAATAGGACGGTTCAAGAAAGCAGCACCAGGGTGGGGGGTGGAGATGACTTTATAATAAATTATAATAGAACAGAGATGTGTGAATAAGTAACCTTGAAAGTGTCCCTTTACAAACAGTAAATCTCTGCACTTTAAAAAAAGAGAATGCTACAATTTGACCTGTAATTCCAATAATGAATACACAACCCAGATACAATCTACACTGAGATAAAGAAACACAGCTTAGTCTCGACACAACAGGGCATGCCAATCAATTGATATTGATTGTTCATGATCCTACAAAGGATAAAAACCTCATCTCTAGTATTTCCAAACTTTGTCATGAACAAAAAATATACCAGATCTGAAATGAATTATACATTTAAATTATGAAAAATTAAGGCTGAGCAAATACCACTTACCTGGTCTGGCGGGGAGGCGGGGGCAAAAATCTAGAAGCCTTTCCAATTTCTTTAAGAACATAAGAAGAGCTGAGTTGCATCTGGTTAAAGGGCCATCCAGCCACCATTCTGTTCTCACATCAGCCAGCCAGATGCCTCTGGGAAGCCCACAGACAGGACCTGAGTGCAACTCTGATTCCCAGAGACTAGTAGTCAAGGGCATACTGCCTCCAATGGTGGAGGTAAAAGGTAAAAGGTAAAGGACCCCTGGGCAGTTAAGTCCAGTCAAAGGCGACTATGGGGTTGTGGCGCTCATCTCGCTTTCAGGCCGAGGGAGCTGGCATTTGTCCACAGACAGGTTTCCAGGTCATGTGGCCAGCATGACTAAACCGCTTCTGGTGCAACTGAACACCGTGATGGAAACCAGAGTGGACGGAAACGCCGTTTACCTTCCCGCCACAGCGGTACCTCTTTATCTACTTGCACTGGCGTGCTTTCAAACTGCTAGGTTGGCAGGAGCTGGACAGAGCAACAGGAGCTCACCCCGTCGCTGGGATTTGAACCGCTGACCTTCCAATCGGCAAGCCCAAGAGGCTCAATGGTTTAGAGCACAGCGGCACCCATGTCCCATAGGACATAACAATCATGGCTAGTAGTCACTGATAGTCTTAACCTCCATGAATTTGTATAATCACCTTTTAAAGCAATCTGAGTTTGTGGCCATCCTGATGTCTTGTGATTCCATAGTTTGCACTGTGTGGAGAACTTTCTGTCTGTTCTGAATCTCCCACCTCTTGGCTTCATTGGATGACCCTGGCTTTTAGTATTATGAGAAAGGAAGAGAACTTTTATCTGTCCACTTCCTCCACACCTTGCTTAGCCCCCGCCCCCAAAGAAACCCATTGATCATTTTGGTTTCCCCATCTCTAGTTTCCATTTTGTGGTGAGTCAACCAGAACTGTACTTCAATATAGATAAAATATGTAAAATTCATGCATCTGCAAATAATTGTTCCAGGTGGTAAAATGTGGAAATTCTATCTGCTTTCTCTGCAGTTTTCGATTAGGAGCCCTGAAGCTTAGATCCTGTCGGGGTATGGTTGCTGGAGCTCCTCGTGCACGGCCTTGGATTGGTTATGCACGAGGTACCAGTTGCGGGGAAAGTGGCCAGCGTTCCGCGTGCTTTTGAGCACGGTCGCCGGCCAAGCCTCACAGTCTGAAGGATGATGAGTAAGCCAATTGAAGACTCTGATGGTGTGTGAGTTCCTAGTTGCCTTCTTTAAAGAAACGTTGCCTCGTGAAATAAATTTGTACCCTGACTCTGAATAGGCGGACCGATTTACAGAAAATTAAAATTTTACTTTACTCCCCCGTTAACCCCAAAGGAAGACAGACACCGGTAGTATCTTTAGTGGCTTCGGCAGAACCCGCGTAGGCTCGTCCCCTAAGCTAAGTTCTCCTAAACTTAAAGACCCTGCGCGCCCAATCTTCCGCGAGGCTAACTAAATAAACTAAAACCGAAATATCTTCCGCGGGCCTAACCCTAGGCTAACCTAAAGAAAACCTAACTAAGGCTAAACCGAATGATCTTCCGCGATCTAACTCTAACTAAAGAAAAACCCATCCAACCCGTCCAGCCCGCTCCTAGCCCCTTAAACTAAACTTGACTTCAACTAAAACCCAACTAAAAAGAACATAAGAAGAACGTGCGATCTCGTGCTACTCTCTCTCTGCCTAAGCGGGGTGCCTCTGCCTTTTATTAGGGAACAAACGTGACATCATCATAAGTACTTTAACCAATAAAATCACTGTTGCTGCCCTCCAAAAAGGCGGGAAGCAAGTTTAACGCTCATTAACAACTTTGAACATGACCGGATCTACAAAATAAAGGCGGATTAATCTTGTAAGTGAATCACACTATTCATTCATGCTTTCACTTTCACTTTTGCGCGCAATTATACCAAAAGTAGACCTTAAAAAACCCATAAAATAACCAATAAATTATGAATCCATGGCGGATCCGTGAAACGTATTCCGACATATCATCTTTCTTTTTTTGTTTTAAATTAAATTATTTTTGATTTAGTTATATAAAAAAAAGAAGGTTAGAGATATCATAAGCATTTATCTAACACAAACATTACCATTTGTTTTGATATAAACCTCGACATGAAAAGGCAGAGCGTCAACAGTGCCAACAGCGTCCACATCAAAACTGTGATATAAACACTGGCAACACTATCAACATCCATCCCCCTCATAAGAGGAAATACTTGTACAATAATGTAACAATAAAATCGTGAAAATAACAAACCACTAGCCAAACATAAAAAGTGATCGATCCGATACACTGTAAACCTTTTTAGGTATATATAAATACTTCAATATGTAGTGTAACACAACAAATCATCTTATAAGCATATATACTTTCGCGTGCAGCGTAAAACAACAAATTACTCCCCAAACACAAGAGAGGACCTGATGCAGGTCCAAAATTAAAAATAACGGATAACGACTGCCCAAACATAAGAGAGGTCCCGATCCGGGACCCAAAATTAAAGTATAACTAGAGCTGGGGCTACATGGCCTACCCAGACCCCTCCCCCATTTTTTTTAATTTTTTATTTGGAAAACTTAAGTAAAATGGATAAGGCAACATAAAGGGTGTGTGGCACTGAGGCTACAGAATCGAGGGAACTTTCAGGAAGACAGATTCTGGACTTACCACAGCGACCACAGGTAACGGGGAACTAGGGTCCGATTCCAGAAAGGGGATTTAAGGCACCTACGTACAAGTGGTTTGCGCCACAAGAGGGGATATAAGCTACCTACATAAAGGTGTCCCAGCCAGGATGAGGATTTAAACCATCTACACAAGGGTTTCCAGCGAAACGATATTAGATTTAAACCAGCTACATAAGGGTCTCCCATTAACAGCAGGAAACAGAGTGAAGGGAAAAGCTGGGAACCTGGTTTACTGCCAAAGGTAGCATATAGAGGGGAAATCTTTAAAATAAATAGGGGTACCAAAAGGGTAGGACGCCACCAGACTTGACATATATATCTTGAACAAATCCGAGAATGACCAATTCTTTGACCAAAGGAAATATAAATGTTACCACATTTTGAACTACAACTTTTGCAAGCACAACGTGGAGATTTAGGATTATTGAAGTAAAACATATATATATAAATATATCTATGACTAGAACTGCACAAAGATGATGCTTTGACCTTACATAAACATTTCCATATCATCAAAATTGTGACGCTCTAAATGGAAACCATTTCAGAAAAGCTTTGCATATATAAACATCCATATCATTAATTATCAAGCTATAAGGAAAACACATGTAACATGCGAGGCGGATATTTCAAGAAGCATACAAAGGCAAATATGCAATTTTTACAAGTACAATATAAAGTACAAGACAGGTTTAGAACTGCAAAATGGTATTGGAGAGGAGGATGAAGACGATGAATGAGTTGCCGGTCGTCTTCTTCTCCGACTACACATGACCATGTAGAAGAAATAGTCCTGGAACTCAGGAAAAGTTCATGGAGCTCAGGAAAGTACTGAAACGTCGAGCTCTGAAGAAACAACGATACCTGTAGAAGAAAGGAGGTTAAGCAAGCAAATCAAGGTGATCTGCTAGTGAGTGCAGGTATGGGAATAACTGGAACAAATCCAGGCAGCCAGGAACCAAGGGGCTGCCCAGAGGCAAACAAAATGCATAGATTGAGGATAGTTGCTGCATTTGACAAGGCGTTGGGCAAAAATTGCCAGGAACCGTAGTTCTCCCTAACTGGACAAACTGTAGAAACGTATTGTTGAAGAGTAGAGGTTGAACACACAAACGAAGGCGGGCAGCTGGAAACCGTAGTTCTCCATGGTTGGGCCAAATTTTAGAAACTTCCTCTTAAGGAACAGAAACAAGTCCCTTGCTTTGAGAAACTGGTGTGTTCAGACAACGAGTTGAATATTCTCAGCATGCTGTTAATATAGAGGATAATAAAGAAACAGGAATCTAGCCAAAGAACCAAGAGTTCCGCCGGGAGTTATAGTTTTTCAATCAACCACTGCCAAAGTCAGCACTGAACATAACAAGGAATGTTCCATGGCTGGCGATTGGATCATTGAATAAAGGAAAAGTGAATAGATGTGAACAATGCAGAAAAGAACAATGCACTTTTGTAACAGTGCTTGCCAGGGGCTTGTAGAGAGAATGAGCTCTTTAATTAGGGCCTCTGCTGCGACGAGCTTCTCGGATGTCAGCGGCCATTGGTCGACCCACACAGGGGGTCCTTCCTTCCATGTGAGTGGAAGTGCATGAACTGGCGCTGATGCAGAGGCCCACATCAAAAATGAGTGTGGATAACAGTTCTTGCTTTAGACAACAAATCTCTACCCCAAAGGGTGATAGGCACATCCATAACAAGTGGACGGAGCTGCACCATGGAGCCTGAGTCTGACTGGAAGGTAATCGGATGCACGCTCCGGTGGGCGGGTTCGAAACCTCCGACTCCGAAGACTTCCTGGGTGACAGTCGTTGCCCACTGGTCAGGCCAATCCTTTCTGGCGATCACCGTGACATCTGCGCCTGTATCAAGAAGACCCTTGATCTTTCGTCCACCCATTTCTAAGACGAGATGAGGGCGTTCTTCTGTAATCTTGATTAGCGCCATTGCTGCCTGAGGAGGCAAAGAGTCTACAGGAGCTGTAGGTGTAGAAGTAAGCAAATAGAGTCTGGCAATTTCCAAACCTTTTGTTAGGACACAAGGAACAGTTGAAAATCCTGGAATCAGCAACTGCGATGAATCTGTGATTCGAACTAGGCCTGCAGTCAGTGTGACTGTGGCAGGGAGGCGATCCATCCTAGGCAGAATAAGGCAAATTGAGGTGTCTGGGAATGGACCACGAATGGATGTTGGCAATTGCTGAGCAAACCATGGATTTGAAAAATAACAGTCCTCTGTTAAGAAGAGTGGTATACCTGGGACAGAAGATTCTTCTTGTTCTTCATTGGCAGTGTCTGAAGACATCTTTTTGGCTTCGGGTTTTTTGCACTGCTGAAGTTGGCAACTCTGAAGCTGCTTGGCGTTGAGTTGGCAAACTTGAGGTTCTTCCGTTGGTAAGAGTTGCTGATGCTGTTGAACCTGTTGACATTCAGGCAGTTGTGCATCAAACTGGCAGGATGGAACTTCCTCTTTGACGCGAGGCAGTGATTGTGGCGGGCTGAGCTTAAAAGCTGGAGGTGACACAAAGGTGTGGACATTGTTAACTGGAGTGATGTTTAAGCTTCCACAAGAGGGAGCTGGCTCACTCACTTGTATTCTTTGGCCACATGGAAAGTGATCATCAGCTGGGCTGCAACTTGAACACTGCTGTTTCACCAAGGGCAAATGTCCTTCGATGACAGATTGATCTTGACTCAATGGTGAGTAAAGCTCAGGTGCTGCGAGGTTGACCTCAGTAGGATGTTTTCTCAATGTAGAGGGCAATTCTGCGATCAGAGACTTGACTGTGATTGCTTGCTGTGAAGCAAGGTTGACATCAGCTGGAACTGAAGGGCAGTCAGCAGAAGGTGAACTGAATGCTGTGTTCTCTACTGGAACCCTTTGAATAGGTAAGGCAGATGATGAAACCTCTGGAACCTGAATGCTTGATGAGGTCACATCTTTTCTCTGGACATCTGAAGAGTAGATGTCTCTCTGGATCACTCTTTTTTCCTGATGACCTGGATAAGGAGTAGCATTGTTCACCTTTCTGGGATGGTTGACCTTCATGATGTTCTTGAACTTGCACCCTATTGTTTTACCGGGGCCGGGGCGCGGCCCGCAGAACCGTTTCCCTGAACTGGAGATGAGGTAGGTGATGTGTTTTGTGGATTCAAGCGACAATCATTTGCCCAATGAAATCCTTTCTGACAGATGGGACATCTCTCTGGCGGCTTGGCAGAAGGCCTTGGCGTTGTTGTGCACTGCGACCGGAAATGCCCATCGCCTCCACACCCATAGCACTTCTTGACTGGCGTAGAGCTGTCTTGACGTGGCATCTGTACCGCAGCTGCCAAGAGCTGTGCTTTGTAGGAGTGGGTACCGACATTCTGGCAGACGCGTAGCATCTCAGTCAATGTGGCATCTGGACGAGCTGCAACTGCTGTTAGGGCATTCTTGCAGTCATCATTGGCATTCTCAAAGGCAAGTTGTTTCGTCAGCATGTTTCTGGCATGACGATCTTCTATCTGGCGTTCCACTGCAACAATCAGGCGATCCACGAAGTCCCCATAAGGTTCTTTTGGACCTTGCCTAACTGCAGCGAATCCTGACACTGAGCTAGCATCTGTGCGATTGGGTAGTCTGCGCCAAGCTTTGACTACAATGTCTGCTATGGTGACAAGTGCAGCATCAGGTATGGCTAGCTGTTGATTGAGATTGGAGTAATGTCCTGATCCTGTGAGCATATCTTCTGTGGCAAGTGGCGTTGCACGTCTGGCTGCTACTTCTTTCCACTCTTGCAGGCACAGAAGAGCATCTGTAGGCGACAGGAAGGTGCGAAGAATCAACTTCCAATCAGATGGCAGAAGTCTACTAGTGGACAGTCCTTCAAGTAAACTTCTAGTATAAGGAGCTTGAAGTCCATTTTCGCGTATGGCTTTTCGCAGTTCACGTAGTGTTTCAAAAGGAATGGCTTGATATCTTGCAGGTTGTCCTCCATTGGCACGAATCACTGGAAAGATGTGCATTGGATCAGCACTAAAATCTATTTGTCCCAAAGCTGCTTCTAAAGCTTGAGTTCTGCAGATGGGTTGCATTGCTGTTGGATCTGTAGGTGGCATCAGTGAGTTTAAATCTTCCTGATGCTTTCCAAATGATGGGCCACTAGATGGCGCTAAAGAGTCTTTGACATCTGGATGCCTTGAAGATGGCTGACTATGAAGACAAGATGGCTGACTTGAAGTTGGATGAAGACAAGATGGCTGACTTGAAGTTGGATGAAGACAAGATGGCTGACTTGAAGTTGGAGCATAAGGTTGTTGGCTCTGTACTGCAAGTCCTGGCATCTGGATCATCATTGTTTGGCTTTGCTCTTGTCTTGGAATCTGCATTGGCATTGGAGGTGCTGAAGGGTTGGTAAATTGCTGTTGTGCTGCTTGCACTGAAGCTTGGATTGCTGTTGATTGGAAATCAGCTTGCTGCAAAACTGGAACTGCTGGCTTGAGCGCGGCCTGCAGGGCAGCAGGGTTTGCTGGCAAAAAGGCTGCTTGCTGCTGCTGCTGCTGGATCGCTGGCAAAAGCGCGGCTTGCGATGGAGGAAGCGGGACCGTTGCTTGGAGCGAGGTCCGCGGCTGCTGCTGACTTGAAATCGCTGGCTGGTAAAAGGCCTGCGATGACTGCTGAGCGACTGGCGGTGGGGCAGTTCGCGGCGGGGCTTGAAAGGCCGACGGCGTCTGCTGCACCGGCACAGGCGGCAATGAATCTGGCAATGACAAATTGGACAAGGGCGAGTGCGTGTACGACAACGGGGCCTGAACTGGCTGCTGCGAGGGGGCCGAAAATGGCACAACCGCAAGCGGCAGCACAGGGGCACTATTAAAAGCAGTATTTCCTAAATTCACTGTTCCATTAAGCAAAACATTTCTTGGAGCGATTTGTTGAAAGCAGTTTCTTACTTTGCTCCATACTAATTGTACAGGAATTCCGATTTTCGGGTTGGCCATAAATTCTAACCCGATCCTTTCCCATGAGGCTAAATCTTTCGTTCCCTCCTTAGGGACCCAGGGACAAATTTCCCCAATGGTTTTAACTAAAAGCTCTACTTCTGATTCAGAGACAGGGTGACCATTTCTTTTCAAAAGGTACAATAAGTCTTCACAAAATTTTACTTGAGCAGTTGAGAGTGAGGAGCCCATTTTTTAAACACTTTTCCAAAACTTTTCCTCCCCCACCCGTAGGCTTCTACTAGGGGACACCGGTTCTACCCGTAGGCTTTAACCGAAAAACCTGGCACCCGTAGGCTTTAGCCAGAAAACCTCCGCCCCCACCCGTGGGCTTCTACTAGGGGCTACCGGCCCTACCCGTAGGCTTTGACCGAAAAACCTGGCACCCGTAGGCTTTAGCCAGAAAACCTTTCCCTCCCACCCGTAGGCTTTTTCGGGAGACACCGGCCCTACCCGTAGGCTTTGACCGAAAACCCTGGCACCCGTAGGCTTTAGCCAGAAAACCTTTCCCTCCCACCCGTAGGCTTTTTCGGGAGACACCGGCCCTACCCGTAGGCTTTGACCGAAAACCCTGGCACCCGTAGGCTTTTGCCAGACCCTTCCCACCCGTAGGCTTTAGGGAAGACCTTACTCTGCCCGTAGGCTTACACTAAACTCCTTGCCGCTCTACCCGGGGACCCCTTGGGGCAAAAATACACGCGCGCGACTTCTATTTACACTACTTTGGGCAAGCGGTGGATTCGCGCTACTGCAGCGAAATCCTAGATAAACCGGGCCGTTATACCTCACCTCTCAATGTCTGTTTCCGAGCCACTTCCGATATGTTGCCTTTAACCGGAGTCTTCGTGGAAGCGATTTTTGACTACGCTTTGCCTCACACGGGGCACCACTTGTCGGGGTATGGTTGCTGGAGCTCCTCGTGCACGGCCTTGGATTGGTTATGCACGAGGTACCAGTTGCGGGGAAAGTGGCCAGCGTTCCGCGTGCTTTTGAGCACGGTCGCCGGCCAAGCCTCACAGTCTGAAGGATGATGAGTAAGCCAATTGAAGACTCTGATGGTGTGTGAGTTCCTAGTTGCCTTCTTTAAAGAAACGTTGCCTCGTGAAATAAAATTTGTACCCTGACTCTGAATAGGCGGACCGATTTACAGAAAATTAAAATTTTACTTTACTCCCCCGTTAACCCCAAAGGAAGACAGACACCGGTAGTATCTTTAGTGGCTTCGGCAGAACCCGCGTAGGCTCGTCCCCTAAGCTAAGTTCTCCTAAACTTAAAGACCCTGCGCGCCCAATCTTCCGCGAGGCTAACTAAATAAACTAAAACCGAAATATCTTCCGCGGGCCTAACCCTAGGCTAACCTAAAGAAAACCTAACTAAGGCTAAACCGAATGATCTTCCGCGATCTAACTCTAACTAAAGAAAAACCCATCCAACCCGTCCAGCCCGCTCCTAGCCCCTTAAACTAAACTTGACTTCAACTAAAACCCAACTAAAAAGAACATAAGAAGAACGTGCGATCTCGTGCTACTCTCTCTCTGCCTAAGCGGGGTGCCTCTGCCTTTTATTAGGGAACAAACGTGACATCATCATAAGTACTTTAACCAATAAAATCACTGTTGCTGCCCTCCAAAAAGGCGGGAAGCAAGTTTAACGCTCATTAACAACTTTGAACATGACCGGATCTACAAAATAAAGGCGGATTAATCTTGTAAGTGAATCACACTATTCATTCATGCTTTCACTTTCACTTTTGCGCGCAATTATACCAAAAGTAGACCTTAAAAAACCCATAAAATAACCAATAAATTATGAATCCATGGCGGATCCGTGAAACGTATTCCGACATATCATCTTTCTTTTTTTGTTTTAAATTAAATTATTTTTGATTTAGTTATATAAAAAAAAGAAGGTTAGAGATATCATAAGCATTTATCTAACACAAACATTACCATTTGTTTTGATATAAACCTCGACATGAAAAGGCAGAGCGTCAACAGTGCCAACAGCGTCCACATCAAAACTGTGATATAAACACTGGCAACACTATCAACATCCATCCCCCTCATAAGAGGAAATACTTGTACAATAATGTAACAATAAAATCGTGAAAATAACAAACCACTAGCCAAACATAAAAAGTGATCGATCCGATACACTGTAAACCTTTTTAGGTATATATAAATACTTCAATATGTAGTGTAACACAACAAATCATCTTATAAGCATATATACTTTCGCGTGCAGCGTAAAACAACAAATTACTCCCCAAACACAAGAGAGGACCTGATGCAGGTCCAAAATTAAAAATAACGGATAACGACTGCCCAAACATAAGAGAGGTCCCGATCCGGGACCCAAAATTAAAGTATAACTAGAGCTGGGGCTACATGGCCTACCCAGACCCCTCCCCCATTTTTTTTAATTTTTTATTTGGAAAACTTAAGTAAAATGGATAAGGCAACATAAAGGGTGTGTGGCACTGAGGCTACAGAATCGAGGGAACTTTCAGGAAGACAGATTCTGGACTTACCACAGCGACCACAGGTAACGGGGAACTAGGGTCCGATTCCAGAAAGGGGATTTAAGGCACCTACGTACAAGTGGTTTGCGCCACAAGAGGGGATATAAGCTACCTACATAAAGGTGTCCCAGCCAGGATGAGGATTTAAACCATCTACACAAGGGTTTCCAGCGAAACAATATTAGATTTAAACCAGCTACATAAGGGTCTCCCATTAACAGCAGGAAACAGAGTGAAGGGAAAAGCTGGGAACCTGGTTTACTGCCAAAGGTAGCATATAGAGGGGAAATCTTTAAAATAAATAGGGGTACCAAAAGGGTAGGACGCCACCAGACTTGACATATATATCTTGAACAAATCCGAGAATGACCAATTCTTTGACCAAAGGAAATATAAATGTTACCACATTTTGAACTACAACTTTTGCAAGCACAACGTGGAGATTTAGGATTATTGAAGTAAAACATATATATATAAATATATCTATGACTAGAACTGCACAAAGATGATGCTTTGACCTTACATAAACATTTCCATATCATCAAAATTGTGACGCTCTAAATGGAAACCATTTCAGAAAAGCTTTGCATATATAAACATCCATATCATTAATTATCAAGCTATAAGGAAAACACATGTAACATGCGAGGCGGATATTTCAAGAAGCATACAAAGGCAAATATGCAATTTTTACAAGTACAATATAAAGTACAAGACAGGTTTAGAACTGCAAAATGGTATTGGAGAGGAGGATGAAGACGATGAATGAGTTGCCGGTCGTCTTCTTCTCCGACTACACATGACCATGTAGAAGAAATAGTCCTGGAACTCAGGAAAAGTTCATGGAGCTCAGGAAAGTACTGAAACGTCGAGCTCTGAAGAAACAACGATACCTGTAGAAGAAAGGAGGTTAAGCAAGCAAATCAAGGTGATCTGCTAGTGAGTGCAGGTATGGGAATAACTGGAACAAATCCAGGCAGCCAGGAACCAAGGGGCTGCCCAGAGGCAAACAAAATGCATAGATTGAGGATAGTTGCTGCATTTGACAAGGCGTTGGGCAAAAATTGCCAGGAACCGTAGTTCTCCCTAACTGGACAAACTGTAGAAACGTATTGTTGAAGAGTAGAGGTTGAACACACAAACGAAGGCGGGCAGCTGGAAACCGTAGTTCTCCATGGTTGGGCCAAATTTTAGAAACCTCCTCTTAAGGAACAGAAACAAGTCCCTTGCTTTGAGAAACTGGTGTGTTCAGACAACGAGTTGAATATTCTCAGCATGCTGTTAATATAGAGGATAATAAAGAAACAGGAATCTAGCCAAAGAACCAAGAGTTCCGCCGGGAGTTATAGTTTTTCAATCAACCACTGCCAAAGTCAGCACTGAACATAACAAGGAATGTTCCATGGCTGGCGATTGGATCATTGAATAAAGGAAAAGTGAATAGATGTGAACAATGCAGAAAAGAACAATGCACTTTTGTAACAGTGCTTGCCAGGGGCTTGTAGAGAGAATGAGCTCTTTAATTAGGGCCTCTGCTGCGACGAGCTTCTCGGATGTCAGCGGCCATTGGTCGACCCACACAGGGGGTCCTTCCTTCCATGTGAGTGGAAGTGCATGAACTGGCGCTGATGCAGAGGCCCACATCAAAAATGAGTGTGGATAACAGTTCTTGCTTTAGACAACAAATCTCTACCCCAAAGGGTGATAGGCACATCCATAACAAGTGGACGGAGCTGCACCATGGAGCCTGAGTCTGACTGGAAGGTAATCGGATGCACGCTCCGGTGGGCGGGTTCGAAACCTCCGACTCCGAAGACTTCCTGGGTGACAGTCGTTGCCCACTGGTCAGGCCAATCCTTTCTGGCGATCACCGTGACATCTGCGCCTGTATCAAGAAGACCCTTGATCTTTCGTCCACCCATTTCTAAGACGAGATGAGGGCGTTCTTCTGTAATCTTGATTAGCGCCATTGCTGCCTGAGGAGGCAAAGAGTCTACAGGAGCTGTAGGTGTAGAAGTAAGCAAATAGAGTCTGGCAATTTCCAAACCTTTTGTTAGGACACAAGGAACAGTTGAAAATCCTGGAATCAGCAACTGCGATGAATCTGTGATTCGAACTAGGCCTGCAGTCAGTGTGACTGTGGCAGGGAGGCGATCCATCCTAGGCAGAATAAGGCAAATTGAGGTGTCTGGGAATGGACCACGAATGGATGTTGGCAATTGCTGAGCAAACCATGGATTTGAAAAATAACAGTCCTCTGTTAAGAAGAGTGGTATACCTGGGACAGAAGATTCTTCTTGTTCTTCATTGGCAGTGTCTGAAGACATCTTTTTGGCTTCGGGTTTTTTGCACTGCTGAAGTTGGCAACTCTGAAGCTGCTTGGCGTTGAGTTGGCAAACTTGAGGTTCTTCCGTTGGTAAGAGTTGCTGATGCTGTTGAACCTGTTGACATTCAGGCAGTTGTGCATCAAACTGGCAGGATGGAACTTCCTCTTTGACGCGAGGCAGTGATTGTGGCGGGCTGAGCTTAAAAGCTGGAGGTGACACAAAGGTGTGGACATTGTTAACTGGAGTGATGTTTAAGCTTCCACAAGAGGGAGCTGGCTCACTCACTTGTATTCTTTGGCCACATGGAAAGTGATCATCAGCTGGGCTGCAACTTGAACACTGCTGTTTCACCAAGGGCAAATGTCCTTCGATGACAGATTGATCTTGACTCAATGGTGAGTAAAGCTCAGGTGCTGCGAGGTTGACCTCAGTAGGATGTTTTCTCAATGTAGAGGGCAATTCTGCGATCAGAGACTTAACTGTGATTGCTTGCTGTGAAGCAAGGTTGACATCAGCTGGAACTGAAGGGCAGTCAGCAGAAGGTGAACTGAATGCTGTGTTCTCTACTGGAACCCTTTGAATAGGTAAGGCAGATGATGAAACCTCTGGAACCTGAATGCTTGATGAGGTCACATCTTTTCTCTGGACATCTGAAGAGTAGATGTCTCTCTGGATCACTCTTTTTTCCTGATGACCTGGATAAGGAGTAGCATTGTTCACCTTTCTGGGATGGTTGACCTTCATGATGTTCTTGAACTTGCACCCTATTGTTTTACCGGGGCCGGGGCGCGGCCCGCAGAACCGTTTCCCTGAACTGGAGATGAGGTAGGTGATGTGTTTTGTGGATTCAAGCGACAATCATTTGCCCAATGAAATCCTTTCTGACAGATGGGACATCTCTCTGGCGGCTTGGCAGAAGGCCTTGGTGTTGTTGTGCACTGCGACCGGAAATGCCCATCGCCTCCACACCCATAGCACTTCTTGACTGGCGTAGAGCTGTCTTGACGTGGCATCTGTACCGCAGCTGCCAAGAGCTGTGCTTTGTAGGAGTGGGTACCGACATTCTGGCAGACGCGTAGCATCTCAGTCAATGTGGCATCTGGACGAGCTGCAACTGCTGTTAGGGCATTCTTGCAGTCATCATTGGCATTCTCAAAGGCAAGTTGTTTCGTCAGCATGTTTCTGGCATGACGATCTTCTATCTGGCGTTCCACTGCAACAATCAGGCGATCCACGAAGTCCCCATAAGGTTCTTTTGGACCTTGCCTAACTGCAGCGAATCCTGACACTGAGCTAGCATCTGTGCGATTGGGTAGTCTGCGCCAAGCTTTGACTACAATGTCTGCTATGGTGACAAGTGCAGCATCAGGTATGGCTAGCTGTTGATTGAGATTGGAGTAATGTCCTGATCCTGTGAGCATATCTTCTGTGGCAAGTGGCGTTGCACGTCTGGCTGCTACTTCTTTCCACTCTTGCAGGCACAGAAGAGCATCTGTAGGCGACAGGAAGGTGCGAAGAATCAACTTCCAATCAGATGGCAGAAGTCTACTAGTGGACAGTCCTTCAAGTAAACTTCTAGTATAAGGAGCTTGAAGTCCATTTTCGCGTATGGCTTTTCGCAGTTCACGTAGTGTTTCAAAAGGAATGGCTTGATATCTTGCAGGTTGTCCTCCATTGGCACGAATCACTGGAAAGATGTGCATTGGATCAGCACTAAAATCTATTTGTCCCAAAGCTGCTTCTAAAGCTTGAGTTCTGCAGATGGGTTGCATTGCTGTTGGATCTGTAGGTGGCATCAGTGAGTTTAAATCTTCCTGATGCTTTCCAAATGATGGGCCACTAGATGGCGCTAAAGAGTCTTTGACATCTGGATGCCTTGAAGATGGCTGACTATGAAGACAAGATGGCTGACTTGAAGTTGGATGAAGACAAGATGGCTGACTTGAAGTTGGATGAAGACAAGATGGCTGACTTGAAGTTGGAGCATAAGGTTGTTGGCTCTGTACTGCAAGTCCTGGCATCTGGATCATCATTGTTTGGCTTTGCTCTTGTCTTGGAATCTGCATTGGCATTGGAGGTGCTGAAGGGTTGGTAAATTGCTGTTGTGCTGCTTGCATTGAAGCTTGGATTGCTGTTGATTGGAAATCAGCTTGCTGCAAAACTGGAACTGCTGGCTTGAGCGCGGCCTGCAGGGCAGCAGGGTTTGCTGGCAAAAAGGCTGCTTGCTGCTGCTGCTGCTGGATCGCTGGCAAAAGCGCGGCTTGCGATGGAGGAAGCGGGACCGTTGCTTGGAGCGAGGTCCGCGGCTGCTGCTGACTTGAAATCGCTGGCTGGTAAAAGGCCTGCGATGACTGCTGAGCGACTGGCGGTGGGGCAGTTCGCGGCGGGGCTTGAAAGGCCGACGGCGTCTGCTGCACCGGCACAGGCGGCAATGAATCTGGCAATGACAAATTGGACAAGGGCGAGTGCGTGTACGACAACGGGGCCTGAACTGGCTGCTGCGAGGGGGCCGAAAATGGCACAACCGCAAGCGGCAGCACAGGGGCACTATTAAAAGCAGTATTTCCTAAATTCACTGTTCCATTAAGCAAAACATTTCTTGGAGCGATTTGTTGAAAGCAGTTTCTTACTTTGCTCCATACTAATTGTACAGGAATTCCGATTTTCGGGTTGGCCATAAATTCTAACCCGATCCTTTCCCATGAGGCTAAATCTTTCGTTCCCTCCTTAGGGACCCAGGGACAAATTTCCCCAATGGTTTTAACTAAAAGCTCTACTTCTGATTCAGAGACAGGGTGACCATTTCTTTTCAAAAGGTACAATAAGTCTTCACAAAATTTTACTTGAGCAGTTGAGAGTGAGGAGCCCATTTTTTAAACACTTTTCCAAAACTTTTCCTCCCCCACCCGTAGGCTTCTACTAGGGGACACCGGTTCTACCCGTAGGCTTTAACCGAAAAACCTGGCACCCGTAGGCTTTAGCCAGAAAACCTCCGCCCCCACCCGTGGGCTTCTACTAGGGGCTACCGGCCCTACCCGTAGGCTTTGACCGAAAAACCTGGCACCCGTAGGCTTTAGCCAGAAAACCTTTCCCTCCCACCCGTAGGCTTTTTCGGGAGACACCGGCCCTACCCGTAGGCTTTGACCGAAAACCCTGGCACCCGTAGGCTTTAGCCAGAAAACCTTTCCCTCCCACCCGTAGGCTTTTTCGGGAGACACCGGCCCTACCCGTAGGCTTTGACCGAAAACCCTGGCACCCGTAGGCTTTTGCCAGACCCTTCCCACCCGTAGGCTTTAGGGAAGACCTTACTCTGCCCGTAGGCTTACACTAAACTCCTTGCCGCTCTACCCGGGGACCCCTTGGGGCAAAATACACGCGCGCGACTTCTATTTACACTACTTTGGGCAAGCGGTGGATTCGCGCTACTGCAGCGAAATCCTAGATAAACCGGGCCGTTATACCTCACCTCTCAATGTCTGTTTCCGAGCCACTTCCGATATGTTGCCTTTAACCGGAGTCTTCGTGGAAGCGATTTTTGACTACGCTTTGCCTCACACGGGGCACCACTTGTCGGGTATGGTTGCTGGAGCTCCTCGTGCACGGCCTTGGATTGGTTATGCACGAGGTACCAGTTGCGGGGAAAGTGGCCAGCGTTCCGCGTGCTTTTGAGCACGGTCGCCGGCCAAGCCTCACAGTCTGAAGGATGATGAGTAAGCCAATTGAAGACTCTGATGGTGTGTGAGTTCCTAGTTGCCTTCTTTAAAGAAACGTTGCCTCGTGAAATAAAATTTGTACCCTGACTCTGAATAGGCGGACCGATTTACAGAAAATTAAAATTTTACTTTACTCCCCCGTTAACCCCAAAGGAAGACAGACACCGGTAGTATCTTTAGTGGCTTCGGCAGAACCCGCGTAGGCTCGTCCCCTAAGCTAAGTTCTCCTAAACTTAAAGACCCTGCGCGCCCAATCTTCCGCGAGGCTAACTAAATAAACTAAAACCGAAATATCTTCCGCGGGCCTAACCCTAGGCTAACCTAAAGAAAACCTAACTAAGGCTAAACCGAATGATCTTCCGCGATCTAACTCTAACTAAAGAAAAACCCATCCAACCCGTCCAGCCCGCTCCTAGCCCCTTAAACTAAACTTGACTTCAACTAAAACCCAACTAAAAAGAACATAAGAAGAACGTGCGATCTCGTGCTACTCTCTCTCTGCCTAAGCGGGGTGCCTCTGCCTTTTATTAGGGAACAAACGTGACATCATCATAAGTACTTTAACCAATAAAATCACTGTTGCTGCCCTCCAAAAAGGCGGGAAGCAAGTTTAACGCTCATTAACAACTTTGAACATGACCGGATCTACAAAATAAAGGCGGATTAATCTTGTAAGTGAATCACACTATTCATTCATGCTTTCACTTTCACTTTTGCGCGCAATTATACCAAAAGTAGACCTTAAAAAACCCATAAAATAACCAATAAATTATGAATCCATGGCGGATCCGTGAAACGTATTCCGACAAGATCCGTCGCTGCTTCTGCTATTTTAGATAAGTGATATGGTTCTTCTAGACTGATGGTAAAGAAAGGATAATTTGCACTGAATACATTTCTGATGCCTAGTCTCTTGGGAGTTGGGCATGCCTACTCTACACCATACATGGGCAGTTTTGTATATCTTTATCATTTCCCCTTAATCATGTTTTAAAAATCCCTAAGGGAAGCTTATTTGTTTCTTTGCTTTTAAAATAATAATTACTTAATATGAATTTGATGAGGGAACTGAATTCTCCTTTTCGAGATGGGCAGTGCCAGGTTTTGCCATCAGTCCAGTTCTGCCCTTGATACCAAGACCTAGATCTGATTCCCACCAATAAAAAGCACCTAACATTCCAGAGCACAGGAAATATCAACTCCCACCAACTCCACCCCAAATAACAAAACAAAACAAAAACTCGACCAAATACATTTTGAAAGATCAGTGACTTGATATGTCTAAACAGGTGTGTGAAAAAGATACTCTGGCTTCCCATTTCTGTTTAATGAGAATGTACACCAATGACACCTGCAGACTCTTCATCAGATCCTCGAAAAAGTAATTGGACTAAGTTTCTTTAAAAAGAAGAAGAAAGAAAAATCAGATAGCAGAAATTATATGGAGACCCAGATGAGTTGTGGATTGGGCTGAATGAACTGAGCCAAACTTTGTGATGAAACAAACAACATTCTAATAAGTGCAAGTAACTTAAGACACCATATAGGTTTGGCTGGCAAGCACCTTTTATATTGGTATGATATGAGGGCTCAGGCAGGATCTTAGAGTCCTCATGGCTCCTTCCCAAAGCCTAGTTAGTGCTTGTCTGGCTTTGGAAAGGAGGTGAGAGGGCTCTAGACCCTGCTAGACCTTCATGCCTCCTTCCCAAAGGCCAGTGCCTCACTTACTGGGCTTTGGAAATGGGAAGGCAATGTGGGGGTTCTGAAGGGGCCTCAAATGTTGGTCTTGCACAGAGTGCTTTATTACCAAGGTCTGCCCCTGACTCTCCCTACTTGGGATTCTCAGAAACTGAGGCTCTATCTGAACTATACAGTAATACCTCCGCGAACATCTGCCTCGTCTAGCGTCCATTCTGGCAAATGTCCGTGGCAAACCCAGAAGTATCGGAACAGGTTACTTCTGGGTTTGCTGCTCTCGCATGTGCAGAAGTGCTAAATCACGCTTCATGCATGCGCAGAAGCTCAGACTGCTCCGCCCGCATGCGTGCGCAAACACGGCATTTTGCCCTGTGTCCTTTTCGGCTAGCGACCGGGGCTCCAGAATGGATCCCGGTCGCAAAACAAGGTACCACTGTATGTTCGAAGCAGCATTGTAGCTCTCTGAGAGGAATAGGGCTCTGCTATCAATAACAAATTATCATTTTATCTCTTTAGCAGATCCTAACTTGAGTTCTCAAAACATGGACAAAATATTACAGGGATAAACCAGCAGGTATCCAAGTCTCACAACTGGCACTGCATTGATTGTGGTGTAAATGGTAATTGCCCCGTGGCTGCTACAGAGGGATCGTACATGAGGGTGATAGGGCTCAGCATTATCAATCCTTTTGAATCGAATTCTGCTCACTTATTGCATTTATATTAACCTTCCTGCCAAAGTACTCCATGCAGTTACAGTTTACAGTAAAATAATGGCCTTTAATCTATGGGAAATGATGCAAAAGTGAAAAAAAAGAAGCGAAAAGGGAGAGGAAAACAAGAGTATTCAAGTACCAGCTCCATCATTTTGCTCCAATTTGGTGGAATAACAATTACAAAAGGTGATTCTGGGAGGCAGATTGGTCCAGGCAACAGGGAGTAGGTATTCTCTCTCTCTCTCTCTCTCTCTCTCTCTCTCTCTCTCTCTCTCTCTCAGCAGCCAAGTGAAATAGATACTGATGAGAAAAGATACTTAGAGAAGCCAAAATGGTTGTTGATCCCAGCCAAATTGATCGAGGAAGCCACACTTTCTCACCTCTCCATCTGCAGCAGCCAGAGATATTCTACTCCTAGGTGTCATTTGTGCTATACATTTAAGCAATATCTTTAAAATAGTTATAACTCTCCTCCTGCCCCCAAGCATCCTGGGAAGTGTAGCATAGTAAGGAGGCTCGGAGTCAGGGCTGTCCTAAGCATATGTGGCGCTGGGGTGCAAAGATCTGCCCAAAGCCCCCCCCCCAGGTTACCCAGTCCCAGGCGCACAGGAGGGTGGAGCCGGCTGGCCACCTCAGCATCTCGCTGGCTCAGTCGCCCCCGAACTCTGACCGATGGACCAGCTCTTCCCCAGACTCAACTCTCGGGCCCTGGACTCTCGGCCTGGTGCCCCTGAGAGCCTGGCACCCGGGTGCCCCACACCCCTAGCGCCTATGGGTAAGACGACCCTGCTCAGAGTTGTTAAGAGACTCCTATTCCCCTCAGAGGAAAAACAAAGGCCCTTTGCCCAAGGCATTTAGGATCTTGAGGTGAAGCACAAAATAGCACCCGCACACACACACACACACACACACACACACACGGAAGAAGGGGCGAGTGAAGATCTACATCAGGAACAAGAGAGTAATAAAGATCAATATCAGGATCTGCTTCCGCCTTGGGATCCTGCTGCCTGAGGCCTTACCTTGTCTCATGGGTTGGCCAGCCCTGCTTCCATATGGTTAGAAGATGTGAATATTCCGCATGAGGAATGCTGAATGTCTCTTTAATCGATGAACTCACATTACCCCAAACATGTACATGTGTATGCATCTAATTAATACTTCAAAATTATTTAGTTAAAAGCTTCACAATAATTTTCCATCATTGCTCTAGGTAATAAGCAGGTTGCCTACTTCTCTATAAATTCATGAGAAAAAATGTCTAAGCTCACACTTCAGGAACAGGTTGTATTTCATGTTGTGCTTCCTTGATAATGTCTCCATAATGAAACCTTATGGGAAGCCTATCTACCGTTGTACCTGCATCTCTTGATATAAAAGGGAAGAGAAAGGTTTCTATAAAACATGCAATGCTTAGTGTAGCTTGAAAAATCTGATGTATTTTTTGGTTCTCTTCCCAGAGATCCTGACCTTGTGATATATATAATTCATAAACACAAAGGTAAATATTAAATCGTAATTGAGCAAGGCAGAGTAATGAAATATCTGTGATTCCAAAATTTAAAAGAACCATGCAATTGCTTTACAGATGCATACATATTTCTGAGGGGTCTGATATATTGCAGACACACACACACACACACACACACACACACACACACACACAAATTAATTTGTTCCAGGGTTCTGTCCACAACCCGAAAAGTCCATAGGTAGAGGTGCCACTTCTGCGATTGAGCGCTTCTGCGCACACATGCAAAGCATGCTAAGTGCTTATGCCCATGCGGCAAAACCCAGAAGTATACACCGAAAGTACACAGAGCAGTACATAACTAGAGGGTCCACTGTGTGTGTGTGTGTGTGTGTGTGTGTGTGTGTGTGTGTATGCTGACATAAAGACTACATCAAGGTGATTCAGGCATCTATAGGATTGTCTCAATAGTTTTGTCTCATTGTATTGATCCAATTTTCTGCACAGTGAAAATTCTGGGTAAAGCTTGACAACCTTGTCTTATTTCTGCTTTCCTTCCTATTCACATACTTTGGCACTGGCTGTATAAAGACATTACTTCGGGAGCTAGGGATTTAAGATGGTAGTGATTTCCATTCCAACCTGTATTTGTCATAATCAGCACTGTTTCCATTTTGCTGTAGTTCAGTTTCTGCCAAATATTATGTTATTTTTCTTGCTATCTGCTATTTAAGGCACATTATGTAACAATTTTCATAAGCAACATTTATTTCAGTGTAAAGGAAACATCAAAACAATGTTAGAGTCATCAACTGCATATTGTTTCTGGACTTAAAATCAGCAAAGATATCAATAAATACTGCTTGCATTTGCTTGACTGATTTTCATTCCTGACTAAAGGCGAGCATACCAACTCCAGCAATTTCTGCTTTCCCACCCCCCCCCCCCCCCATTGGAATACTTTGACATTGTTACTGGGAGCAAAGGACCTGATAATTGCTTTTCCATGCAGTTGCTGCCTGTTACTTCGACACTAGGGTTGCTGGGTCAGGGCTCTAGGGATCATTGTAAACCCCCAACTAGTGTGACTTGTTCTCAGTGTTGTGCAAGCCCCCTTCATTTTGCCCTCCCCCAAACCAGTTGGAATTTTGCACCAATATGTGTACAGAAAATCTTGAACTACAAGTTGTAGTATTGTGAAAGAGGAAGAAAATTTCTACACCATTACTAATCTATGGCCCCTCCTTCTAACAATGAAGTGCCAACAGAACTGTAGACAAAATGGGATAACTGAGAAATTAGGAGGAGGGTTTCAGTATGGTCAAGGGGATTGTGATGTTTGAATAAGTGTCTAAAATGTTTAAAAGAGGAGGAAAGTGCAGGGAGCCTCCGCTCCCCCAAAGCCACTCCAACCGAGTGAAGACTGAGTATGTTCAATATCCATGGAATACTTACTGTATTTGGGTGGAGGGGGCATGGAGAACTGAAAGAGCGGAAATGAAATAAGGTGTCTTGTAAGAGTGCTCAGGTTGTTGGCTTGAACCCTGAGCCTATGAACTTCACACTGTTACATTTTGTTGTTGGTCCCATTTGTAAATCTTGATCATGCCACCTCTGCCCATATTAGTTACTTTAATCTATACCCATTTCAGTTTTGCTTTTCTATCATGACACCTACATTTCTCTCTGTGCCTGGAAAACTGTGTGTTTAAATGTTCTTCCTCTGAACAACAACCCCACCACCACCACAATCCACACACATTGTGTATGTTACTAGAAAACTTAAGTAGTCATAATTGTTACCTTCCAAATAAACATACCTAATAGAGAGTTCACTAAATTACTGAAAATTATATTTATATCAAAAAGAAACAAATATCAGCATTTAGGAGTGGGGAGATACATACCTATTAGGGAGCGACTACATTTTGATAGTTGTGATGTGCAAATATCTAGGAACAGTTTTCAAAGCAATTTCCTCATTTGCTTTTCAACATTATTGAGTAATTCAAAGCAGTGATGATTGAAGTTGGGAGGCTGTGTATCAGCTGGAGACATTTTGCAGAAGAAATACATTGCATATACTATTTTCTTTCCCTTAGTAGCTGTAGGGGAGGAGGTACTGGTAGGTGTCTAGAGGCACTGGATCCCAGCATAGCCAGTTTCCTTATCACCCTTACTTTTCCTAATGTGAAAGACAAGTGAAACCTTTGGGGACTAGTGGATTGGGACAGTAGTTCCCCATGTTGCAGGCTTCTCTAGACCCTGGTCTTCTGACTGAGAAAGATGAGGAAATGCGGACAGTGGTGAAGTTGCACCACTGGCTTGAGTCACCACTATTTATTGGGAGCTGAGTCACTGCTACTTATTAGGAAAGGAGTGAGGTGTCAGGGAGGTCAGTGTGATGCAAGTATACCAGCAGGAATGCCAGATTGCCTTCACTTGTGCATTTGTACTATGCTAAATTTCCTGCCCTCTTGCCCTTCCCCTGTCCGATAGCAGCAATGACTCAGATGTCCAGAGGCCAGGTGAGCACTGCCACCCCACCCCACTGCCCACTTCTGCTTCAGAAAGTCCTTATAGACTGCTGATAAAGAGAGGCTGGCAAACTAGTTATGTGGGCCAGATTTGGCCCATAGGAAACCAGCTCCCCACCTCTGCATGTTTGTTTGTTTGCTTTTTCTCAGAAAAAATAAAAGTAATTCTCAGGTTTTTTTTAAACACTCATAACTCAAAATCTTCATATGGAAGATTCAGTGATCTCAAATGTTGATGACAGGATTAATTTTCAGCCATCTCCCTTAGGGGAATGCTGATTCTGTCTATTTTTTTTCCCCTGAAGTTGTTTGGCCCATTACCATCTCTTGATAAGTCCCCCCAAAGGTCTGCCTTTTATACCTTTTACCAAATCTGCCTTTCAATCACCACACTGCTGCAGCCATTTTCTTATGGACATGTCATAAGATTGATCCCCAGGCACCTACCTGAATTCCAGCACTTTGTACTAGCATTAACCATGCAACTAGACATTCCCTGTCATAGGAACTGTGTTCTGTCTCAAGAAAGATGAACATAGCATTTTTGACATGGAGCTCAAAAGGGCTTGTTTTGTGGGTTGAGGGATAAGCCATGATCCAGGGGATAAGTTTTGTTCCCTATCTTCTTTGCCAAGATTAATGCAGAACTTCTGCTTAACAACAAATTGCATTCATAAATACAGGCTGGCAATGGCACTTGAAAGACAGCTTGCATACCATGACATGACAGAAATGTGTATGTATATATATGCATATGTACACACACACACACACACACACACACACACACACACACTGGTACCTCTGGTTACCAACTTAATTCATTCTGGAGGTCCGTTCTTAACCTGGGGTACCTCTTTGGCTAATGGGGCCTCCTGCTGCCACCGCACGATTTCTGTTCTCATTCTGAGGTAAAGTTCTTAACCCGAGGTACTACTTCTGGGTTAGCGAAGTCTGTAACCCGAGGTGTTTGTAACCCGAGGTATCACTGTGTGGTGGTTGTTGTTGTTGTTGTTGTTGTTGTTGTTGTTGTGTGTGTGTATCACAGAAACGATCCTTCCACCAATACATTTTTTCCAGTGTAATTACAGTATGGAATTTGAAAATGGGGTGGGGGAAGAGATGCTGGTTGAGACAACAAATGCCTTTATAGCAGCACAATGAGTAGGACTGAAGTGTCACGCAGCGGTAAATTAATAAACGCAGAGTCTTCTTCATAAACAGAATAAAACTTTACTGAAGAAAATAAACTCGTTCAGAAACAGCATAGTTAAGGAGCATACACAGAGTAGTCATAGCAGCTATCTGACTCTTCACAGAGGCACAGTCTTAGTGATTTATTAGAGTCCTGGAGCCACTCTGTCTGCAACAACAAAACACACACACTGGCTGAGACACACACAGACACTGAAGCCCACAGAGAGGCTGGCTACTTTTATAAAGAGAAGGAGTCATCACCCAAGATGAGTCACAGTGACTTAGCAGTTTGCAGGCTTAGGCTTGAATGATTGTGTAGGCCTTGTAGGCCTTACTGCTTCTGCTCTCATGAACCTTTTATCTCATGACATGAAGTATGTGTGTGTGTGTGTGTGTGTGTGTGTGTGTGTGTGAATAATCTCTATCTGGGATGCGGCAGTAGAACTCCAATAGCATCCAATAAGGATCCTTGAACAATTCTCGTTTTGAAGAACAATTATCACCCCAAAGGCAGAGGCGAAGGTTTTACTTATTTATTTATTTATTCAGTGCCTTTCCATTCTGCCCTTTTAAGGCAAAACCTTTCCAATGTGCTAACAAAATATCAATACAACACATATACAAGGATAAAACAAGGTCAATAAATTAACAGCTAAACAGCAGCAATTAAAACATAGAACTTAGCATGAATCCAGCAGTCAAATACCAAGCAGAACAGCCACGAAAATATGCTTTACAGTTATTTTTTTTCTTTGCAAAAAGAAATGCAAAGTGGCTTACAACAGCACATACATGAGTATGTCATCAATATATTTTTCTTCAGGGAAGGTAGGCCTACTTCCAAAGAGGTGGGCTACATACCATGTGAAGCAATATCTCTCCCGAGCTGCAGTTAGCTAGGGGGAGAGCTGTAGCTCAATGATAAAAAACAACATGCATTACATGCACAAGTTTCACTTCCTGGCATTGACGGCTGGAGCCATTTGAAACCCTGAAGAGCCACTGCTTGTGGCCCATTGGAACCCATAATACCATATGCTGTTCTCTTGTCTGGTTTATTCACGCTTAGGGAACTGAAGGGTCATGGGATCTTGGCATGCAAATGGATAGATTTACTTTCTTTGGGAGAAAGCAAGGTGTCTTGGAGGATGAAGCACTTGGCTGAATTGAAGGAACATAGTTGGGTATGATCCTGAAGTTGAGGCTCCAGTACTTTGGCCACCTCATGAGAAGAGAAGACTCCCTAGAAAAAGACCCTGATGGAGGGCACAAGTAGAAGGGGATGACACAGGATGAGATGGTTGGACAGTGTTCTCGAAGCTACTAACATGAGTATGGCCAAACTGCGAGAGGCAGTGAAGGATAGGCGTGCCTGGCATGCTCTGGTCCATGGGGTCACGAAGAGTCAGACACGACTGAACGACTGAACAACAACAAGTTGGGTATGGCGAGACAATCCATTTTCCCTAAGGAGGCCCTTTCCTTCTTTGCTTTTTCACCTCTTCCTGCTTCCACAACTGCTTGGCAATAAGGTCTAATTGCTTTCATTATTCTTAGAAGAAAGATAGCCCAGAACATCACAGTTTTGTTTAGTAACTCATTCTAGTCAGACTCTGGCTCTGCTCCTCATCTTCTGGTCTCAACAAACATGCCTTGATTCTTTGTGTCCAGAACAGCAGTCCATATATTGGTGAACTATTCCTCCCATAAGCCCTGATCATTGACCATGTTGTCTATTGTTGATGGAAGTTGTAATCCAACAGTAGCCTATAGGCCCTATGGATGGCACCACATTGGAATCAGCTGCTCTAGAATATTGGCTGGTTTCGCCAACAGGGCCTTGTCTGCACAGCTGTTGCTGATGCCAGCTTGTGAAATAGCATTGATGAACTAGAGGAATGAACACAGCAGAGTACTGGTTTATGTTCAAAGAAAGGAGAAGGGAAATGAAGATGACAGATGAACAAAGATATGCAGAGAGAGAATGTTATGTAAAGATTAGGCCTTACCAATGTAGGTACCATCTAAAACCCTGAAATCTCATGAGATGATCTTGGAAATATAAAATTTGTATTACTACACACTACCCTGGTTTTCTTGTATGTTGTTATTCCTTCACAGTAAAATTACTTTTGTAGACCTTCAACATTGTTAGAAGTGTAATCAAACTTTGTTACCTAAAGTTTTTTTGTTTTTGTTTTTTAAACTTAGATGGATGTTTGGCTACTAAAATTAGATGCAACATTTTGGAATGTTTACTAATCAGCCATCTGCATAACGGAGGCCTATTTTGCAATGGCAGGGGTAATTACAGCTTTAAAAGGTAGGCGGTCACTTTGTCACCTTGATGTTAATTAGTTATTGTGCTCAGTGCCGCCAAATTTCTGGGAAGATTGTTGGACCTGTGATTTGCTGATGAAGTAATTAATTTACCTAATTATCAATATCAGTGGTATAAGGAAGAGGGGTGAAGTGATACTATTGCCATATGTACACTCTTTCATTTAAAAAAATGAATATTCTCGTGGGCTAATAAAATAATTTTACAATGTTTATGTTTTGTTGAACTATCTGCTAAGTCTAGGGATGTGGAACTTTGAAAATGAGTTATGTGTGGTTAAGGGGCATCAAATGTTCTCTCCAGTCCACACTTAATTTAAAATGGCATCTCAGCCTGAGAAGGAATTGAAATAAAATACTAACAAAAGATTGATTGCAGGTCTCGGTGTTTAACATGTAAGATCTCTCATCTTAAAAAATTAATTAGTCCATAATAGTCCATCCTATCAAAGGAAGTCAGGGAAAGTAATATTAGTTATTATGAGTTGGATGGTTCCTCATGCACCAAATGACTATCAAGACACATGAGGGCTTGGAAGAGATGGAAGAAAGGCTTTGGTATATCCAACATTCTTCTGGTCTGTAGCTCAAAACATATCAAAGGGGCAATTGTCAACCCTAAACTTTTAGTAAGACCACTTATGCGCAGGAGGAGGCATTGCGGGCATTCACAACCTGATCACGTGCACAGGGGCTGAGAGCTCAGCCCCTGTGTGATGGAAGGATTCCCGGTGCATCGCCCGAAGGCTGACCAACCCAGTCGGCCGGGGGGCATGTCCTGCTTCCCTTTAAGCAGGAAACGGTGGGAATCCTCTCTCTTTCGCTCCGGACCCCAGCTGCATAGGTTCTCCCACCCACCCGCCCTTTAGGTTAGCTCTTGACCTTGCTATGAATTTCGGTTGATCGCCTCAGTTGGCCGAGGGGCCTGGTAGGATTTTTTCCACTTGGACTAGCCAAGGCGGTTTTTTCGCTTACCTCGTAGCAACTCGTCACAACTTTGGTTTGGTGGTTAGGCATTGGAAAACATCAATAGAGGTGAGAAGGGGAGGTAGCACCATCACCTGCCCCTCATTTGAAGGGTATTCCGTTAAAGGATTCTGGGGGCGTGGCCCTGTCCGAAGCCTAGGGAGGTTAGGGCCTAAGGCACACCCCTAACGGTGATCACAGGGGGAGTTCCAGTAGATACGCATCACTGGGCTCCTTCCTGGTGGTTAACCCTTCCCGGACTTCCAACACACAGGTTAGTGTTGGATATAGTCAGTTAGGGTCCAATGCCTAAGCCAATACCGCTCAACATCTGTAACCAATAAAGTTGTGGCCTTTACGCCCATTAAACCTATATTATGTCTCACGTGTCATTATTTCCCACAGGGAGGGAGGGACATTGCCACACAATGGTATTTCTGTGTTTGCCTTTGACAATGGCATAGTTGTGTTTGATTCCACATTTTAAGAGCTAATTTGGAATTGACCATCTGCACCTTTGGTCACATGTCTCACGTGACAGGAAATGGGAAGGGGCCACCCCCCCACCTATTCTGCCACTGCTGCCAAAGCCTCCTTTATCTGGGTTGCATGATGGTGTCTAAAGCAGTGGCAGCTGCTTCTGCAAGTTATTCTGTTAAAGATATATTTGTTATTTATATTTCAGGAAAGCTAACATAGTGTACATCACAAGGCTCGGGTCTGTTTAAAGTGGCATTAGCTAACAAGGATGTTGGCTGCTACAGTTTATAAAACTAAACAAATTAGATGGCAACCATCAATAATTGAGCAACTTTCTCTTCCAGGAGGAACAACTTTGCTTTCTCAAGCTGCTGCTATAAAATGCAAAATAATGACTTTTTAAAATTGGGGTGGGTGGGTGATTCTTTTATCCTCAGCGCAGGCCTGGTAAACAGAGAATCTGATATAATGTTCCAATACTTAAAGAGATATTACAGAGCTGAGAAGAAAATATGGCCATTTCACCCCTCTTTACAATGACCGTGAAAAATTACAGCAGCTAATTAAATAGCCACTGCTTTTTCCCTCCCCCCTTCACTGCTCAACCTCTATCATTTTAATAAGCCATTCTTCAGAACAAAATGCTGTATTCATAATGGATGATATTCAGTTATGATCAATACTCATGCAAGATTTAGCATCCGATTTTAAACAGACGGTTACAATGCTCAGAAATAAATAGTGCATGGAACAGACACTCCCTGCATGATTCAGAGCACAGAGGGAAACACTATTCCTTTTCGGCAAAACACCTCAACTACATAATGCCTTCTTCTTTTTCAGAGGTTGGGATCTGGCTTCAGATTCACAGCAATTCTGCATTTCTTCCTTTGAATCTGTGCACTAAAGTTTAAAAAGTTGACACTGTGAATGTCTGCAGGAGGGGAGGGAACAAAGGACCTTTCCAATTAGGATCTTGGATATGTAAAGAGATCCGTCTTCACTACACTTTAACAAGTAAACTGTTCTATGAGCCTTCTTTGCTGTGTTTACATCCAACACAAGACCCCAGATCCACAGTCTCCCTCCCCCAGAGAACAAGCATGTGGGACAAGCAAAGCATTTTATTTTTATTTATTAAATTATTCTGCTCTTAAAGTCCTTACTAGTTATTGCTGTTCCATAATTTTTCTGGGGAGGTGCAAGAGTTGCATTGAGATGTGTTCAACTGCAGTCTATGGTCGGAGACCAAAAGGTCTACACACTTTGTTGGAAATATCACCTGATAGAAATAAATTTTGAAGAGGAAGAGCAAGAACTTCTTACCTTACTAGCTACTATTTGGAGTAGATAGCACAAAAAGTAGATGTGCAAAAAGGCTGACTGCAGAGGTGGGGGTGGGGGTGGGGCTGTGGAGGCATTCATGCACACAGCCCTAGTAGTTTGTGACCAGCTGCAAAACTCAGTACTACTCATACAGTTTCTCCTGAGCCCCTACCCCGAGCCTGTTTTCTGGGCCTAAGACCATCAAATACCATTAAAGAAACATCACTAGCTATTAGCTTAAGGTTACCAGATGTCCCCGTTTCCCGGGGACAGTCCCCAAATTGACAAATCAGTCCCCATACAAAATCCATTGACGTTGAAAAGTGTCCCCGGATTCATTGAAAAAAAAATCTGGCAACCTTATATTAACTAAGCAAAACTCTACCAACTGTTCACTTTCCACTTGACATTGCCCAACAACATTTAGCAGTTGAAGGAAACAGACTTAGAAATAGCTCTAATGATGCTCAAGAGATGGCTGACTAGAGAGCTATTGTTTTACAGAGTCTCTTTTGAGACTAAGGACACTTTTGACAAATTGGATATTGGCTTTTTGGCAGCATTTCCAGCCTCAGCATGCACATGAGAAAGGCACGGAGGAAGAAATGTGCACAGCCCTTCAGGCTTGCTCATGGGGCATCTCTTTTGCTATTAAATATCAGAGTGTGTAACTCACAAAATCAATGAGTATGATCAGTCTTCCTTTGTAAGAAAAGCTACCACCTGCCACCTTCAGACCCCCATGGGCAAGTTCTCCTTTTCTCTCCTAACTTGGGTTCTCATAACGGGGACAAAATCTTGCAGGGAAATGCCAGCAGATCATAATTAGGCATCCGAGTTCCACAATTGGTGCAGCATTGGTTGAGGCATAAATGGTAATTGAACCACGGCTGCTACACAGGGAACTTACATGTGTGTGGTAGGGCACAGCATTATCAATTCTATTTAATCAAATCCTGCTTACTTACTGCATTTATATAAACCTTCCTGCCCAAGTATTTCATGTAGTTACAGTTTAAAATAATAGCCTTTAATATATTGGAAATGATACAAAGGGGGAGGGGGAGAGAGAGGAAAACAAGAAAATTTCCTCCCAAATGATGTTACATAATGAACAGGTGGAATGATCACTGCAAAAGGTGATCCTGAGAGGGCAGTAAATGCTGGCCCTTCTTATTGTTCATTAGACAAGCATTTGCATAATGAGTCCACAATTTCCATTGATTCCAATGGGAACATTTATAATCTGTCATTTGTCTGATCTCCCACCCCCCTTCACGCCCCCCCTCCCCCATTGTACATTTCTGGAATGGCTGCAGACAACCAGCAAAAGAGAGACAAAGGAAAAACTTAATTGTCTGATGTATCCTGCTCTTTTATTTGTCCTACTGTATATGTTTCAACATGGTCTCTGCCTGAGCACAAACAAGTAATGCAGTGAGGAAATAGGCATATTCCAGCTGCTCCAATATTTGAATCTGTGGTGTGCATAGCAAGGTTTGGGCATCATTCTCTATGTTGGGATAACTGATTTTATTTTATTTTGTAGAATGAGCTGGTGGGTAGTTGGACCTGCATGTGGTCAAATGAGACATTGGTCCATTCAAGGGGGGGGAGCTCACTGTCTACTTTCCTTCTCTCTCTCTCTCTCTCTCTCTCTCTCTCTCTCTCTCTCCCCTCAGCTAGATGGGTAAAGAAAAAGTGTTTTATATGCATTGTATATGCATTATAACATTGTTATACCAGATGGCACTGTGGAGTTCCATTTTTACCAATGCGATTTCTCATACTAAGTTTACAACACATTTTCCTGAAATGCTTCTTTAATGTGTCTAGATCCAGCTTCTGTCTCTGTCTCTGTCTCTCTGGCAGCCAGGTGGAATGGATACTGATTACAAAGGTTCTTGGAGAGGAGAGGATTCCAGCCAAGCTGATGGAGAAGGCCACACTGTCTCATCTCTCCCTCTGCAGCAGTGAGAGATTTCACTCCTTGGCCCCATCTGCACTACTCATTTAAAGCAACATTATATAGTCATAATTCCCCAGCCCCCTCCAGCATCCTGGGAACTATAGGGGAAATGAGAATTGTTAGGAGACCCCATTCCCCTCATAGAGTTACAATTTCCCAAGTTCCCTCAAAAGAGGGATTGAATGTTAAACCCCTCAGAATTGTAGCTCTGTGAGGGGAGTAGGGGTCTCCTAACAACTCTTAACACCACTAACAAACTCCAGTTCCCAGCATTCTTTGAGGGAAGTCATGACTATTTAAAGTGGTATGAAACTGCTTTAAATTTTATTTACAATCCACATCTTCTGAGTGCTTCAACCATCTCGATGATGTTTAAAAATTAAAGAATACACAATTTACATACTATATGCTCAGCACCAATTAGTGTGTTTTCAAACTATCATCTTGTATCAACTCAGCCTCTTTTTCATTTCTTCTGAACATCATTTATTCAACAGAAGAAGCTCACAGAACGATTTTGACTTGATCTTTTGAAGCTGACATGTCACTTTACTCTAGAATGCAACTTGAAATTCTCTTTATTAAAGTTTTAGCACCAAGCTCCCTGCTAATCGTTTCATGCAAAAAAATGTGAAGAACCTCACACTTTGTAAAACTCTTACCGCGATCACAAGAAAAGAGGAGAGATCAATGAAGGGTCTCAAAGATCTCTGCCTTATTGCTTCAAAGGAACAAAGGGTGTACAAATCAAGTCTGCAAAAATCGAATCGTCCCAAACCCTAGAGGATTTGTGTTAAACAAAACTAATCAGTTCTTCTAATGTTTTGGTACTGATTAACACATAAGTCTGCAGCTCGAAAGGTTCGTTTTACCTAAAGAGCTTTTCTTTGTTAGGTGACTGCAGTAAAGACTTGAATCCCTACCATGGGTGAAAGCACTGGTGGAGGAAGGGGGTGTGGTCCACCCCGGGTGTCATCCCTGAGGGGGAGTGACATTGCCACGCCACCGCCCCCAGGACACTCGCCATGGGCGGCACCCCCTTGGACGCTCACCCCGCCCCCGGGTGCACAGCATGTGCACTGCAACGGGTGCCGGAGCAGCTAGCTCTGCTTCTGGGTGAAAGGTACTGAAATCACATTCGTAGGCTCCATTGAGCTCTATTCTCTATTCCATTAATATTATCTCTCTCAGGGTTCATCTCTCCTGCTAGAAGTTAAATTTCTGGGTGGGGAAACTGACTCTAATGCGGGGGTAGTCCATGTAGTGTCCTTCAGAGCCAGTGTGGTGTAGTGGTTAAGAGCGGTAGACTCGTAATCTGGGGAACCGGGTTCGTGTCTCCGCTCCTCCATATGCAGCTGCTGGGTGACCTTGGGCTAGTCACACTTCTCTGAAGTCTCTCAGCCCCACTCACCTCACAGAGTGTTTGTTGTGGGGGAGGAAGGGAAAGGAGAATGTTAGCCACTATCTGACATTTAGAAGACATCTGAAGGCAGCCCTGTTTAGGGAAGTTTTTAATGACTGATGTTTTAATGTATTTTTAATCTTTTGTTGGAAGCTGTCCAACAATATATTATAATATATTATTATTATTATTATTATTATTATTATTATTATTATTATTATCTTCATAATTATCATTATCATCAATATTAATATTAAAGAAAACTTTATAAGTATTGTGCAAAACTCACTATATAAAAACAATGTAAAACAATCCCTGCATCCCTATACTGTAATAACAAATAAAATAAAAGTCAAAATTTTCAAATACAGGGTATAGCTTAAACAACCAAAATTCAAACCCCATCCACCAATTTTATTATAAGTAGCACCATAGTGAATAGCAATCCCATCTCATTAAAAAGAGAGAGAATAAATATGATTCAGATTTTCCACATGATTTCATTCACATCCTTTCATGGTAATCCTGTAACAGACCATGTTGCACAGCTTTAGCAAGCTGCTGCAAGCTGTTATGACTTATATGTCATAAGTTCAGCATCACATGTTCGAAATCATATGCATAAGAAAAATGTGATCACCCTGCACTCATACACATAGGTGAGTGCAAATGAAGGCCTAAATTCCATGCAATTCCCACTGTCATGACCACTAAGACCCCAAGTTCTGCAGAGGGCTTATGCTGGCATTTACTTTGCCATTACTGGGGTCCCGAATCGCACAGAAAGTTATATTTACGTTCAATTGAACACAAGACCAAGCTCCTTACAAACCTAACACCCAGGGAAAATCTGGGACTGATGCACTGGACTATTGGAGGTAGGTCTTATGTGCATTCCCTTCTCATTCATAAATTTAACTTCACATCTTCAGGTGAAAATTTCCCCATTGTTTCGCAGTGTTCTGGTATGTTCTTTGCTTTGGCCTTTGGCCTTTATTGTATCTTGCTCAAAGGCTTCTGCATCCCGATTCACTTCAAATTCCTTCCCACAAGCCAGCCCTGCCAAAGGATATATTAGAGACCATCTTTGCGCTCAATTCATGCACTACTGAGATGCTTCTTCTATTCTCTAACATGAACATATCATGTATGTGTCTGTAAATTATCGATAATGGAGGGGGGGGGAGCAAATCAGCCTGGTTTTAATAGCTAACAATGTTATTGCAACTATTTTTGAACAATGTTACATGTTCCAGTATTATATTTATTTTGAGAGAGGTTTAAAAGAAAACGGTCAATCAAAACTTTCTTCTACTCCAAACTAGTACGGTAGGGTGCCTCCAGGAGGTGTAAAAATATTGATGTAGTTCACACTATGGGGGGAAAGTACATTCACAATTAGCAGTATCCCTGAAGCCAATTTCCCGCACTGTTGGATGTCCTTTCTCCAATGCTACATGGGGTCTAATTTTAAGAACATACAAGAATTTATCAGAAGTTTTCTATGGGTCAAAAGAAAGAGAGTTGCTTTTAATAAGAACCAAAGCTTTTCTTCTCGGAGAGTAATGAGACCTTTTGATATTTGCATTTTCTTTAATTTGCCTTGAGATTTGTTTTGGAAGCAGAAGGAGAGGGGGAATCCTTGCATTTCATGTATACCCCCACTCCAAAGTTATGCATTTGTAGATACATTTTCTCTAATAATATTGATTCTCCACACACACACACACACACACACACACACACACTTTGGCGTGGGCAGGCGGAGTCCCTCAACCCCCAGGTGACCCCCGAGCGGAATAATGACACCAGACAACGTGCTATGGGATTAAAATTGGCCACAACTTTATTAAGATTCAGATGTAGAGAGACCTTGGCTCAGGCATTGGGTGTTTATCCTTCCCAGCCCCCCAGCCGGGAATCTGGGAAACTTCATGGTTATCCAGAATGTGCGGGGATTGGGCTGGCTCTGGAGAACATGTGTTCAAGCAGATAGCCCACCCCCCCCCATTTGCTGCCACTGGTGGGGGAGAGCAATGACAACCCCTCGGCATATGGTCAATGCTTCCCCCCCTATACCCCTTTAACGGGAACCCTGGTATCGCTGCCACACTGGGGGCATGGAGTCACTGCCCCACGGCACCCCCCCCCCCCCAATTTAGGAAGATGACTAAAGGATTCCGCCTAAGGCCTGAAACTGCCAAAGTTATGACAAATTGCTACGGGAAAGGCAAAACCTGCCAATGCAGGGAAATTCCTTTCTGGCCCTTCAACAGCAGCCTTGACATAGCAGTGCCTGTGTACCTGTGGAGAAGAGGTTAACCTGCAAAATAAGCATTAATTGAGGGAGTTGAGGGTGGGAGAAGCTCTGGAGCCTGACTGCTGCTTCCTGGTAAGCTACACCTTCTACTGTGTGGGCTAGGTAGTCCCTCCCCTTACCTGGCCAATCCCATGGCAACGCCTCCCCCAGGCGGGATTGGGCGCCTAGCTGGGGTAGGCGGAGACCCCAGGTATCAGGTATCCCCCCTGGGGGAAGGCGCAGCCAGTCCAAACAACCAGGTGTTGCCCAGGATCTGAAGGGGCTGCACGCGACCATGCAAATGTCGCCCCCCATTTGATGTGGGGAGTGATCATTTCAAGGGTTCTTTTTTTGGGTGAACTGCATTGCAAAATTCAGAGAAGTGCAAATTTAAAAAAAAAAAAAATTGTCATGTTGTTGTTCATGCATTATTCTGGGGGTGTTCTAGATAGTTTGCTTCATTTGAAAATGTGACCTTAACCAGATTTCTTTCCTATATCTGGCTTGCTGTGATCCATCTGTGGGCTGCATTTAACTTTTTAGATGACAAGTTGTCATTCCAAACAGTTGGACCCCACAAGCAGTTTGATTGTACACAATAAATGCAATACTTTAAGAGAGCAGCAAAACACAGAGAACATTCCTCCCTAATCCCTCCAAGGCTTTCTGAACTTACTGTCTAAAAAGTGTGATGCAAATAGGATAATTTTTGACATTTTGCTTCTGTCATTAGAAAGTATTGATTTTATGACATTTTCCGCCTCTTATTATGTGACAACAGGAACTCTGGCTTCAGAATGCTAATATCCAATGATATCCAGGGACCACTTAAATTCATTTCAGCTGTGCTGAGTTGTGTGCAGCAATCATGCCAAGGAATCCCTACGGATAACACTGTAGTTAGCAGATAAACAGCAATTTGGTGAGCTCTTGATGAAAATAAACACACTCACACATATGAACCACACAATATCTTAATCAAGTATTCAGAAGAACATGTGAGTGCTTAAGCTGGGGAGAAATAGTAGTTGACTCTTTGCACACAGTGGGCACACCTGCTTCCTATCCAACCTTCCTAGAATGTTTGAAGGGAGCTTGTAAACACAATCATTTGAATGTGCTTAAAAGCCTCCTCCTCATGGTAAGTAAGGGTTCCTGTTCACAGAGAGACTTTAAATACGCTCAGACAGATATGATTGCAAGGCCCATCGTTACCTTCCTTATGGGGAGGCTGTCTCTTCTGCATCTGACAATTACCGTAATTTTCCGTGTATAAAACAATATTTTTCCGCAAAATTTCTAAGTTTGAAATTGGGGGTTGTCTTATACACGGAATGTTGCAATTAAATATATAAATAAATACATGCTGTCATCCATATTCTCCCCCCCCCTCCCCTCACTATTGGCCTCATGACAAACCCCGGTCTGGTACTCCCCCCCCCAGCAGCCCCCACTCCAGACATTGTCCCTTCCACCCAGTTCCCTCATCCTTCAGGATGCAAACCTGGAAGTATTTTTCCGGGTTTCGCTATGTGCGCATGTGCAGAAGCTGTCTACCGCCACACACGCATGCTCAGAAGTGGTCCCTCCAGTTGCAGAACCCTTGGGATCCGACCAGAGCTCCAGAACGGATCCTGTCTGTAACTGGAGGTACCACTGTACCTGCCCCCTCCCCAGCATTCAACTCAGCACTCTCCTCCCATCCCTGCTTGCAGAGGGCGCATGGCAATAATCATTATAAATATTTAGGGCCAGTCCAAGATATTTTGGCATCTGAAGTGAACCACAAACTGGTATATCCCCTGGTGAGGGAAGAAGGGCGTGAATGAAGATCTACATCAGGAACGGGGGGGAGGGGGGAGATAAAACTTACCCTCTGGTTGAGGTGGGAATCAAAGGCCATTGTAGTAGGGAAGGGCTCCACTCTGAATCATGCCGGGGTGTGTGTGTGCAAAGCCTAAGAGACCCCAGAGGGCACCCACCACTATTTCCTCCCTAGAGGTAGGAGCAGACCAACAGCACCTTCTATTTGCCAGGAGGCCACTGTAGAGGCATTATTTGGAGGGTGGGGGCAGCAGATCCAGCCTCCAAGGAGTGTGTCACAACTGTTGTTGCCTCTGCAGCAGCAGCAGTGCGCAATGCATTCCTTGGGGGCCAGATTTTATGACTCCACTTGGCTTGATTGTAGTTGTTCATAGAAGGGTAGGGTATAAATCAATAATAATACTGATAACATTCCCATGACTATCAGTATATAATGACCACCCCCTACATCAAATGGGGGGGCCTTTTGCGTGGTCGTGCGCAGCCCCCTGGCTCCCAGTGCAGCTCCCGTTAGTTCGGGTTGGCTTAATCCTCCCCTGGCTGGGTACCTGGAGGTCTCCACCTACCTCAGCCAATCGCCCAATCCCACCTGGGGAGGTATTGCCAGGGGATCCATCAGGTAAGGGGAGGGACCGCCCTGCCCACACAATAGAAGGTGAATCTTACCTGTGAAGCATCAGTTGGCTCCAAAGCTTCTCCCACCCTGCCCTCCCTCAGTTAAGTCCTTTTTTTTTTTTTTTTGGCAGGTTAACCTCTTCTCCACAGGTACCATCACTGTTGAAGGGCCGGAAATGAATTTTCCTGCATTGGCAGGTTTTGCCTTTCCTGTAGCAAAACGTCACAACTTTGGCGGTTTCAGGCCTTGGGCAGAATCCTTTAGTCTATCTTCCTAAATGGGTGTGTGTGAAGAGGTGACCCACACCCCCTTGCAATGGTGATCCCAGGGTTCCCCGTTAAAGGTGTCTAGAGGGGAGGCATTGGCCATACGCCGAGAGGTTGTCATTGCTCTCCACTCCGACAGCGGCAAAACAGGGGGTGGGCTCTCTGCTTGAACATATGTTCTCCAGAGCCAGCCCAATCCCCAAACATTTTGGATAACCCTGATGTCTCCCAGATTCCCAGCTGGGACTAGGAAGGATATACACCCAATGCCTGAGCCAAGGTCTCCCTGCATCTGAAACTTAATAAAGTTGTGGTCAATTTTAATCTCATAGCACATTGTCTGGTGTCATTATTCCACTCGGGGGTCACCTGGGGTTGGGGGGACGCCACCTGTCCCCACAAATGTTGGACTTCAACTAGTGAGTTGAGACCCGTCATGACCTGATCTAAGGAGGGCCTCAAGAGAAGTACTGCCACCATACATAGATGGTAAAAATAATAGCAATATTAGGTTTTCCACACCTATCAGCTGATCACCCATTCCCACCACCCTTCTGAGTAATACCCCTCCCCATTCCCTCTCTATATTTAAGGATCTGGTGACTTCTGTTTCAGTGTATCTGAAGAAGTGTGCATGCACACGAAAGCTCATACCAAGAACAAACTCAGTTGGTCTCTAAGGTGCTACTGGAAAGAATTTTCTATTTTGTTTAGCAATATTAATGAGAAACATGTACCCAGATACATGTTTGAGTTAAAGGTGAGTCTTGGTCTGCAGGATTTGATGACTCCTGTCCCAAAGCAACCAACACAAGAAGGGATAAAGGTAGCAATGCATATGCCTGTATAAAATATTTGTATGAATAGAAAACTCTGCTACAGAAATATAATGCCACATGGGCTTTGGCTTTCATATGCATTATACATGTTATATATGTATTGCTTGTAATTTTACATACCATCACTCGGACTATTTATCAATCAATCAACCAACCAACCAACCAATCAATGAGTCACTCTAACATAACCAGGCACTTGATGTGAGCAAAACTCAGCTGGTCAAAGTCACAAAATTCTGTGTAGAAATTATTTAAAAATAGATTCCTTCTTGATTCCTATCTTACACACTTCATCCACAGTTTCTAATGGTTAAGCTTTCCCTAGTTTGGAAAAACACACACAGGGGAAATACTTGATAAACTTTGAGAAGTATTTCTTACAACCTGTCAGAGTGTTAAATTCTGCCATAATCTGATTTAAAAACAACAACAACAACAAATAAATAAATAAGCATAACTCTCAAAAGCTAACTTTAAGGACACACTTCTCATGAGAAGAAATAGCATCCTTCTGATGAGTTGGCAGGAGTATGATTAATTTATATAATATATGCAGTTTGTCAACATACACTTGTATCAAAAATACACGAGATGCACTTGCAAAGCTGCAAGTCAGGACTTAACCATGCATTTATAATGAATGTTTCTGCAGTCTAATGAGCAAGGTTTTGTTTTGTTTTTTAATTTGAAAGAAAAACAGTGGGTTCTTTTTAAATGTTAAAACTATGCATGAGCCGAATACAGTTGTTAAGTTACAGTGCATAGCTGTACTCATCTTAGTTTCTTGGACTAATATTGGCACTCAGTTACCACCTGCGCCAAATGCATGTTGAAATGCATGAGTCTTGGCCTGCCCGAGGGAGCTAACTGGAACAGGCCAAATGGATATTCCATTGCACAAAGAAACTAAGCCTGTATGTTCCTTGGTCTCCTGGCTAATGGAGGAGGCCAGTGGGCGCTGCTTTTCAGTTCTGTGACCCAGAATAACTAATAAAAATTAACTTCACAGCTACAACTGAATCCCTCATGAGTGATAAGGCTCAGGACTGGCTCCATGATTGAACCCTCCTCTGCCTCCCCACAAAGTGCTGTCTTATGGAACCCTCAGGCCTCCTGACATCAAAAAAGATTCTGTGGACAGGGAGGACTTGGGTTTTCAGGTTTCAGCAGCACCCTGTGCAGGCCAAAATTGGTGTCTCCCACCTCTCGCCTTCCATTCTGCTCAGTTCACTACATCATAGTTGCAGCACCATGTGGTGCCCCCTAGCCTTAGCTCCCAGTATGGCTGACCCAGTACTGCTGCCCTAAATCTGCCTCTTCTGTGGAGTGCTTACTGACAGTGGTGGGAAGCAGCAGCAGCAGCAGCAGCACTATCTGCAGTGGGTGATTGCAAGCCACATGCCATTGTAAACACATCCCGGTGCCCTCGTGTAGAACATTGGACCATGGAGGAAGGGAAATAAAAGGCTGGTGGCTCACAATAGCCTGCTGGCAGATAAGAACAGAGATGAGAGAAGCAGGTGGGTTGGTCAGTCAAGTCCGAGCAGACATCAGCAACAATGCACACTTAGCAGCTGCCTGAGTTTTCCAGGTGCAGATGTTCCATAATAAATAAACAAATGTTTATAAGTGTTCCTCTACTTTGTAGAACAGGAATGCAAGGTTAAGAGGTGCAGTACACATATCTCTAAATAGAGATGTAATATTAAAACGTGAACTCTTGGTTTCCCTATCATTACTTAAACACTATTTTCTTCCCCTTGTAAGTAAAACTGTCAGGTGGAAATGGGGGAGAAATGCCTTCAATACACATTTCATTTCATTTCATTGCAAATCAATTAATTCACACTTTCTAGAACAAAGTGTTAACTGAAGCACTACTATCCTACTAAATCTGCAGAATTTGAGGATGCAGTTATCCAAGCAAAAATGTGTGTATTGGGGAAACAAGTATATGCTACAATAAAAATATAGAAATGTTAAAAAAAAATCCTTCCAGTAGCACCTTAGAAACCAACTAAGTTTGTTCTTGGTATGAGCTTTTGTGTGCATGCACACTTCCTTCAAAATGTGTTATTTTGGGAGAGGGGACTTGCTTGCAAAGCAGTGTACAATTAGGCAAAATACCCTACGGGAATGTGTATATTAGAAGAAATGTGCCCAAGAAATCACAGAATTTTTTAATGTATGCTCCTAAAAAAGAAAAGAAAAATAATTTATGGCATAATCAAATCTGATCCAGCAGCTATTGCTGAAAAATTAACTCAAGAATTAAGGTATACTTAAGGACAAACAAACAAAAAGATTCATTTTCAACTACATGGCAAAAAAGAAGATTTTATATGATAGTGATGATAATAATGTTCAAATGCCTCCTGTGAAATATGCTGCTATTTGGAATTCTTAATACTGTATCTTTAAAGCTTTAAATAAGAATACCACAAGACCTTGAGAGCAATACCCTAATATTATAAATCAAACATTTTCTGAATCATATGACCCAAATTTATATTTTGTCTGTATGCATGCTTTTTTTTCTTTCAACTTTATTGTTTTTCTTTATGTCTTTGTTCTTATATGCCATTGAAGTATATGTTATTGTTAAAATAAATAAAAGATTTTATATATATATATATATATATATATATATATATATATATATATGAGAGAGAGAGAGAATGCAACCTGATGAAGACATGGGGTGAACTGAACTTACAATAGGACACATGAAAAAATGAAGTTGGCGGATTCGCCAATCCCTAGTTAGCATTTTGTTACTGTTTTCTTTAAAAATCCTCTAGAAGGTACTGGTAGCATTCTGGTTTGGCGGTGCTGCAATGGAAAGCCAGCTTTGATTGTGGATGAATGGGCTGATCTGCCTTGCATTAGCAAGACTTGGGGGAATGAGCTGGGTAGGCCTTAGCTTAACCAGCTGCACCCATCTGGGTCCTTGGTACATCACCAGTCTAGACTGGGAGGGGGTGTTGCTATTGTTCATAAAAGCATTGTCTTCTTGGCCAGAAAACCTCTTGATGTTGGAACAGGCTTACAGTGTCTACACCTTGTGTTAGACCAGAGAGACCACCAGCATCCCTGATAGGGCTGGCTGAGATACTGTCTGGGGTAATGTTGACTTCAGTATCCTTGCAGAGGCTGCCGCTGGGCTTGCTTGAGATTTCAGAGCTTCCATGGCAACCATGGATTTCTCTCAACTGGTCATTGGCTCAACAAACCACACAGGGCACATCATTGTTGTGGTCTGTGACCCAAGGGAAACTACATTGCATTCCCTTGTCATGATCAGAGAGGGTTGCAGTGGGGCAGCTGAAAGCATTCTTGGATGATACATATTATTTTAGCTCCATTCCAATCTAGATTCAGGACTGGCCATGGGACTGAGTTGGCCTTGGTTGCCCTGATGGATGACCTTTGCAGAGAATAAGACAGTGGGAATGTGGCCTTGCTTCTGCCTCCTGAGCTCTTTTTAGCTTTTGATACCATTGACCATGGTATCACCCCCCAAACCTGCTCCAGGGAATGGGAATGTGGGAGGACAGGCAACTTGAGGCACAGACCAAGCAGTTAGTGCAATTTTGCACGTATTCCAAAATTACACCAACACTGTGTGCCCTTACGTGGCCTGCCCCACCTCCCACACTCTACCTCCCCCTACCCTGAATCACTGTGGTTGGACCCCACCCCCACCCCATCCCCCTTCTATATTAAGCTGCCAGGAGTTTGGGGGCAAAGTGCAATTAGTATGCCAATAACTCTCAGCTGAGGCTGTGAAGTCCCTGGGCCAAAGCTTGGATGCTGTGGTGAGACAGATGAGTTTAAATCCTGGCAAGATGGGGCACTGTGGGTGAGTAGTTCTTGTGTCCAATAAATTGGTAAATTGCCTATCTTGGACGGCGTTGCACTCACACTGTAGGAATAGGTTTCCAGTCTGTGGATGCTTCTCAATCCACCTTTGTCACTGGAGGCCCAGGTAGCCTCGCCAGCTACAAGTGTCTTTTACCAACTGCAGCTGATACAACAGCCATGACATTTCCTGGCCCCGGAAAATCTTAGCCATAGTAGTTAATGCATTAGTGGAATGTGTTCTATATGGGGCTTCCCTCGTGCTTGATCCAGAAGCTGCAGATAGTGCAGAATGTTGCAGAATGGTTATTGACAGGTGTGAGACCTTGTCAGCATATAACACACGTTCTCAGAGACCTGCAGTGGTTGCCAGTTTCTTTTTGGGCCAGGTTTGAGATGTTGCCTTGAGCAACTTGGAACTGGCTTACCTGTGACATCACCTCACCCCAATATGCCTGCTTGGCCACTTTGATCTGTGGAACCAATGCTGCTACAGGTGCCACATAATATTTGTTAAGAATTTGTAAGAAATAAATCTTTTTTGTGTGGCAGCACCTACACTTGGGAACCCTCTGCCTATTGACATCAGGCAGGTACCGTCACTGTATACTTTTTCAGCACCTGCAAACTTTTTTTAAAAAAGACAATCCTGTGTGTGTGTGTGTGTGTGTGTGTAGAATGTTGATGTGTGCTTTTTAATCTGTTTTAAGATGATCACTGACTTTAATTTTCCAAATTTAATAGTGTTTTTTTGTAGTAATCATACTGTTTTATTATTTTTGTGCCTTGATGTTGTTTTTTGTAAAAAATCAAGTAGTATGTGTGTGTGTGAACTAACTAACTAAGTAAAACAGAATTTGATGATACATTAGCAAACGTTGCCAAGGCCCTATGCAGCTTTCAAAAATATCATTGTACAAGTGGTACTCAAGAATCATCAAAATAAGTCCAATATTACAACTAATGATATATTTTCATTATCTCCAATGCAAGAAAATGCTTGGAAGCAGTGGAACAGCTGTAGCAAACAGACAAGGCATGTAGTACATACAAGCAGTTCTCCAGAATCATCAAAACAAGTACAATACAGGTGCCTCGACTTGTACCTAATGTGGGACCTTGTTAACCTCACAGTCCGAAGAAGGAGTTTTTCTTTGAAACCTGGGATCACCAGGTTCCAGTCCTGTTTGCTGCAGCTGCTCCGTTGCTTCCAAGAATTTTCTTGCATTGGAGATAATGAAAATATATCATATGAAAATATATCTTGCATCAGAGATAATGAAAATATATCATTAATTGTCACATTGTACTTATTTTGATTATTCTGGAGTACTGCTTGTATGTACTACATGCCTTGTCTGTTTGCTACAACTGTTCCACCACTTCCAATAATTTTCCTGCATTGGAGATAATGAAAATGTATAATTAATTGTAATATTGTACTTATTTTGATGATTCTGGGGTACTGCTTGTATGTACTTCATGCCCTGTAATAGCGGGTACCTTGTGCTGAATACAATTTGTTTTTTATTTTGCTTGCCGTATATTGCGTCTTTATGTTGCCTTGAACCCCTGCTTTTCTTTTCCTGTATTTGTGTATGTTTTTATACAGCGAGTTCCTTATTTTTGTGCTTCAAGAATATGCTGCCAGTTGGCTATCCATGCTGTAATAATTTGGGAACTTATAAAATCGAAGACTTTTAAAAACTTTTCTCCATAAAAAGAAGGCACATCTCTCTCTCTATCTATCTATCTATATGTATATATATCTACTCACTTATCACCAGGAATGTGATTTATAGGCAAAATGTCCGTTTTCTCATTAAAATTCAAACACAAATGAGATTTGTTGGCATGACCAACAGGCATGCTACCCTGGGTTGTGATCTTGTCAGATCTCATAAGCCAAGCAAGAGTGGGTCAGGCCAACACTTGGATGGAAGACCTCTAGGGGGAAACCAGGTGTTGTGAAAAGTGGCAGTGCTGATTCATTAGATGTCATTTTTTCCCTTGGAATCAGTGTTTGAGTCAATGCACCAGCTTGGCACAAGATGATTCCCCTCCCCCCTTCCCGGCAAAGTGCCACCTCCTAGATGAATGTATAGCCAAGGTCCTGACCAGCTGTCATTAGAAGTCCAGTGGCACTTTTCATGAGAGCAAGGATGTTAACCTGGTGTCATGGCCAACTTCCAATCTCATTACATTCAGAAGGTCTATGTCTTTTCCTCTCACATTGGTATGAAAAAGTAATCGTCCCCTATGCAGTTCATAACTATTTAACAACAGCTGTGTTCAGCATTGCTACAGCTTGCATTGTCCTTTATTATATTAATTTAAGGCCACTTATTAGCATTATACCCCTACTGGGTATTCAATCATGCACTGCAATCCATTTAGGAAGTGAAGGTTTGTATGTCATTCCAAAAATTACCATAGGTGTATTAAAAATTACTATAATGTACCATTGGTGGTAAAAAAAAATACTACCAATTTTTAATTTAACTTCTTACTTATTTCTTTCTTCTCATCTAAACTAAGCTAACATCTGTTTATATGCTTAGGACTTCACAGGAAAAGCTACTGATTCAAAATAAAACATTCTGAAACCTCCAGTGGCTGCAATTCCTGTGCTTGCTCACCTGGAAGTACAGTTCTTTGGAATCAAAATGACTTATTCTGAGTAGACTTGCATAGTCTTGTGTTGATGAAATATAAAAATGTGGAGACTGAGTGCAAAAGGATTGTCGCAGTGGTGCAAGGACATAAATATTGGTTTCACAACCTTAGTGATAATTGTTCCATGACCTTGCTCTTATAAATCAATGTAGGTAAATTTCTCTTTTCTGTCAACAGCTGCTGCTACTGGGTTCAGATTTTCCACAAAACCTTTTCAGATCCAGTGGATGTGTGGACGGGTTGTCACTTTCCCAGTTCATTCCTGTCCTTCACAGGTTCATCTGGTCTTCTGAACAGCCCATGTGTGTGTACAACTTGTATAAACATAGGCATAGTATTGTCTCCACAAGGAGATAATTAGCCCATGAGCCTAATTAGGCCTTGTATGGGTTCCATTAAACCCATGCATCCATCATCCCCAAACCACACCCACATCCGCTACACCTGATGTCACATGTGAAGCCAGACAAGTGAATGGTAAGCACATAGCTTCAAATGAACAGATGGGAGTTTAAACTGAGCTTCCTGTTGTTTCTTTGTAAAGTGGGGCTCACTGACAGTGCTGATCAGCTGAGCCCTCAAAGGCAATCAGCTGCCCTTGTGGGTTCCTCATTTGATAAGGTCCGCCAGTGTCAGAGAGCACCTTTGAAGGGATGCTTTGTCCACTTGCGTGTGCAAATTGGTACTTTGCCTCTTCCTTGTTTGCTAGAAACAAAGGAATACAAGAAGCTGCCTTAGACTGAGTCAGACCAATGGTCCATCGAGCTCAGTATTGTCTAATACCCTGTCTACAGGGTTTCAGATAGGGAATATTCCCAGTCCTTCCTGGGGATGCTGGGGATTATAACCTGCTGCATGCAAAGCGGATTACCACTGAGCCACAGCCCTTTCCCAAGGAACAATGCTAGTCTAATATGGCAAATCTGTACATGTCTACTTATAAATAGGTTCCATTGAGTTCAGTGGAAGTTACTCCCAGGTGAGCACAAATAGGTCTACAACCTTAAAGTCTCTTGTGGACATATTCCTAAAACATAATAGCTACCAATAGTGATCTCTAATATTACAAAATATAACAGAAACATAATCATTTTATTGAAGGAAAGTCAAATAGAGTTAGAGCAATTTCCGAGGAGTGTTTTAAAACAGCAAGAACAACAAATAAATAATATATATATATTTTTATCTTATTTTTGTTTTGGTTCTTCAGATGTGAGTTTTATTATTTAAAAACTGAAGTGTGCAGGTAGCTGCTGTATGGTAATGAGGTCAAAGGTTCAGAAAATAGCTGCATTGCATGAAGATGAAAAGCACTTTGGAATCTCATAAGCCTGAATATTGTTCCTTCAGGTAATCAGAAGCATTCAAGATTTATCAGTCCCAAGTGAGAGGTCTTTGAAATGAAGCTTACTCGGTTTGTCAAAATGCTCCTTATATGGAAAATACTACAGTCGATGAGAAAACCGTCCTTTTATACTGGGATGACAAAGCAACAGAATATAATACAAAAGTCTTCACACACACACACATATACTGGAGAATTTTCCCCCACCCCTACTTCTCTTTTCCTTCCAAAAACAGGTTTCCTGGGTCTTATCTGATTTGTGGAGCATAATAGTATTGATACCTTTTTCTCCCACGTTGTAACAATAATCCTATAAATATTTCATATGTACACCCTTCTCCCCCTTTACACTCTTTCCCCCCCTCAACATAAATGCTTTCATTTTCTCCGGATCACAATTTGATCTGAGTGCAAATAACTTTTCAACAGCAGGGGTTCAAACTAAAGAGAAAGATGTGTTGGAACTACCCACTACACAGAGATCCTTGAAACCAGCCTGTGTTACTATTAGGCTGAGGATGGAAACATTTAAAATTTGTCATTGTAGGTGCACACAAAGGAAAACAAACCTCTGCTGTTGTATAAAATCATCATTAAATGAAATCCCTTCCACAATGGCTTCTCATAACTTTCCAAAAGGGGAGTTATGCATTCAAGTCTTAAAATACATGCACACACCTCAGTTTATAGAAGCACAAGGGATGGCGGAGAAATTTGATTCAGTTCACATTTAAATATGAACTTTTCATGAGGTATTTTTTTAAAAAATGCAAACTGATATGGAAATGTGTGGGGGAGAAGAATTTAAGATGGGTCAATTGAAATTCCTCATTTTTCCAATTTCTCCTAGACCTAATAAGTGCTTTTAAAGGTTGTTTAACAACAACAACAACAACAACAACAACAACAACAACAACAACAACAACAACAGCAATGTACATAGGAAGCAGTTCAGATCAATGAGGTGATTTTCTCTTGGGGGCAACTTCTGGCTTTCAGGTCATGCAAATGGAGGAAGGAGAGGCTTCTCTACTCTTATCTTTTGTCAATAGGAAGGGACCGTGGAAGCAAGGGATACTAGTGACAGCACTATGCCAACACATAGTTGCTGGCTGTCTGGCCACCCTAATGATGGCAGTAGCCTAAACCCAATCTTCAGCTACTCTGCCTCTGTCCACTATATGTCATGAGCCTCATGGAGATGTCATGGCAGGGCTGGTTGGTGGTAAAGAGAGGAATGGTATGGCAGTGCTGAACCTGATGTTGGAGAGGGGCCCAGCACACTGGAAAGTGTTGAGCTGGATGCTGAGAAGGGGCTGAGCTGGTTGTAAGGAGAAAGCCTCTCCTCATTATTATCAGATGACCCAAGCATTGAGGGAGAATTGTTCAACTTGGCTCTGGCTCTGTCTTCGGACAGTGAAACACTTTCTACCCCTGGGGAGGCACCAGAGCTAAGGCTGGACAGTGAACACATAACATTGTCCTGTTTTCCATCTCTAATGATATGACATTGGTTGTGCCAGTTTGAACAGACCCACCCTACTTGCTTGCTTGCTTGAACCTGCGGCTTGGGACAGAACCTGCACAAACAACTGTGCCCACCCCACTCTTCAAAAGGAGAGCTCAGGGTGAGTGTCAAATGCTGGGACAGTGTATTTGCTTACTGATCTAGATACCTTTTTTGGGCATTGCCGTGAATTCTGGAATAAAGCTTTTGGAAATAATCATGCTAACAGTCCAGGTACCATGCCCATACATTGGAGCCAGGACATTATTCATCATCCACTGCATTTCCAGTGATGAAACACAATGACAGGAATGCCCTTCTCCTTTCTATTCTGTAAAGCCCATTCACACATTGTACTGAATGCAAGCTGTCTCCACACATGTACAAAGGTTTATGTGAAAGAGTGTCCATTTGATTATTTGTACAGCTCAGCTAATGTGTCTGCAGAGACACCAGCTGTAGACTTGTTGAATGTAGCAGATTGGGCCGGGGATTTTCAACTTTGCTTCAGATGGTGGTATGCCTTGGGCTTCCTACCCTGTCGTTAGGAAGAGTCACATTCCTCTTCTACAGGTGATGGCGCCCAGGGCTCCAAACCAAAAGGGAAAAGGCATGCAGGATCAGGCCCAAAAAGGCTGCTACTGCATGAGCCTGTGGGGTCAGTGCCCCTCCAGCCTCAGAGCATGTCACTGATATCCTAGGAGACAAACAACTCTATTGCAGATAGGCTATTGCAGATAGGCTTGCTCTGTTACAGTAGGAGACTACTGGAGAGGTGAAGGCCATTAATTAAAGCAGTACCTACTGATGTGAGCAGGGCTAGCAGTCAGGATGCAACTGCTGCTATAATATTGGACTCAGTTTGATTCTTGCTGAAGAAGCATTATATGTCTGTGTTCCTAAAGCACAGCTTGTGCCTTGTCTTGTACCCCAGTCTCACCACAGAGCAGGACTGGTCTGTGGAATGAGGAGGGAGTGCCATCCTGCCCATCTCATGCAGCAAAGTGTCTTGGGCCAGTCATTGTGAATTTAAGATTGAAACAAAGTCTCCCGCACCAGCCTCACCTACGCTAAAAGCTAACCCATCTCTTCTCTTTCTGCCCAGCATCTATCACTCCACATCTGTTCTGTATTCTCAACCAAAGTGCCTGGCCTTGGTTACAGCTCTATCCATCTGACATCAGTCGCTGGAGAATTCTTAGAAGCCATTTTAAAGGCTTCAGTAGCAAATCCCTTAGAAATGCACAGCTTGATCAACAGCCAGTGTGTGGTGCTAAGGTTTTGCAATATATATGTGGAGAGAGAGAAAGAGAGAGAGAGCTAACTGGCATGCTTTAAGCACATTGCAATCCTTTGAACAAACTATAGCCATGTTGGAGACTTTTAGGAAAAGCACAGCTGAGATATCATTTTAAAGAAGTGGTTATCAGCATTAGAAATCAAAATTAAACAGCTAAATTAAAAAGTCATTAAAGGTTAAAAAATTACAAAGGAATGCAAATGGTAACTTTAACTTGAAAGGGGACTTTTTATTATTATTTGATATGGAGGGGCCAAGAGTATCGAGGAAAAGGAGCAGGAGTGTGGAGCTCATTATTTTAAATGAGTTTACTAACATATCTGTCCTTACAAAGACAGAACATCTTTCAAAGTGGATAAGAAGGGAGCAGATTCCTTTTTAGAGTGCTCATCTTCTGATAGGCTTCAAAAGAATAAAATAAACCAATATTCATTTTTCTATCTCCCTCCCCTATTTAAAGCTAATAATAACAGTTCCAGAAGAAGAATTGGGGAGGGGGAGAGAACAGGCATAGAGTTGGGGGATAGGCCCAAGCAGATATAGTACAACCTATAGAAGACCATGCCAGATTGGAAGATACTTCTCCCGTATGTGGAGAGAAACAAGAGAATGGATGGGTACCATGCCTACCCACTTGCTGTGCCCTGCCCCAGTCGTGGTGGCAGGCTCTTTTGCTCCCTAGGCAGCAGTGCCAACTTGGCCCCAGGACCATGGTGCCCAAAACCATGGATGCCATGCAGCGTGCATGACCCTGCCACTGAAATTTGTGGGTGCCTGGCCCCTTCATGGGGAATTTTGTGGGTCAGCGCCCCAGGGAGTTGGCACCTATGACCTTAGGCAAGGCTAATTACTTGCCCCTCACCAATTTTTTTTTTTTAAATGCTAACTACAATTTTCAAAAACAGGTGTCTTACAGAAAAAAACAAAAAACACAAAATTTGAAATGGCTATATGTGTTTCAAATAGCAAGAATAAGTAACACAACCATATCTGATTATCCTTCTAAAATAGAGAAGATATGTTTTAGCACACACATCATTTTGAATAATCTTGCGAATTCCGATGTTAAAATTTAAGCCTCTTAAAAGTTATGATTTCAAGCATATAAAAATCTCTCCTTGCATACCTTTTTATTTGCAAGTTTTGTCGCCAATTCCTTCAGGTCAAATACTGACGCATGTGCATGTTCAAAGATATAGTTGCCAAGCCAACTAGTCTCTTTTGCAACACCTTTGAGCATATGTTGTAGGTCTGAGCTTTGAGAAACTGGATTCAAAATATAAAATAAAAGTAAAGCATTATCAGAAATGTATAAGATATAATCAGTACAAAACTGTGCCCCTCAAAGGTCACTACTCTGCCCCTCTGAGTTCTTCACCCTAGGTAGCTGCCTAGTTGGCATAACAGGGGGCGGGTGGCACTGTGGTCTAAACCACTGAGCCTCTTGGGCTTGCCTATTGGAAGGTTGGCGGTTTGAATCCCTGTGACAGGGTGAGCTTCCGTTGCTCTGTTCCCAGCTCCTGCCAACCTAGCAGTTCGAAAGCACACCAGTGCAAGTAGATAAATCGGTACTGCTGCAGCATGAAGGTAATCAGCGTTTCCGTGCGCTCTGGAACTCGTCACAGTGTTCCATTCCACTAGAAGTGGTTCAGTCTTTCTGGCCACATGACCCAGAAAGCTGTCTGTGGACAAACACTGGCTCCCTCAGCCTGAAGCGAGATGAGCGCCGCAACCCCATAGTCACCTTTGACTGGACTTAACTGTACAGGGATCCTTCATCTTACCTTAGCACTGGTCTGGCCTGGCCCCACATCTGACATCTATTCAGTCTGCATTGTTTGAATATGGGGTATTGTCAGGATGCTGCCAGTAGCTGGTTGCCCAGGAAAGTATAAAGACAAGGGAAAGTTTCTTACAATTCTTTTTTTATTTCAAACTTAGAGAGGCTATAGAACCCAGCGTCTTGGATAATGGTGTTGTCCCGAATGAATCTCCACCCCTTCTCTCCCCCTTCCTCATTCGTCATCACCACCACCTCCTCTATGGGTGTTGCTACATGCCCTCTGTCTTCAAGCTCTTTGCTCTCCTACTTTTAAGGCTCTCCAGGTTCTGGGAGATGGTGGGTCTGGAATGCTTTCAAAGGACGTGTCAGGCAGCTGTTGCTCTGGCTTTCCCATGATTTCCCAACTTTCCCCCTCATCTGCCTCTGAGCTGTGACTTCCCTCCAACCCCTATTGTAAATCCATACTGTCTTCCTCTTCCAGCATGGGGAGGCAGTCTCCACCATTCCTCCTCTGCCCAGTCCCTGGCAGGTATGCATTTAAAAATCCAGCATTCCTAAGACAGTTTTCCTAAATGAATTTGGGCAATTTATCATACGTATATTGTATTTTACAGCCGCAGACCATATTTAAATGTCCCTCCCCCCATAAATTTTTCTGGAAATTTTTCCATCACACAATACAATGAAAAACAAAGTAATCTGAAGAAGAAGGGGAAGAAGGAGGAGGGGGGGTAGGAGAAGGAGAAGTGTGAAGTTACCATTCTCTTCTACCATTTGCAGAAGAGTGCCTTTGCCTAGATGAAGAAGAGGAGCTGCCCAGGCCAAATGTTCAGATGCAAAGAAACATCAAAATGATCCCTTCATTGTGGTGATTGGGGTAGCAAAGGAGCAAGCGGCTGGAGGGCAGCTGTGTGTGTACAATATGGCCCATCTTGTAGCTCCTAACCTGGTCTGCTGCCTCACGTGCAGTGGAAGGCACTATCCTGTCAAAGTAGGATTTAACTGCCAATCTGGGTGGTTTTTATACATAGAATGTGATGGAGGGCGTCATCTCTTCCTTGGCTTCAGGCAGCAATGATGTTGAGACAGCTCTGAGAAGAACCTATCTCCAAGCTGTGTGCTCTGCTACGTGGTTCACCCTGCCATATTGCCACCCTAGGCAAAGTCATGGGGTGCTGTCTTTCATGCACAAGAACCCAAATAGAGCTTGCTCCAGTTTGCTTTGATTGAATAAATGGTAAAATGAGTGATGAAGCTTTTTTTCGGCTTTAGGGCCACATTCCCATCTGGGCAACCATCTGGGGGCCACATTCACACACACTCTCCTCCACCCAGGCAAGCGAAACACATTGTCATAATTCTAGGATGCATTTCAATCAGGTACAAAACACTTGAGGAAGCAAAGGAGGGTCAGTGAGGACCATAGCCTTGGGACACGGGGTATGGATATATATAGGGATATGCCACATAGGTCCAAATAGAGAAGATGGGAGGGCCAGAGGTTTTCTACCACTATTGTAAAATGACACCATCTACATAAAGATAAAATTTCCAGAGCTAACATTTCAGATTTTTTGAGATTGTCAATAAACCTCCTACGGTCTACTGTGTTCCACTGGTGCCCCTTCAATATTACCACCATAAGCAACATCCTAGGTTGCAGTTTTTTGGAAGGGAGCACCAATGGATCTCAATCATATGATGGACGATGGCTCAATAGCTCCCAGCTGAAGGGTGTCATAGATAAAGAGCTAACACCATTCAAGCTCAAGGGGCATTATCTGTTTGATGGAAATGGAGTCCTTGTTGCTCTGTCTTACAGCAGAAGAAAGTGATATTGCAAGCTTTCTCCTTTAAAAGAAATACTATTCTAGGTATCAATAATTTTGAGGGAGGGGAAAGAATTATTTTCTGCCCAAAATATAATGGAGAAAAATGGAGCAGCTACCTTGAGCAGACAAAATAGCAGATCCAAAGCTGAAATTATTTATATAGGAATAAAATGTCAGATTTTTCTTTTCTTTTTTGCTCTGCTTAGCCTACATATGACTAAATGTTTGGCGGCAGAGATGAAAATAAGTCAATTAAGTCTATCCTCCTTCGTTGCTTCATGCATCTTGTGTATTTCCTGGGCACCCTGTGATATAGGATTGTCAGAAGGCAGAGGTAAATGGATGGGAAATTGTCTCAGGCCCCAATGGTTCTGGTATATGATTATGTTACAGGCTAGCAATCATAGAAATTGCCTCGGAAAGCCATCTACAACTCACCCATTCAGTAAGCAGTTCATGGAAGCCTAGGGAATTGGTGGGCTCCAGCAAGGTGGATGTTATAGAGGAGCTATTTATAAGAAAATCTTGCAGATGAATCTCATTTCTATAAGTCCTTCACATGGATTATAGCTTTCAAGGGCAAAAGAGAGAGAAGGGGGGGGGGGCACACGCAGGATGTTATAAATTTGCCATCCCATCTCAGACAAAGAAACCATATGTTGCAATTGTATTATTACATTCAGGACATAATTAGTAACATTAAACTGCTATTACTTCTAGGGATGGCTGAATCGGTCAATTCTGGTTTCTCTCAAGTTTCGCATTCCCCCCACTCCAATTTTTAGTTGAGTTCTCCACATCAGTTTGTCATTTAAAAAAAAAAGGAAAAAAAGAAGTCATTATGAAAATTCATCAGCATTTACGTATGACTATCTGCTAACATACACATTTGTATGCAATTATGCATCTTTGCAAAGCAATTTCCCCTAATATAATGCATTTTTGATGTTATTTTAACTGACATTTGTGTTTTGTGCACACTTTACCATAGCAAACACATTTTTTTTCTACATGTTACTAGCTGGAGAACAACATTTCAACATTCAGAGAAGTGCATATTTCAAGGACAGCTCTGCTTCGGTTTGCATATACCCCTTTAACGGGAACCCTGGTATTGCTGCCACACTGGGGGCATGGAATCACTGCCCCCACGCCGCCGCTGCCCATTTAGGAAGATGACTAAAGGATTCCGCCCAAGGCCTAAAACCACCAAAGTTGTGATGAATTGCTACAGGAAAGGCAAAATCTGCCAATGCAGGGAAATTCCTTTCCGGCCCTTCAACAGTGGCCTTGACATAGCAGCGCCTGCGTACCTCTGGAGAAGAGGTTAACCTGCAAAAACAAGCATTAATTGAGGGAGTGGAGGGTGGGAGAAGCTCTGGAGCCCGACTGCTGCTTCCTGGTAAGCTGCACCTTCTATTGAGTGGGCTAGGTAGTCCCTCCCCTTACCTGGCCAAGCCCCTGGCAACGCCTCCCCCAGGCGGGATTGGGCGCCTAGCTGGGGTAGGCAGAGACCACAGGTATCCCTCCTGGGGGAAGGCACAGCCAATCCGAACTACCAGGTGTCGCCCAGGAGCTCAAGGGGCTGCGCACGACCACTCAAACATTGCCCCCCATTTGATGTGGGGAGCGATCATTCCGTCCAGATTCCTTGTATGCGATGTTTTGCTTATACAGTAAAACCTGTTCCTATCAGTGCTCCTTTAATAGCAATTTGCTCTACAGAACTTATTGAATGTACAAGTTTCGTTCCATGCCATGGAAAGCCTTATCTGCTATGTATGGGAAAGGATCATCGTCTGGTGAAGGGATACATGTTTTGCATACAGATGGTCCCTGGCTCATGTAGAAATTGAAATGATCTAGTAATAGGTGATGATGAAGACCTCTGCTAAAAACCCCAAAGAGTCAATACTAGCTACAGTACCCAGTTCTTACGTCAATGGGCAAGCAGTCCAACTTTTATATTATTATTATTATTATTATTATTATTATTATTATTATTATTTCATTGTTTGCTAAAAGGTTTGGAACAAACAAAGCTCATTTCTATCTGGGCAGTTGGCAACTCTAAATGGCAAGGTGTATCTTCATAACCGCACAGGTGAAACAATGAGGGCTTTAATTGATTAGCTTGGGATGTATTAATTATTTAGATTCCTCTGAGTGCCTCATCAGAAAAGTTTAGGGCCAGACAGACAAAATGAACTCCAAAACAAACAAAAAAGCTGCTAGGTCCATTGTACAAAAACATTAACAGAAACTCCAAGACTGGAGAGGAAACTCAAATGTAAAATAATGGCCTTGAACAGCATATAATTATAACTTCTTGGAGTGACCAGCTGACCCTATCAGCAATTTGAGTTTGATTGCATTACAGTCCATTAACTGCCCCAGTCATAGGAAACATGACTTTGTCTTGAGCTGAAAGTGGTGGATTAAGCAAAGATAAACCAAAAAATAGTGTTTTGGTACATAAAAGTAAGGTTCAGGGGGAAAGACTGAATTTTATTTTGATACTGCTTTTGATACTCAGATTTAGAGTCATTGCCGCAGGGGACTTGTCCCCTTAGGAATATTCCAGGGTTCCTCTGCAAATGTTTGGTTTTCATTAAAAATGCCATCTTACTTTCCTTCTTTGGATTGTAAAGCCCTTCTTTAACTGTAGCCCTTTGGGAAAAAAACTATAGTATCTCTAGACTGTAAAAATTCCTGTCTGAATTCCTGCTACTAGTCATTGTGGATCATGGAAAGCTACCCATTGTGCCCTCCACAAGTTGACTCCAACTCAAATAAATACCAACTGGCATGGCCAATGGTGTATGATGATGAGAATTGCAGTGCAGGGGGGGGGACCACGTTGTCCATGTTAGTGTAGATAATATTGAACTGGATGGACAGATGTTCTGACCTGGTGTACTGCAGTTTCTTATGTCCCTATCATGTAGGCTGCACCATCCTATATACGTATAACAAACATCAGCAGACTACAAGAAAACTCTAATCTTGCAGAAATGAAGAGGGGGTGGAAATAAAGGGGTTCCCTTCAAAACAGCCCAATGACGACTGGACATTCTTAGTCCACAAATAATGCTGGGAAGTGGAGGTGGGAATGGAAATAAGGATGGAATAGACTGGAGTGCCCTAGAAGATTAGGCAGGCAGTGCCAGAGGATCACCAAGACACCACCATGCTTCACTGTAGGCAGAATCTTAATTTCAGCTTATGCTTCATTCTTCTTTTCAAGAGGACCAGAAAACCATCAAAACACAAACACATAAGTATTGTCAACACTTGCTTTATTTATCTTTCACAACAATTATGATTTTTAAGCTTAAATAGCACCGTCACTTTCAGATATTAAATCCAATCAAACACAGACCTGTGATAAAAATATCTATGTGTGATGGCCTGGGAGTTAGACTCTGATGCTGAACCTGAGGGATCCCAGCCTGCACAGGATTCCCCGCCTCCAGAACCAGCTGAGCCGGGGCCAGGGCTTGAGCCTGAAGGATCCCCACCTGTGCTGGATCCCCAGGTGCAGGCATCAGCAGAGTCTGCTCTGGCTCCTGATGGGAGGGAGGACCCATTGCCTGCAGGTGCTCCACTCCCAGCCTCTTCAGAGGAAGCTGAGGCAGCCCCTGGGTCCAGTAACCCACCAGCCTCTCCTGAGCTACAGAGGCTCAGGGCAGAGAGGCGAAGGGAGTTAAGTGCCTACAGGAGGAGTGCTCGCCTCCAGGCCCGGAGGAGAGGCGAGTCTCCGGAGGATCGGGGCCGCCCTAAGCATAGGGCCAGATAAAAGCCAACCAGACCCAGCCCGTTGCGTGAGCAACTTAGTTGCAAGCATGTGCTCAACCTGCAACCTTGTGCCTGAACCTGCCTTGGACCTCGACCTGCTCCCTGCCTCGCTCCCCGCCGGACTGACCTCCTTTGGACCCCTAGACCCAGGACTGGACTTGGACCTCGCTTCACGGACAAACCCCTGGGGCCAGCACACTATGTCTCTCTCTCTCTCTCCTACACACACACACACACACACACACACTAAAATTACAGTCATACCTTGAATTGCGTACGCTCCGTGTTGCGTATGTTTGACTTACGGACCTCCACGACCCAGAAGTCCTCCCTGGAGCACGTGCGACGCGTGGGTGCGCAGAAGCGTTCTGCGCACTTCGTGCATGCGCAGAAGCGCAAAAAATGTGTGAACTTCCGGGCTTTTTTCCATTTGTGTTAAGCACGCCCGTGTTACATAGCGTGATCCGGAACAGATCGCTTGCGTAACACGGGGTAACACTGTAAATTCAAATTAGATTTAAAATCACCCAAAGTTCCACCAGAAAACATAATCCTTGTTCCATTTACCTGGAAATTATATGAACTATTTTCAGGTGTAATACAGAGATATTATTATTATTATTATTATTATTATTATTATTATTATTATTATTACAGTGAATTCATTAATCTGAATTAGTTCATTTCAAGCACTGCTCTTATAAGCAAAAAGCTCTGCGATTGAATGTTATAGGGATGGGGGAGATATACGACAAAGGCAATTCTAGTTTTCCAGTAATGGGAGAGATAGCAATGAATATTGTGAACGATCTCCTGCTGCTACTCATCTGTCTCAGTTCGAATATTTATTTCAAGTACCCTGAATCACCAGCTTTGTCTTCTTTAACCCTCCATCAGGGAAGCTGTGGCATCATATGTAATATTGCACTGCAAAACAATATCAAAACCTCATCATGCTGCACTGGGTGGGACATGGTTTACATTATTTCATTCCATTCCAAAATCCATAAGGAGGAAAGAAAGAATTTGTGTGCATATTACTAAATGGTTTTGCACTCCTAAGGAAAGTGTCTTTGCATTATTTCACGGCTTTCCTTTTCTTTTTTAACAGTAATAAAATAGATGCTAGTCAGGACAATTCAACAGCCACCCCACCCACCCACCCCAATCTCTGCCAAGAGCAGCCAATTCCTAACTAAATTTCAATAGTCTTACAGTTAAGGAGATTCCATTATCAGAAACTTGCATAGTTCTGAAGCACACACACAAGCGCGCGCACACACACACACACACACAGAGAATGTTGGGTGGAAAAGATATAACAGAAGTATAGTTTATCCATGTCTCAACAAATGGCCTTATAGTATGAGGACCAGCCCCTATTCTTTTAGGCAAACCAAAATACAGCTATACTTCAAAATTTGTGCATTTCTGAATTTTGCAAGGCAGTTCTTTGGCCAAGTAATTAGTACAAAAATGCATATATTATGGTAAAGTTTATATAAAATACACATATTAGTAAAAATATAATGTAGAAAGCATTATATTTGCATAGATGGCTTTGCAAAATATGCATATTAGGAAAATGCATACAAAAATGTATAGAAAGGGAAAAATTTCCTAGTGTACTTTTCTTTTTGGAAAAATTATCATCACAAACTGATATGGAAATGAGAAGAGCTGGAGAATGGAAAAATGAGAAAGTGATAAAAACCAAAATGGATGGATTAACCCAGGGGTTGGCAACCTAAGGCCCGGGGGCCTGATGTGGCCCAATCACCTTCTCAATCTGGCCCGCGGATGGTCTGGGAATCAGCATGTTTTTACATGAGTAGAAAGTGTCCTTTTATTTAAAATGCATCTCTGGGTTATTTTGTGGGGCCTGCCTGGTGTTTTTACATGAGTAGAATGTGTCCTTTTATTTAAAATGCCTCTCTGGGTTATTTGTGGGGCATAGGAATTCGTTCATTTTTATTTATTCTTCCCAAAACATAGTCCGGCCCACCACATGGTCTGAGGGACCACAGCTGAAAAAGGTTGCTGACCCCTGGATTAACCCATGCCTAACTTCAAAAGAGAAAAAATGAGGGCTGATCATACCAAATAAACATGGAAGGTTGCAGGGGTGCTGCATGTGGAGGGCAGGGGGGGCACAAACCCAGGCCCATGGTTTTGAGGGAGCACAAACCAGGTGTTGTCTTGCTGGGATCCTGCTGCTGGAGGTTTCTAGGCCCCGGAGACCAGCCTGGCCTCGTTGCTGTGTCCCTGACCCCTTTACTGAATGGCCACCCAGCCAGTGTTGGGGTGATTGGCCTGTCAAAGGCTCCATTAACCCTTTATGCCCCACCTCCACCAGGAGTATACACCCTGGGCACCAGCAAATTATTCAACCCCACTGGAAGGCTGGCAGAGTGTTAGAGGGAAATAGCTATATGGGGGAGAAGAGTAGGAAAGGGCATATCCTGGATGGATAGTATCCCAAACAGGAGCATTTCACGCTGCTATTATTATTATTATTATTATTATTATTATTAGTTACACTACCATGAATTCATTTCAGATGCATGCTCTTAGGCTCACTTACAGTGGGATAAGGGGCTTGAAGGCTTCACAGAAAATGTGGGCTTTGAGAAGGTATTTGAAGAATGGCACTGCAGGTGTTCTGGGGGGACAGTTTCAGGCATAATGGGCAGGAAATTGGAAATTAAAAAAAATTCTGTACAATCCTAGCGAGAGTAATAGACACCGTACTGATTGCTAATTGCTTTGCAAATTAGGCACAATATAGAAATGATTAATAGGAGCAAGAGATCTTTTCAAACATTGGTCATTAAGGCAATATGATATTAATATTCATCCAAGGCACCTCATTTGCTTCTCAGATGAAACTTGCACAAATACAGGGGATAACTAACACCAGTCGCTTCTACAACTAACTTTCCATTTTTGTCTTTAACATTTTGTTTTAGAGGGAGGCGAGCAGAACAGAGGGTGTTTGAAGCACTTCAATGTTTGTTCGTATATATATATATATATATATATATATATATATATATATGCGCAGTGGACAGGATTTGATCTCAGCTGATTTGGCCGGCAGGGAATGGCAGATGTCCATAAGCCACGAACTATGTTGTCATAGGAGAGAAGATCCAGCCATATGGTACTTGCAGTCTATACGGGATAAAAAGTCATATTGGCAGGGGAGGGGGGAGAATCCAGATGGGAGCTGGAGAATCAGTTCAGATAGGAGGTCACCATGAATGGATTTAAGCTTGAAACAACTTGGATGGCTATAAAAGAGGATTAAACAAATTCATGGAGGGTAAAGCTACCATTGGGTGCTTATGTTCTGCCTCCACTGTCAGATGCAGTATGCCTCTGAATATCAGTGGCTGAGAATCCCAAGTGAGGAGAGTCCTGCTGCACTAAAATCCTGTTTGCAGGCTTCCTGCAGGCACTTAGGTGGCCAGGAAGCTGGGCTAGGAGTATGTGCCTTTAGCCTGATTCAGCAGGGGCGTTCTTCTAGAGCTGAAGCATTAGAGCTAATGGGCTGGAGCTGGCACAGTCTCAATCTGCTTTAAGAATTTATAACCCACTTAAATATAAAATATCTAAGTGGTGAGCAAGAGTATATAAAGATAGATAAGATAAAACCCATCATACAATAAGATTAAAAGCATAATACACATCCTTCATTGTAGATCACATCAGATGCAAACTAAAAGCCACAATTCAGGAAGGGCTGAGTAAAAAAAGGGGGGCACCAAGCACTCATCCAGAGCATGGAATAGTAAATGCCTATCTAATCGCCAATGGGACATAGTTCCATAATGCTTGTGCAACCACGCTAAAGGCCCTGTAGCTATTAGCCACATGGTGAATTGGCCGCATGGCACTGTCAACATAACTCATCAGCTGTGGGCAGTCGCTGAACAAGGGATTGGGAAAGGCGGAACCATCAACATGTGGAGGGCCAGAAGATCCCTGTTCTATGGTGATTACGCTGCAGAGTAGGTACAAAAAGCATAAAGTACAGGTGAGATGTGAGGGCAAGCCAGATAAGAGAAGTTTCCATTCCACCATTCTTTTTATTTTTAAAAAAGTGCCAGAGCTTTGGTCATCTATATCCTCTGGACTCCAGACACTGCTAACATTGGGGCTGATGATGTATAGCATCAGTATGTCATTGGTGTGTTCCGAGACCCTATTATGCAGCTATGTATCATCACGGATCCATCTCTTCCAAGACAGATTATGATTATATATCATTAGGAGCAATGGCAGGATGGAACAGGAGTCCCAGAAAGGGATTCTGAAACTTTTATAAGAATAAAATCTATCGTTTCTTAGGTGAGATGAAGAAGATTTTAATACAATGGATGAGATCCTAGTAATTAATCTGCACTTGGCATTTCAGCCCACTGAGTTTAAAACCAATAGCTTTTTTTCCCCTGTAGCATGTAACTGATGAAGGTCACAAAGGTGGGTCACAAAGGTAATAAATAAATAATACTGATGCTATATTTAAAACAGCAACAACAACTCATATTTCAATGACAGAACAAAGGGCCAATGGGAGGGCTGCCCTCTGGGAAGAACATCATACAATGGGTTGTGAAGGTGCATATGAGGTTTATAGATCTATAGTCCCATCTGTTCTATGCATGTAAAGCTTTATCATACCACTTTAAACAGTCCTGGCTTCTCCAGAAGAATCCTGGGAACTGTAGTTTGTGAAGGGCTCTGAGTTGTTGGGAGGCCATTATTCCTTTCACACAAAGTTTATCAGTCAATGCCTCTTTCCAGGAACTAAGGGAAATGTTGCTCTCTCAGTGGAGGGGGGGGGGCGTCTCTTAACAATTCTCAGCACCCTTAACAAACTACCACTCCCAGAATTCTTTGGAGGGAAACCATGGTTCTTTGAAGTGGCATGATGCTACTTTAAATGCATAGTACAGATGTGGCCTAGGTTATTACACATCCAACTGCAAATCAGCAACCAATGCTAAAGTGCATATTGCTGTGTGAGTCCTTCTTAAGACTGAAAAGTAGCATATAAATACTTTGAAATTAAACAAGTGAATTAAATTACGATGTCATTCCCGGATGCCTTAAAGAGGGGGTGGAAAGGAGACTGGCTACCAACTGGTAGATTCTGGGTAGAAGCCAGATTGTTTCCACTAGTACAGTACTGCGAAACTGAAGTGGTGGGTGGAAGAACTAAAGTACTGTAGGAGCATCTGAGCCCACATCTCAGCAGGGGGACCATTGGCAAGAGCCTCATGAAACTCCTGCAGTGAGGAGGTAGACTTCCTGAAGAAGAGAGAGTTGGGGATAATGTCTTCTCCAAGTGTCTCCCCAAACCTGGGTTTGACACGGAGGAAGGGGAGCAATTAAATTCCCCCTTCAACTTCAAATGGTTCAGAGCTCTTGACTCTTCCCTCACCATCAGTTCTTCATTGAGGAACAATCAAAGGGACACCAGCTATATTTCTCCCCTTCGTTTGTCTCTGTTAATTTGGATTTCATTATGCAGCAATTCTCTGAGCGAACAACACAGGCTGCAAGCGGCCTCTAATGATACCTTGCATTCTCATTGCATCTATCATCAAGGCTTTTTACACATATTAATTGATTGGGCTTCATTATTGGACTTAATCTTTGCAAGGTAGTTAACATCCCTTGGAGGAACAGGAAATAGTTGAGGTGTGATTTATTCACGGCAGCACAGCCTAGTGGAAGGCAGCACTCCAAACGGAAGCCAAATTGTGAAACACCCTATATAGTTGCCTTTATTTATATTCGAGATTACAAACATACAGGTTTTTAAAAAACAAAAACAAAAGAGTTTAACTAATTTGATTATGGAAAGTATTTAAAAGGTGAGCACACATGTGCACGCACGCACATTCACACACACAGAGAGAGGGGAGGAAAGGGGGGAAAATGCCCTAAATCTGTTCTTTCCATTTGGTCTCCTAATGTCTACCTTTTTTGTCACTGCCACTTGAGCAGCTGTCAATAATTAAAAGAAGAAACTATTTTTGTGCTAAAATCTCATTGTTCCCATTGAATATTGATAACAATAGGAATTTCGGGTCCTTATCAATATCCAGATTCAAAGAGAAAAACAACTACCAGACTTTTAGAAGACATCTCAAGGCAGCCCTGTTTAGGGAGGCTTATAATGTTTAATAGATTATTGCATTTTAATGTTCTGTTGGAAGCTGCCCAGAGTGGCTGGGGAAACCCAGCCAGATGGGTGGGGTATAAATAAATTATTATTATTATTATTATTATTATTATTATTATTATTATTATTATTTGCATTTTTCTGTAGCACTATCATGGAAGGTCATTATTACATTACATCCATGCAACATATTGAAATACATTCGACCCCTTCCATGACCCCTCCATCAGTTATTGCTTTATAGATATTGCTTAGAAGAAGAAGAGTTTGGATTTGATACCCCACTTTATCACTACCCGAAGGAGTCTCAAAGCGGCTAACATTCTCCTTTCCCTTCCTCCCCCACAACAAACACTCTGTGAGGTGAGTGGCGCTGAGAGACTTCAGAGAAGTGTGACTAGGCCAAGGTCACCCAGCAGCTGCATGTGGAGGAGTGGAGACGCAAACCCAGTTCACCAGATTACGAGTCTGCCGCTCTTAACCACTACACCACATTGGCTCCACCTGCTGTGGAGTAAGATACCAACAACACACAATTTTGATAGAGTTCCATCCTGTGGTTTTTTTTTTCTTTTCTGAAAGTGATATAAAAGAGCTCTGTAACCATGTTTTCAACCAGTAGCAGATGGCATGGTGGATCTGCGCCACTCATTTGACCTCCCTCTAGCTGAGTTCCTACTGCATACCAGCATGGAGATGAGGTGGGGGCATTGGGATACTGCTGACTTTGCCTCACCCTCTGAATCCTGGTATGCAGTAGAGACACAGTCAGAGGGAGGCCAGATGAATGTTGCAGCCCCACAATGCTCTCTGCTACTGTTTTCGAAGACTGGAAATCGTGCAACAAGGTATTCAGATCCTCCTCTATCTGTATATTACAACTTTTTAACACAAGACTTTTCATATATATGAGAAAGAGATCCCAGTTAACAATTCAAAATGCTTAAGATGTGCGTGCTGCCTGACTGCAGAGCTTTGGTATATTAATGTAAGTGCACTAAAAGATGCATTATAGACCAAGGCATCAATACATGTCAACAGTAGCCTACCTTTTAGAGAAATTTCAATAGGTATATGCAAGCTCTCTGAGGCTTTTATTTGTTTCCATATTCTCTTTTGCAGGCTTTCTGTGTAAGAACTAAAAAAAAACCAAAAACAAAACAAGCAATCAAACGAAGTCCTACCCCTGTTTATTACTGAGCACTTTCACAAAAAGTGGGTGGATTGTGCAAATACTCCCTTTGGGAGTACTGGGAAATTACAATTCCCAGTGCTCCTTTTGCCCAGGACACTGCTATATTGCATAATTCTGTGCTGTAAAGAAGAAAAAGAATGAGGGAATGAAGGAATCAGAAAGAGGGAGGGAAGAGGAGAAAGAAACAGCTTGCCACCTGCAACTCTCACACAAAGATTTGGAGAAAGGAAAGGAATGGAGGGGCAGCAAAGGTGTAGGTAAAAAATGAATAGGGGTATTTACAATAATGGATATCTCAAGGCTGGTGAAGTATGAGCATTTCCTTGCTGATTTTTCTGTTTCCCTATTTTGCTTTGGTCCTTGGGGAGTGTCAGCGGTAAATACAGAAAACAAAATAAATGGTTGGTGCAGTTACTGTTTACCTGGGTACCCTACTTTCTTTATAGCAAATGTTACAGTGCATCTTGTTATTTTATTGCTGCTACATATTTTTAACAATTAAAAATTTAAATAAACAGATAATGGAACCCCATATATGATGCAGTATGAGCCCAGACCCAAATCCAAAATGGTCTGGCCTCACTTCATTTTGGTATGGATGGGGAAACTTGTCAATTCTAGTTTTTCTCAGTTTCTCATTATCTTAAATACACTGCTCTTTGTATTTCCACATCAGTTTGCAAATTCATTTTTCTTTTTCTTTTTTGGAAAATATACATTTTATTTCATAATATTTATAAACCACTCAATTGTAAAAAATAAAATAAACCAACCCTCAAAGCCATTTACTAAAAATAAAAAATTGGGGGGAGGGAGGGTCACAACACTACTTTAAAAAATTACAAAAATTAAAATACTAAAGCAGATTAAAATTACCTCAATTTTCTAAGCATCTGGGTTGGTTTTTCTAAAAAAGCATGTTTTTAATATCATATTTTACCCTAGTACAGTGATGGCCAAACTTGGCCCTCCAGCTGTTTTGGGACTACAACTCCCACCATCCCTATCTAACAGGACCAGTGGTCAGGGATTATGGGATTTGTAGTCCCAAAACAGCTGGAGGGCCAAGTTTGGCCATTACTGCCCTAGTATATTCATTTTTGCACATAATGCTTTGTTAGAGAACTGGATTGCAAAATTCAGGCAATTGTGAATTTGTAAGGTTGACTGTTTATCAGTCTGCATATTGCTTTACGGAGGAGGCAGGTCCTCCTTTAATTACAAACTGAATTGAATTTCTTCCCTATCAGTATTGTAGGGAAGGCATTTTGAACTCCCCAGCTCAAAATCGTGCCTCCATCATTAAATTTCTCTGGAGTTCTGGAGTTCTTGTTGATATCATGGCAAGTTCAGATCCAACACTGATTCTTTCAAGAAGGCCTTCTTCAAAATTCTTTCTCCTTCACTTTCTTTATTTTCTGACGGTAATGGATTGACACATGAATCTTTCAAAGCCAACCACAAGGGAAAAAAAATCCCCTTTATCCTTTTATATGGGAGCAGGGGGTGGGGTGGTGGTGGAAATACCATTTGATTCAATATCAAGTCTTTTAAAAATTAATTTTTTCGGTGTGTCTCCAGGAGTACGCACTGTTCAGAAATTTCCTGTCATTTGATGACAGCCACTCTTGATCTAATGCATAACTCGAGACAGCGCTGATAAACTGTAAAACTTTTTTGCATCCTTACAAATTGATAGTGAAGGCGACAATGCCTGGCAAAATGGGGAAAGAATGATTGAAATCAGGCCAGGGCGTTATCTCTGCACCTGATCACTTCCCAGACGTCCACAAGATATATGTTGTTATGCACATTGGGTATCGCTTTGGATTTATATACCTTCTTGAATTTGTATGGGTCCGTTTGATTTCCTTTCATTCCTTCCATATATTCCTGCAGTTCACTGTAGATTATGATTGCTTTTTTACCTCTCGGCATCCCACCCCCCCCTCCCTGTGTTCTCTTTCTTTCACTTCTGGCTGGTGATGTCTGAACAAAGCAACATGTCGGCATGGACTTTATAAGTGTGTTAAAATAGTAACACTTAAATGTTTTCAGTCCTTATAGCCCCAATTTATCTCAAGCTGTCAGCATGCGACAGGGGCCACCCCCTAGGAAACAACTTCAACTAGCCAGCTAAACCACCCAACTCAGACTGTCTATAAATGGCTACCCAGCTTCCCACCACCAGCAGCCATTCTTTTGTTACATGCCTCCTCCAATCTCTGAGCAGTGCAAGATTTTAGCGGTTACCCAGGAACCATTTTTCCTTTCAGAAGTGAGGCACAGCAGAGACTGTGGTGTCTTTATGGGATATGGTTTATGAAGCCTACATAGGAGGGGTTCATAGCATTACCTTTCCAAGAGGGTCTTACTTCTCCCATAGCTGCACTCCTGTATTCCGACACACTTCTGCCATTGAGCTCTCTGTCCCAGTCTCCACTCCACTGCTTTACCTCACTCCAAACCTCCTATTCTAAGCCTCCAGTCCACAGTGCTTCTTAGGACCCCAGCTATTTGCCATCTCTGGCAAGTTCATTTGACCCATTGTAGTCTTAATGGGTCATTACCCTCTAGGCCATCACTTCACACAGGAGGATAAAAAAGGTAAAGGGACCCCTGACGCTCATCTCACTTTATTGGCCGAGGGAGCCGGTGTACAGCTTCCAGGTCATGTGGCCAGCATGACTAAGCCGCTTCTGGCAAACCAGAGCAGCACACGGAAACACCGTTTACCTTCTCACCGGAGCAGTACCTATTTATCTACTTGCACTTTGACATGCTTTCGAACTGCTAGGTTGGCAGGAGCAGGGACCAAGCAATGGGAGCTCACTCCATCACGAGGATTCGAACCGCCAACCTTCTGATCAGCAAGCCCTAGGCTCTGTGGTTTAGACCACAGCTCCACCCGCATCCCACACAGGTTGATAGTCCTGGCTTAATAAGCTTTTGACTACCACAGGAAACACCAGCTTGGGTTAATTAGTTTTGACACATGCTGATTCCAGAGAATCAGAAGCATCTAATATATGGCTTAAATACATACGGCTCTAGTACAGATTTCATGCTGAATTAATTTCTAACACCTACTGAACCCAACAATTTAGTGGAGTCTAGCACTCACTAACACATAACACTATGTACAAGAGGAGGATCCTTTCTGCCAGCTTCTTCTTCAATGCTGCCTTTATAGAACTAAGCAGGGTGAGGATGGGAACAAAAGGAGAATTAGTTGACATTGCCTGTTGTTGGCTGTGGTTGCATCTGTCTACCTCTGCCTACTGTAGGCTTACCTCTTCTTCAGTCTCACCAGTCCCAATGTGCAGCATTCACCACTCGTTATGAAGCAGACAGATTTGGGACCTCTGATTCAGCTCAAAACAAGCCAGTTCTGCCTTTTTCTTTTTCTTTTATAAAACTTATTCCTATTGCCATCTTAATGACAGTCTTTCATAAAAATGTTTCCCCACAATTCATGCTTCAGTTCCAGCAATGCTAGTTGTCTCTGCATTTGATGGGGATTCGTTTTGAAAGAGATTTCATAACACTGTATCATAATGGTAACATCAAAACAAATTGCAGCTGCCATTTTCACTGGAAGCAACATTTCTTAATTCAATCAAGCAGAGAAAGAGAGAGACATGTGTCTTGTCGGATGTCTTCCATCCTTGAAAATAATAACAGAAACAAGACAGCACGCTTGAAAAAACTCAAGCATAATTTAGTATTTAGTGGACCATTCCATAGACAAGATGTTTACTAATTACATGCTAATGATGGTAGGGGTGACATCAAGGTGATGTTATGACCTTAGGATTATGTGAAGGTAGATTGTATATGATATGCTTGAAATCTACTCATGTCATTATTATAGACATTGCTGAAACTAATTCCTGGACTGCCACTGAAACCTGTGTAAGGCAGTATTTGCACCAGTGTATGAATGCTTCTGGGTGTAGTGTGATGCCCAAAGAATCCATTGTTATGGTCAGAATTTAGCACGTCTTAGAGTAGTGGAACCTCAGGCTAAGGGACCAAAAACCTCTTTTCCCAGTCTTCAAAACTCTCCCCAGACCCTACCACGTTTGCCCCTTCCCTGAGTGCTTTTGCCTGACATTGGTGTGTCAATGAACTGTGATAATAATGACTGTTACTGGATAGAGGTGTGTGTGTATGTGTGTCGCGTGCGCGCGCGCACACACACACACAAACCTCTGGATTTCATATGACTTGAATGAAGCCTACTATATGTAGGCAAGTCATTTCCACTGCTCTGCCCATTTTTTTTATTCTGGTCATGCCCATATGTGCCCCCCCAAAGGTTGCCCATAACACAATGTGGCCCCTGAGCTGAAACAAGGTTCCTCACCCCTATCCTGCGGTGGCACTTCTTGGCCTCACTGTACATGAGTAGAGACCTCCATTGTATCACACAAACATTCATTTAGATGGAGCACTCTCTACTCCCCAAGCAGTGAGTCATTCCTTGGGCACCATAGTTACCTAGGCTTGATTTCCTTTGAGAGCACTCCTTATTGCTTTATTTTGTTTTCAGTTTCCTTTTAACAACAAGTATGTACAATGGTAGCATAAGTGGAAGAAAAGAGAGCACTCCTGCAAGGTAGATTTGCTACCCTGCATCACATCTCCCTGGATCTATTACTCTTCTTCACCACTGCAGCCTGTGCCCATTCACCCAACTCAGTGACAGTGGTGGAAAGGGGCAGCAGAAGATGCCAATGCCTCTTTGCTCCCTGGTTCTCTCCCTGGCAACCAAGTAAGCCAGTAGCAACAGCTACTGGTGGGTATGAAAGTGAGGAGTTTGAGTCACTAAGGGAGGGAGGCATACAAAGCATACAGAGACACCCTATACATCCATAGGGTTCCTTGAATAAGTCTTCCTTCATACAAACGTAGGAGGCTGCGTTATGGCAAGTACCAAGTCAGACCACTGATCCATCTACCTCAGTACTGTGAACACTGATGGGCAGAGTTTATCCCAGACTTACCTGGAGATGTTTGGGATTGAACTTGGGACTCACTGCATGCAAAACAGATGCTCTGTCACTCACCTGCAGCCCCTCCCTCTCACACTCTCTCCATTATAATGACGGGTCTTTTACTAATTGTACATAAAGACCATCCCTATATCAATCAACAATCCATAAAGTTTCTCCTAAGGAAATACATGCAGAGGTCAGGTTCGTTTTATGCATGCTTAGCCACCGAGAAATAAAAATTTCAAGGCTTAATTTAAAAATCAATTCCTGAAAGGGTGAGTAAATGGCAGGCTAGTGCCATTTGGTTGTGTTTTCCTGTATTCCTCTGGCATCACCATTACACCATGGAGAGCCTCTTTCTTTCACACAGTTGCCCTCCCTACTGATGCAAATGAAGGTCTTGGAGCCATGATAAACCATTACTCATGTTTATGCTTCCTATAAGCTGGGGAAAGCACTCCTCAGCATCACGTGTCCAAGGGCATCTTTAATTTCCAGTCATCTCCATTTATGACCCTTGTTCTGATTTGTAGCAGACTGTAATTCAGACTTGCATTATTTATACCCGTTAATATCCCTAGGTCACATTGGTCTTATTTGGTTTTTCCAATATCAGAAGAACTGTTGCACTTATAATTAGGGTAGTCTCTCGGGGTGGTTAGAATTAGTCTAATTCTATGCCCCTTTGCCCAGCTGATCAAAGAAGCAGATAGGAACATTAGTATGCTAATTGTTACCTCCATAGTCATGTTAAAACGAAGTTTTGTTGGAGTGTTTACAGAACGCCTATCTTTGCCGAACCGAATGCTGGACAGTAGTTGTGGAATGGAGAGGAGCTCTCTCTGCATTCAGCATTCAGGCCATGATAGGCATGGATTGGTAACTTCATTGATCCAATGAAAGGAACCAGCTTAGATGTGGCTTACAAAGAGATGGAGGGAAGCACTCCCCATCTCTTTTTATTCTACTAGACTGCCTGCACTTGGCATTAGTCTTTTGGGTGCTCATTGCTGGCTGCTAAAGCCTTTATTTCAATAACGTGATCCTTGTTTCATTTGTGACTCATGTCTTCCTTCCAAGAGAAGAAGGGCAAAGAGGCTTTCAGGTTCCCTGATATCTTTGCTGGTTATATGACCCCAGCAATCAGGGATTCCATAGGCAGCATGTCACAATGCCACATAGCTAGATTTTTATTTTATTTTTTTTACAAATGAATACAATATGTCACAAAGGCAAAGAGTGAAGGCTGTGAGCAATCACTGTGACACCGTGAGGCCAATCAGATGTGGGTTCATGAAGATACTGCAATACCAGTTAAGAGGGAAGGCAATGTTTTCTGTCCTTATTATGACTGAACTAATATTTTCACCACTGTTTGCAGACCACCAGCTCAATAAACAGTTGTCAGTTCATTAAGACTACTAATACTATTGACTACAAAAGGGATGGTTCACATACCTTTTATTTTGTTTGTTTGTTTCCTTCTTTTTCCTATTCAGTATGTGTGCATGTGTATTTCCTGCGTGTTATGACTCTCAGGAAAACAATAGCATTTTGATTTGATTTGCATTCATTACAAAAATTGGCATCCATTTTTAAGCTTTTCGTCAGTTCAGTTCTCGCTGCCGAACAATACCAAATAAATGCAGTGCATGAGACAATGGGGTGTAGAATATACAGTTAAATGAACCTAACAGGTTGTTAGTGACTGACTGATTCTATTTTTAGCATGCTCATCCTCGAAGGAGCTCAGGGTAGATCTCTTATCCTCACTGCAACCCTGTGAGGTAGGTCAGGCTGAGTTGTGGCAACTGACTCAAGGTCACCAAATGAACTCAGTGACCAAGTAAGTTTGAATTAAGGTCTCAAGTCAAAGTTTAAAAAATATTCACTACACCAGTTGTCACCAATGTGGAACCTAAAGGCACCAGTTCACTCAACGGTGCTTCCTCAATTACATCTAGGAAGAGTTTCAGGAAATATCCGCTCAAAAATCCATAATATTTGGAACAGCCTGTTTGATTTTCCTGCTCAGGCTCTGTTGTGTATTGATTCAAGGGTTATCATATTTTCTGTATTCACATTAGGGGAAAGTAATTGCCTTCCTGTTCCAGAAGGTACAGCTACTATTGGTTCATTCAAGCTGCTGCATTTGGATCCTCAGTCTTATTGGTTCCCACCAAAAGGCAGACTTGTGATTGCTTGAGATTGTTCCCTCCAAAATGTATCCTCTACTGTCCCTATAAATGTATCTCCCTCTCCTCAGTTCCCCAGTCTTGTTTGCCTGAATAAAGAGTGTTACCTGAAGAAGCTGTCTCCTGCCTGCTATGTCAGAGCTGAAATCACTTACTGAAATCATTAACCCCATGTTACAACAGGCTCCCCTGCATTGAAGACAATATATTATGCCCATGGCAGCCATTTTGTGTTAGCCCACACCCAGAGCAACTTTTTTATGTTATGCCATGTACCCACCAGCCCCAAAAGACTGGTGTTCCCTGAATACACTGTACTCCTCCCAGCCTTTGGGCACCCCCATATGCAAGCCAATCATATGCAGACCCAGCACCAGTGGCTAATCATCTTGAACACTGGCTGAGGGTCTTAGGGTCTCACAAGGGTCTCTAACTAGCCCAACATTCCACTAGGACACCTGTTTCAGTAGCTGGAAGGTAGCAGTACTGCTTTTTAATGCAGGCCCTGCTTGGCTCTCTCATCTGTGGTGGACACCCGCCATCTTAATTTACCCAACATGCAAAGCCTCAGCCTAGATACAGATTGCATTGATCTATGCCCAGGGCATTGCATTTTGAGTCGATTAAAAGGGCAGGCAGATGGGAGCTGAAACTGGCTCCTGTTTGAAAGTGGAGCCACCACCTGCCCACCACTAAAACATTGCTCCGGGGCCTGTCAGGAAGGGCAGTGAATAGGGTTTCTAGGTTAGGAGCATCTCAGAAATTGAGATTTCAGAGGCCATGCCTGAGGCCTAGGGGTGGCCCCTGGTGATGTTGCAGGAGACAGGGCACTTGGCCCCGATGATTCTTACTCTGCACTCCTTCCCACTACTGAGCCCTAGAGACAGATTATTATTATTATTATTATTATTATTATTATTATTCCCCATCCATACGGCTGGGTTTCCCCTGCCACTATGGGCAGCTCACAACATATATCGAAACATAATAAAACATCAGGCATTAAAAACTTCCGATATAGGGCTGCTTTCAGATGTCTTCTAAAAGCCAGATCGTTTTTTTATTTTATTTTCTTGACATCTGAAGGGAGGGTGTTCCACAGGGCGGGCGCCACTACCGAGAAGGCCCTCTGCCTGGTCCCCTGTAACTTTGCTTCTCACTGTGAGGGAACCAGCAGAAGACCCCTGGGAGAGAACCTTGGTGTCTGGGCTGAACGATGGGGGTGGTAGATGGGAGGAAGAGAGGAGGGCAGGGAAGAGGGCAGAAACCCAGAGAATCTATGCTATAATTTTCAGCTGGCTCCTGCTAGACTGAAGCTTGAAAGCTCCCCACAAAGCCAGAATAAACTACAACTTTTTTTAAAAAAGGCATTCTTGCCCACCTGGAAATTCAAGACCCCCCACTGACACCTAAAGAGGGCCAGGGAATCCTAGATACTTCAGCTCAGCTCTGGGAATCTGGCAACCCTAGCAGAGAGTGATGTTGCAGCTGCCGCTGTGGTCATAACAGCAATATATATATTATTATTATTTTTTAAGTGCAATTGAATTGAGAGCATGCAGTATTTCCTAGGAGGTGGGGGTCCATGGCAAGGCCCTCTGAAGTCTGGCACCAGCCCTTGTTATATTAAATTTATTACAGGCAGTATTATATACAAAGGGTAAGAGCGAGAAGCTGGGGAGGGAGGCGCAGAAATTAATATGCCCTTAAACAATTGTGTTACTGTGATTAGATCTAAAGAATGCCAAAAGCAGCAATATCTCAGGAAGACTCACCGACTAGGCAGCAGATAGCACTGTCTCACTCTGACATCCCTGCAACTGCTAATACTGCTATCTTCATTTGCAGTAATCATCAAAAGGAAGGTTAACTTTTCTAATCCTTTGTGTGAGTCTAATCAGTGACTATATCATCAGAGCCAGCTATCTTTATCTCGTATTCCCAGTACAACAATGCTATCTTTGTCTTGAGTGGATTTCTCAAGCAATTTAACACAGTAGACCACCCTCATTCTATTCCAATGTGTATAGGGAAGCAGGCTACTTTCCAAGCTGAATGTCCTAGCCAAGGGGTCCCCAAACTAAGGCCCGGGGGCCGGACGCAGCCCAATCGCCTTCTAAATCCAGCCCGCGAACAGTCCTGGAATCAGCATGTTTTTGCATGAGTAGAATGTGTGCTTTTATTTAAAATGCATCTCTAGGTTATTTGTGGGGCCTGCCTGGTGTTTTTACATGAGTAGAATGTGTGCCTTTATTTAAAATTCATCTCTGGGTTATTTGTGGGGCATAGGAATTTGTTCATTATTATTTTTTTCAAAATATAGTCCAGCCTCCCACAAGGTCTGAGGGACAGTGGACCGGCCCCCTGCTGAAAAAGTTTGCTGACCCCTGTCCTAGCCAGTGAAATAGAGTCAAGGGGAAGAACCCTTGCAAAAGGCAGAGACTGGCTCGAACCAGATACCCTTCCACTAGCAGCAGGGAGTTCAATATGCATGACCTTTCCTTATGCTCGAATGGACCATGGCAGAACTCCAGTGCATGGGAAGAGTGTTCTTCCCAAACGCATTGGCCACTGTGAGAACAAGATGGACTATTTGGACTGATCCCTCAGGCTCATCTTACATTATTATGTATTTGGAGGGAAAGGCCACCAGCAGCAATACCCTCCAACATTCCTCAGATTAAAATAAGGACATTCTGTTCCACATCATTATCACTGCTTGAGCATTTCCTCCTGCAAAAGTTATTAGAGGAAACACACAAAACTGCAGTATATTAAGCACAGAAATCTCTGAATTTATGTATTGCATTTAGGGAAGCTGAGGGAAAAAGAAAACCCCAAATCAATAAATACAGCTAACTATATGTGTGTGTGGAGACTTCGCAATGTCATCATGCATTTATGAGCATTTTGGAAGCGTGATAACTTTGAACAACCATAATGGTTGTGATTGTGCAGGTGTATGATATGGGGTATCCCAATGTCCAGGGACATATAAACCTTTGAGTTCAGAGATACATAAGGTTCATTTTGTTTTAGTGTTTCAAACTTCTGAGCAAATTGGGAACTGCTGCATCCTGATGCTCTGGTGGTTCCTGGCTGAATCAGCTACACACACACACAAAATTCCCTACCCCAGCTGCTCTCGGACTCACCCAAATGCACAAAATGGGGAGACATCAGATTTCAGAAGGCACCGCCAATTCAGCTCATGGGAGACATCAATGCCTTTTCTCCATCCACATGAGAAGCCAGGCAGGAAGGGGCTTTGTAAGGAGAACCCCTCCCCATCTCCACAAATCCCCTTCCTCTCTAGAAATCTAGTCCAGTTCATCTTAAGCCACACAGAGAGTGAAGCTAGAGGATCAGATCTCCCTCAAAGCAGGAGCAGGAGCTGAAGAGGAAACATGTGTTATGCATACAGGTACTGGCAGCTCAGTGACACTTCAGGTTTCCAAACAAATGCAAAGAAACTGGGCAGGGACCGAAGAGGTTTGGACACAGAGCAGACCCTCCCTGTTCCGAGCAATGTTGCTGAGCAGCTCATAAGAGCATGCAAATGAGAAGCTGAAGTTAGTTGCTGCTTTTCTAGCCAGGAGATGGAAGGAACAATGAATGAAAAGATGGAGAATGATTTAGAATCCCTTTCACTACACAGGTATTGATCTCCAGAATAAGCTCCATATAAATATGCCTTACAATTTCAACATTCTGAGTCATGCAGGGTGGAGGCTCCCCTCAGAACAGCAGGGTATTGAATGTGCTAAAGCAGCCTCAGTCAAGGTCTAATCCACAAACCAGTTAGTTCGGAGTCTAGTTGTCACATTTATTTTACTTTAGAGAAAGTTTGGAGAGCCTTAAGTGAGACAATTTCAACAATTTCTAAGCACAATTTGAATTTTGCTAATTAAAGGATTAGTGAAATTTCTCAGGGCGGTGGTGGTATCACACAATTCCAACTACCCTGACGTGCAATTAGATGTGAATTTTCAGAAACTGCTGCTCACCAACCTTAAGAGAGCATTTGCCACAACCTTAGGCCCCTGCAAAGAACCCTTTTGTGGCTTGTCTCAATGGGTAGACATGTGGGTACTCTAGTCCATAAGGAAGAGGTGAATATCATTTAAGGTGGCTCCACCCCATACTCTTCCTTCTTCTTTCAAAACCAACTCTCCTCCCTTTACAGTGTGGGCATAGCTAGTTGCCCTATTTATGGGGCTGAGAAGAAATTACCGTATTTTTTGCTCCACAAGACGCACATTTTTTCCTCCTAAAAAGTAAGGGGAAATGTCTGTGCATCTTATGGAGTGAATGTGTGGTCCCTGGCAGTGGCGAAGCTGGGAACTTTGGTTCCTGGAGTGGCAGGGGCATGGCACGCCGCCCGCGGGGGTGTGGCACGTCGCCCGTGTGAGCATCCTAATGGTGGCACCTGCGAAAGCGTCCCCCGCCCGTGTGAGGGGGTGGGGAGAGGTGAGGCAGGGGAAGAGGGCTTTAGAACACTCTTTAGAGTTCCCTCCATCCGAGGGGCTCTGTGACTTGCGTGGGAGCTGCCAGGAGCCAGAGCGGAGGAAGATCTTTCTCCCTTGCATGCTCTGTCAAATTGGGATGGGGAGCTTTTTTCTTGCTTTCCTCCTCTAAAAACTAGGTGCATCTTATGGCCAGGTGCATCTTATGGAGTGAAAAATACATATTTAAGGGAGCCCCTAGCTGACCTTAGGACTCCTTTTTTGCCTGCTTCACACAGTGTGAGTTCTGCATGGGCAGAGGATTTTATTCATTTAGCTCACTGATGTGAGCACTCTCAAGTTCAATTTCCTTTGGCTTCGGGGTACTCGACACCTTGGGGTTGGTCATGCACAAGGGGGCAAATGCTGAGTCAGCAGGGCTATGCTGTGCATGCCACGTTCCAGTACCCAACATGCAAGCATCGAGGAGGGAGAATTTCCTTTCAATTTTTTCCTACATGGCCAAAGAATGAGACTGTAAATCTGCCCATTATTTTCTGGATAACTTTCCTGCCTGGCCTACTTTCATTTGGCTAATCAGTTTAATTGGTTTGTTGCAGATGCTCTAAGTTGTTTTGCTATATTTTATTAAATATGACCTGCTTCGCCATATTTACGCTTCTCGAATCTTCTTTCTGGGTATAATAGCAAATTTAAAGGAAATTTGTACTAATGACATTTCCTATGGGAGAAAAGCATTGCCCATCCCTATTACAAAGTGGCTTTTCAGTTGCTCATTATACACATCGAGTACCATAAAAACACAAGAATAGCACTGCTGGTTCAAGCCAAAAGCCCATCTGGACTAGATGTTTTGTAAACTGCATCCCTTAAGGTGGCACCACAGTGAGGCCTCAGTTTCCTGTACCCAGAGGTATTCCACAGACCACAAACCATCTTTGCTCTGTCAGAAACCCTCCCTCCACTGCCTACTGCCTTATCTACATTTGCTATTAAAAAACAAAAACCCTCTTAGCCAACTCCTGTGTTGTTAACAACCATTTGATCAGCAGAGGAAGTTTTCCATGATATAGAAGAAGAGTTTGGATTTGATATCCCGCTTTTCACTACCCGAAGGAGTCTCAAAGCGGCTAACATTCTCCTTTCCCTTCCTCCCCCACAACAAACACTCTGTGAGGTGAGTGGGGCTGAGAGACTTCAGAGAAGTGTGACTAGCCCAAGGTCACCCCGCAGCTGCATGTGGAGGAGTGGAGACGCGAACCCGGTTCACCAGATAACGAGTCTACCGCTCTTAACCACTACACCACACTGGCTCTCTATAGAAAAGAATATAATCAGTTGATACTGTCTGTAGACCAAACCACAGTTATAAGGAAGAGGAGGAGGAGCAGCATAAAATTTGGTAACCCACATCTGATCCTTCTCCCTTTCACCCCTTCCCAGAAGTGTGGGAAGTTACCCCTTATCAAAAGTTCCCCACCCATGACATGAAATAACATTATAGTTGCTTCTCTTAGACTGTTATATCTCCAAAAGGTAGCTGTGTGTGATAGTGATGTAAGCAATCTTTCTGGTTTTGGGTTACCGGTAGTTTGATTTCTCTCCTCCCCCCACCCTCAACCCGCCATGACTGCCTCTTGCAATCTGATTAGGATGCTGTTATCATGACTTTGTACATTGCTTCTACTTGATGCTTAAAGTCTGGAAAGGCATTGTGGTATGCAATACTCTGTTGAGGTTGCAAACCTTTTTGACCAAGTTCTGCTCCTGGGTCTTTAACAGCGGCATAATCAGCAGACATAATTGTGCTGCTAAAAGCTTCTCCTGCTGGTTTCAAACTGCTCATCGAACAGCTGTTTAACATGGTTGTTTTCTGATGAGTTGACAAGGCTAAACAACATTGCAAATATAAGAAGTGTCCTGCTGGATGCAACCAAATGTTCATCTCCTCCAGCAGCCCGTTTTCCACACAGTGACCAAACAGATGCTTCCAGGGGTCTTACAAACAGGATATGAAAGCAACAACCTACTGCTATTACTCACCAGCATCTGGTATTAGTGGCTTTCTGCGGCTGACCCTGTAGGCTCCATTTAAGCCATCATAACTCATGCTCAGGTTCATTTCTTGAGACAAAGGATTACTGTCTCTGACTACCTCTCCTGATCTTCAGGAGCTTGGAAACTGAGGCTAGGAGTTAGGTAGCATGCAGGTCTTTGCAGGTCTTTTGTAGTGCAGATCTTTTGTAGTGGGTTCCAGATTTCCTGATCCCCACTTTTATTTATTTTAAATGCTTGATGGGCAGCTGAGCACACTGCCAATTAGCCCTGAATCACTGCCATCTGAAAGATTTGAGTGCCTAATTAACATACAGCTTACTGGGTCCAGAAAATACTGTTGACACTGTTCACAGTAAGCCAGTTTGCTTTTCCCCCTCCCTGAAATTTGACCAAAATTTATGCATATAAATCAGCATATGCAATATGCAGATTTGTGTCATGATCCCAAGTCTTTCAAGTACATAGCAATGGCTAGGTTTGGAGTAGGTGCTCTGTGACTCTTCCCAGTGACATCTCTCACTGTATCCGAAGGTAAATGTTATGTGTCCTAGCATGAGGGCCTTTGTCTTTTTACTCTTTGAATCCAACGCTGGTGCTTATTGGTACTTGTAGTGTGGAAGGCAGGGAGGCCAACAGTAGGTAGAGCCAGCTAGGTTCTACTTAAAGGTTTGTCCCTGTCCCATCCTGTCCCCGCACTCCCTGCAGAGTTCTGCAAGTGCAAAACAGAGACCAAGGAGGAGGAAGCTAATAGGTGGTGCCACTCCTCAACTGGCTGTAAGCAAGAAGGCAGGCAGGTCAGTACTAGCTGAGGGTATTCTGAGGGTTGTGGATCAGTGATATTGCCAAGCCAAATACTTTGGGTTTATGACACACAAGCTCTACCATGCAAAGTTTGTATAATAGCAGCAATTCTGCAATGCACTGGTGACAATTCTCCCCCCCCCCCTTGTTGAAGCATGCTTCACAGTTGTCTCTTGCTTTGTGGGCAGCACGGGATCATTTCGGCTAATCATTTGGGCTTTGCAGCAAGTGCGACACCAGAACACTAGGTGTTAGGTGTCCTTTTTCTTCCCCTTTCCAGAGAGAATCTGGAGGGCAAATATCTACCGGTATCTTGGAGAGACCTTACAAATGCTGGATCTAGTTTCACTGAGCTACTGCTTCTGAGCGGAACAGGCAGCCTGCAAGCCTCGCATCATATATTTAGAGCAGCAGGTGGCATTGTTACTTGAAATAAAACAAGCGCGAGGACTGTACCGAGCATCACAAACACAGTTTCATTGATTAATTGATTCAAATAAATTCAGAAGGAAGCGTCCCCAGATTATATTGTACATCTGTTGCCGCCACGCTAGTGGGAAGGGCGGGCAGACGGCTGCGATTGGAGACCAAAACACAACAGATTTCATTTGAATTAAAAATGCCATATCCCAAATTTAGTTGAAGTGGTGCAGAAATAAAGCAGCACAATCACCCCCCCCCCCGAAAAAAACACCCCCCCACACACACATATAGGAGGCAAGCACACATGTAATGCATACATTGAATTCCTAGGTAACCAACTTTTCCACCCACTCCCATTTCCCCTCAGCTCCAAACTAACATGTGCAGGCACCAGCAGGTGATAATGCTTGTCTTTATCCTGTAAAAAGATTCATTTTCTGGTTTCTGCATGGGTCAGTCACATGCCTACCCCAGAGCTTGAACCGCATACCCCACAGGACAACGACTTGAAACTTAAACAGAGTATCCTCTTCAGGATTCCTTCTCTTGATACTTTATAAAGAATCCCTAGAACTAACAGAGGATGAGCTGCAGCTACCCCCACCCCTCCCCATTCATGAGAGTGCTTGCATGAAAAGCTTTGGGTCCAGGTCTATGGGCCCAGTCAGTCTACTTAGGATTAAGCAGTCCCTGATATTCCCTAACAGCCTGCCTGCCTGCCTGCCTACTGCTGCTGCTGCCCCACTTACCTTGGCTGTGCAGCAGCACCCACAAAGCAGTGGCACTGATGTTGCTTTTTTTCCTCTCATTCACATTTAGACCTAGACTGATTGTCTGTGCTTGACCTTGGCTTGCTTGAACTGTGCTGCATCTGCAACCCTGCCTTCAATTATGAGTACGTTGGTGAAAGTTAGTGTTTCCTGTATCTAGAACCCTGGTCCTTGAGGAGCTCCCCTGCAGAATGGCAGCCAGGATCAGTGTTTTCCATTGGGACTGGTAGGGCAGAAATTAGGGCAGTTAAAAAGTAGATAGATCCAGAGCCGAGCCAACTAATTATTGTATTGTCATCGTCCTTTTCCCTGAGGAGTTTTGCAAAGGCAACATGGAGACTAAAGGCTTGTCCACACTTCTGCTTGTCACGTGCCTTAGCACCAGCCCGTAAGCAGTGTGTCTGTCCACTGTTTTAACTCCAAATAACCTGGGTCTGGGCTATCAGCCTGCTTCCATAAGATTCTGTTCCCATCACTTGAGGCTCATGTCCTGTATCATCAGAGGTAATCTCATTCTGCACTGTGGGTGTAATAGTAAGTGTGAGCCAAGCTGATTCATTATGTTTATTTGTAATTCGCTTTTCTCCAACAATCTGCATCTTTTAGAGTGTCCAATCATATTCTCTGGATTTGTGTTTAATAGGAAACAAATTGGTTTGAATACCTTTTCACTGAAATTGTAGGGTGGCTGGTTGCTAATAATCAGGGTTGTGCACCAGATCTGGCCAAATTCTAGATAATGAACCAAATCAAGGCATACTCCTTTATTACCTTGTATGTTCACCTTGGGAAATCAAAGCAATTAGATCCAAGCAGAAGCTTATCTTCTAGTGCTACTTTCTCAAAGTTAAAACTCGTTCTTGGCCCCAATAATTCCTCCTCCCCCCGTTGTTCTTCAGTTACTGAAGCATTGAGTGGGGACGGGAAGAGGTAGGGAGAGAAAATGCGATCAGATTGTGAATAAGGATGCCTCCTTGTTTGTGTGGCTTCACTGGGCAGTCAAATAGACTTTCTAGATCTAGAAAGTGCACTGAGGTCTAATGGAGAATTGGATAAAGGAATTTGTCAGCAGCGATCAAAGAATCCCATTGCTGCAAGGGAGCCAGCAATTTTCTAGCCCCTCATGCCAAAGCTTTGATCTGTGGTATTGGAAAATGTGAAAGGCAAGCCAATGACACATAACAAATGCTTCTTATCTTGAACCACAGGACAGTAGTGCAAAGATCTTACTCGTTCCTTTTTTTGAGATGCCATATCCAGCTTTCTCTGTTTTGTAAAATAGCATGCCATTGGCCATGATCACTACCTCCCAATGATGAACATGGAAACCTCACAGCCAAATACTGTAGATAGAAAACAGCCTGGTAAGATCACATTTTTGCTTGGTGGGATTGATCCTGGGCTATTTAACATACAACATTTCCTAGAAATGCAATGAGTGATATTTTACCTTTTTGAACATGAACGCCTTTTAAAACGCATTTCATGTTTTGATTATAGAATCACAGAATTGTAGAGTTGGAAGGGACACTGAGGGTCATCCATTCCAACCCCCTGCAATGCAGGAATCTCAGCTAAAGCATCCATGGCAGGTGGCTATCCAACCTCTGCTTAAAAACCTCCAAGGGAGGAGAGTTCACAACCTCTCAAGGGAGTCTATTCCACTATCAAACAGTTATTACTATTGAACAGTTTTTACTGCCAGAAAGTTCTTGTTTTGCTCATTCTTGTAGTTGGCAGGCAGTAGCCCTACACTAAATATGTATCTCTTTGTTTTGGAGGCTATGCACCTTGGTGGCCATACATCAGTAGCAGAGCATAGGCTTTGCATGCAGAAGGTAATAAATTCAATCTCCAGCTAGGACTGGGAATCTCTCCAGGCTGAAGCCCTGCAGAGCAGCTGCCAGTCAGTGTAAACAATGTTGATCTAGATGGTCCGGTGCACCTTATTCCTAAGGTAAGGTGGCACATGGTGGTTATAGAAGTAGTGATTGTATTGAGGGTGTGAATGTGCAATAAAACATATTTTATCCAAGTGACCACAGTTTATGGGAACTTCTCATTGCTGGTTTGTGAGATGGTAGTGCTGCACTGAAAATTCATTGTGCATTTCCCCCAATCTTTTTTTTTTTTTTTTGAGGAACAAAAGTTGCACTAAACATGATAAAAGGGGAGAGAACATCTTCCTCCTCCCATTCTACAAACCATTTCTCTGGTGGTCTGCACTCTACAGCATCCCTGGTTTTCCACATTCAACTTAAAGGCCGGGGCAAAACATCACAAGGTATCTCCTCCCATGGGGCGTTTTCAGAGCAGGACACACAGTCAGCAAGGGAGGCTGAGGAAATGTTTACAGTGGAGAAATATACATAATGCCATCAGCCACTTTGCAATGATAAAGTAAGCTCAAAACTCCACACTCAAATGAATTATAAAGAAGTTCCAAAGTGTCTTGCAGATGAGACAGGAAAACAGAAAACAGAACGCATACGCCTTGTCCCCTTCTATTTGTAGAAGAAAACATTTTGAGAAACTGAAAGATTGATTTCTGCACAGTGCTAGTCAGAAGTGGGAAATTGTAGTGTTTATTTCCTACAAAACATGCAGTTTCCAATCTACAAACTGCATATCTGATACAAATCTTGAGCCAAGTCCTATGCATCTCCACAGACTTTATTCGGCCTGAACCTCTCTTCTCGACTCTGTGCAGGCTTCCTAATTTTCGTGCATCTGAGCAAGTGAAATGGTACACTCTGGTGAGTGTGATGAGTCACAGGCTTCTCTTCCAACCCTGGAGTTGCAGAAGTGAATGGGGAATGTATTGGCAGTTGTGCAGTGATCTTCTCATCCAGTGGCTCCATGTTACAGATTGGTTTTTTTAATCATTGTAAACTGCTTTGAATTGTTTTGAATATTCTGTATTAATGTTGTAACCCACTCTGGGACCTTAGGGTGAAGGGTGGGTAATAAATAAATAAATGCAGATTTCAGGAAAGGTGGGTTATTTCTGAAGAGAAACATCAAGCATGCCTTGCATAAGATTTGGAACCAGGTCCTGATCAACACAGTTTTTAGTTTGGCTAGAAAGCCAAGCTGGAAATACACCTGGATCCCTGACTATGCCTTTCCTACTTGTTACAGCTTTCTACAAACTTTCAGCGTCACTTGTGTTCTGTTATTCTGGAACTGTATCTATATGGAAATTGGCATACGATAATAGCAGATTGAGAAAGTGCTGTCAACCATCTCATTTTCTTTTGCATTAATGCCATTAGTCACATACTATCTTTAAGGGTTTTTGTGCTCTTAGAGGTATGAAGAATTTAGCATCAACTGAAAAGGTAATAAGTCCAGCTTAACCCTTGAATACCACAGTTGGGGAGAGGAAAGCAAAATGGCATTCATTAAAGTGAATAAAAAAAAAACAATTTTATTTTACTTTTTGGTTATGTGAGATAAACAAGCTTCTTGTATGCCTTGCTAGCTGAACGGTGTTTTTTTTAAAATCTGGATGTCAAAATAATGCTGTTTCCCTAGAGCTAAGAGTAGACACTTTCACATTCAGGTGCCATATAGTTTGTTTTTGTTATAACAATCCATATGAAAATTGTTAAGATTGCTGAAATCTCCTTATAATATTTATCTAATTTTACATGCTTAATAAGTCTTTTATTGTTACCAATTTTAAATCAAACAGTGTGTGTGTGTTTGCCTTGTATTTGCCTTTGTTTTTCTATGAGCTCAAAGCTGAAATAAATAAAATCGAAATGTTAAGATTGTAAATTCCATGCACTCACGAAAATTGAGACAGCCAGTCCCAATACAAGACTGCATATGCCTGAGTGTTCAGTCCTGTGCCAAATTGAATTGTCACAGTTAACACACAGGATTACCCGGATAAGAGGAGACATGATAGCCATCTTCAAATATCTGAAGAGCAGACACATGGATGATGGGAAAAGCTTGTTTTCTGATGCTCTGGAAGGTAGGATCCAAACCAATGGATTAACGTTACAAGAAAAGAGATTCCAGCTCAACATCAGAAAGGTAAAAGCTGTTCAACAGTGGAGTGGACTACCTGCAAAGGTAGTGGGCTCTCCTTCCTTGGAGGTTTTTAAAAAGAGGTTGGATGGCCACCTGTCATCCTTTAGCTCTGATTCTTCCATGTCGAGGTGTTGGAATAGATGGCGCTTGGAATTCCTTCCCACAATTCTAGGATTGGGTCTGAATGCTCTCATTCTTTGTGGGTTAGCTCATCTCCAGAATCACCATTGTAAACAAGCACATCTGGCAAAGTTAGGGCAGTGTTTCCCAACCAGGGGGCTCCCAGGATATTCCAAGGGGTCCACAAGTGAAAACTCACATAAATGGGGGGGGCCACAGCACAAGACTCGGGGGCCACAGAAGGAAGTGAGAAGTGAACAAAACAAAGAAGTGACTGAGAAAAGGTGTGTGGCTGTAGCAGTGTTAGTGTGTGGGGTGCTGTTTCTTTGTGCAAGTTTTAGTGCAAAAGAAGGTCTGTTAAAGATAGTATGTGACTAATGGCATTAATGCAAAAGAAAATGAGACGGTTGACAGCACTCAAAACATCTGGAGGGCTGAGGTTGAGGAAGCCTGGTTTACTCCTTAGCTTTTTCTTCTCCTGAAGATGTCCCACAAGACAGCAAGTACAGGTATTTCCTCCCAAAGCTTTTCTCACAAATGAGTATAGCCTCATAACAGTGGAGGTTTAGGATCAGAGTTTTCTTTCTCTAGATGGGCTACCTGCTCAGGTTGATGAACCTCACCTGCATCCACACACACACACACACACACACACACACACACACACAGTGGTATACAACACATGAAAACATTGGAAACATTAATAAATACTGATAGGATTAAAAGAAAAAAAATATTTATATGCACGGTAGTATACCATCTGCTACTTTTTACACTGCAACATCTCTAGTGTTCGTTAAATCGTGGCTGTACATTATCAGACAGCTGTGTGTGTCCCTTCCCCCAAATATTCTTAGGTAAATAATCTAAGTGCCATCTTTTTTTTAAAAAAAAAAAACCTACAAAGCCCTGGTAGAGCTGTTGTAGAGTAAATGAACTATTTGTGTGCAGGCATTGTATAAATGAATAATTAAGGAGGAAGTGCCACGCAGTGATTGTTGGCACTATAACATGGTTGCAATATGTATCCCCCCCCCCATTTCATCTGAAATATGTTGGGGATACACAAGCATATCCCAGTTTTTGTAGCTCTTAATGAAAACCCTCTGCAGAGGTACAGATACATGACTATTTCTAATGCCTACATTTTCTACAACTTTGTTCTTGTGATGTCAATGAGAGATAAATTCTTGTTTAATAAAAGGGAGGGAGGAAAGTTGGCATCTTTTACATGCTGTAGTGTTATCAATTTCAGGTGTTCATTTCTCTTCCAACTTATTTTTCTTCCAGCAGAGAGAATTCTCTCTTTCGGTTTGATGTTTCTTATCAGCTACGTACCAGCAGTCTCCCCCCCCTTTTTTTTTTAAAAAAAGAGAAAAAATCTAGGCACTTTGTTTGTGTCATTAAAGATACAGAGTCTGGAGAATTGCTAATATACCTTGTCATCTCTTTTACTCCTTTCATTTTAAAGTTAGCTAAAGTTTCTCCTAGGTATCGTCTATATATTTCTTCTACATATATCACCCTGTTGCAAATTAAGACAAAATGGGTTTTGTTCATCTGCTATACCAAAACAAAGGTCCTATGGCAAATTAAAGATAAACACATTTAGGGATGGGAGAGGAATATGTGGATTCAGCTACACTGGCAAAAGAATTACGCTTTGTATGCATTGTTTATGCATTCTAACACTGTGACACCAGATGGCACTGTGGAGTCCCATTTTTGCTAACCCGATTTCTCATACAAAGTTTGCAACATGTTTAACTTAAATGCTTCTTTGATGTGTCTAGATCCAGCCCATGTGGTCCATCTGTTACCCGCAAACTTGCTTGTGGATTGGAAGACAACTCCCAGTCTGCTTATGTACTTCTGTGGATTTTTGCAATGTGTTTTTGGTGTACCAAAATGTGTGGCCCAAAATACGTGTTTTACATAAATTGATGCAGTGTTACTGGTGCAAAGTGTGTATTTTACATTTTTTAAAGTGTGGATAAAAATGTGTACAGTGAGAGAGAATGGGGCAGTATTGAGAAACCTATGATCCAACCCATATGCAAATACATCACAATGGGGATGTATTTCTGATCCCTGTATTTAAAATGTTAAGGCAGGGTTGACATCAGTTCCAGGCAGCTGCTTAAAATTTTGTTTCTGGCCCAGCAGTCTGGGCAACTCCAGACAACTCAAGATTTCCCACAATGCCATTGACCTAACACCAGTCTGAGGTACTGTTGGGAGGTGGAATTAAAACCCAGTGGCGAGGTGTGATAGAAGTTGTAGTCCAACAACGTCTGGGGATCCAAGGCTGAAGAACACAGCACTAAACTATGGTTTCATGCTATGTCCAAACTAGGCTAGTAAACCATGGCACAATGGTGATTTTAACCTGGGCCTCTCTAATCCTAGTCCAATAATTCTAGTCCAGTGGCACTACCTTGGCTCAATTTTAGATAGTTCACCTGGTATAAAGTTGAGATTACCTGCTATTAGGTATTGGGGGGGGGGAAATAAGAAGAGAGTTTGAGGTTTCTGTAAGAGGTGGGTACACCCTTCCAATCCAGATGGTAGAATTACTATTCAGCTCAGTTGAGGTGGACAGATCTCTCTCTTTCTAGTCTTCATGTGTTCACTCTTTTGTGCTTTTTTTTAAGTCCTCAAGAAAACACATCAGCATTTTAGTGTGAATTTCTCCTAATACACATATTTTTGTATATAATTTTGCCTTAATTACAAAGCAATTTTCCTTAAAATATTGCATGCCTCTGTTATTTTCACTGATATATTCCTTTTCATGCACACTTTGTCCTAATATATGTGGTTTCTGTACCCATTACATACTTGGTTGGATAATTCTTCTGCAAAATTCAGAGAAGTGCTGATTTTGAACGAAAGCTGTTTGTCGCTTTACATATTAGTATTTCGGAAAGTGCAAATTCAGTACGTTTGGGATGGGATTTGAATCCAATCTCTTCCTCATCCCTAATATATGTACACATAGATACATGTGCGTGCACACGCACATACTTTATGCAGCTACCATAAGGCTTGGGTAAACCAGGGGACATTAAGTATCTGCAAACAAATATTGCAGCCCTCTTCATAAGCCCTCAGGAAATTTGACCATAAAACTCCTCCTGCTCTAATTATATGTGTTTTAGTCCATATTTTTTATGGGGACTTAGGGGAGGGACAGGTTATTAAATTGCATTGCATTTAACAAATCCATATAAAAATGGGGAGCTGCAAGAGCTGAAACAAAGATATCTTTATAGGAATATTTATTTCGAAAGGTACGCTATTGGGATTTCTGTGTTTCTATCTTCTGGGCCTCAGTGAGAGGCAAGGCTCATGGATTCAAAACTACCGTACTGTGCATTTCCTGGACATCTGTATTTCTAAGCAGGTTATTAAACAAGGGCTCATAATTGTTCTGTAATATTTTCATTAGTGTTATGGTGCAATTTTGCTAATGAAGATGTTTATCTTCATATGGTTTAATACTGTTTAGCATGCTGGCTTTTTTAGTGGGCAGCAATCAGGGATGCTTCTAAAATTCTCCTTCTGAAATTCTCTCCAGCTTCTGGAGCTCTGAAGTGGTGATGCATTAGAAAATCCTCACCGTCCCATTTTTCTTGTAATTTCTGATTTTGCAATTTCATTGAAGGCAGTGCATGCACAATTTGCCACAGCTTTCAGCTCACGTGGTAAAACACTGTAGAAAAGCAGTCTTGGTAGGGCTTGATGTGTGAACTGTCCCAAGATTATTTGTGTGCCTTGCTTTAGCAGTGTGCAAGATCATGTGCACACTTCAGTAAAACACTGGAGGAAAAGAGTAGTGGTGCAATCATACACATGGCCAAACGCTTAGTCAAAAATGCTGCTTGGATTTTGCAGCTTCTTTTGCAGATCATGGTAGGGTGGCCAGCTTTGCATTATGAAAAAGGGAGGAAAGAGTTTTGCATAATCACAACCACCACCACCCCCAGCAAAGGGCATCAGTTTGGATAAGATTTGCATATTCATATGTACAGATGCACAATTAGAAACAATTGCTGTAATTTAAATAGAAATCCAATACATGTCACCATAGTGACGTGTGCCTACTCATTCTCCTGAACAGGTGTTGCTAACAGATGATCGACAACCTCAAACCCTATTTATGGTTCCTTATTTTTAAATCTGATTTGGTTTGGACACTCCTCCAACATAGGGCTGTTCTCTATAAGCCCTTCAAAATGGAGAACTATGATCTGTAGAGTATGGTGCATGGCCACCCTACCTGCATGTCAAGGCCCTGTGACCCGCAGTTTCCCAGTGATTAATAAACACACGGACATGAGTATTTAGGTTTATGGGTTCAAATAGGCCACAACTTTATTGGTTACAGATGTGAGGGGTTTGGTTTAGGCATTGGGTGGCTTAGGCACTGGGTGGCACCAGGCTATATCTTGAGAGCCAGTGTGGTGTAGTGGTTAAGAGTGGTAGACTCGTAATCTGGTGAACAGGGTTCGCGTCCCCACTCCTCCACATGCAGCTGCTGGGTGACCTTGGGCTAGTCACACTTCTCTGAAGTCTCTCAGCCCCACTCACCACACAGAATGTTTGTTGTGGGGGAGGAAGGGAAAGGAGAATGTTAGCCACTTTGAGACTCCTCTGGGTAGTGATAAAGCGGGATATCAAATCCAAACTCTTCTCCTTCTTTTTCTTCATGCCTGTCTGCAGGGAGTCCATCTGAGGGTAAACCACCAATAGGGGCACCCCAAGGGTTCCCTATTGGGGTAGTGGCATCGCCCTAGCCCACATCCAGGCATCAGACAGGATCCACACACCCAGATCCCTAGACAAAACTACAACTGTGTATCACAAATAAAACTAAGCACAATACAAAATCAAAATTTTAAAAAGAGAGAGTCAGCACCCAGGGAAGCTTGGGTAAACTTTTTGTTACAAAAGTTGGAAGCTACCCCCAATCTCTGCCAGGTTGTGAGATTCCAGGGGGTCCCAGGCGCTCACCAAGAATCTAGGTTCCTAGGAGAATGCAGACATGGCAGCGACTGCTGTGCCTTTAGAAATATGGTTTAATTACACATATTTATACCTTTAGTCTACATAGATGGAATACATATCTTCCAGCATGGTCATTTCAAGAGGGGCTTGTTCTCCACAGCAGTGCAGCGCTTGAGTCCAAGATATCTCTTCCCACCTGCCTTCAGCCAGCCAGCCAAAATCGTTCTGGCCTTTTCTCAGCCATTCTGAGTCTCCTACCAAAAGCCCCAAACTCTTCCTGTGACATCATACCCAGTTGCACAGGCAACCTTCCAAAACTCCTGTCTCTGTTCACACCTGGGGGGCGGGGAGACGACCCATTTCTCTTGCACTGCTAATGGACCTCAATGGACAGGTATTTTTTCTCATTGACCCTAGCTTAGCCAGATCATTTTGCATAGCTAGCCCAGGAATTCCTCTGCAGATTGTATTTTCCCTTCATATCCCAGTTAAAATCCTACCATTTATTCATTTCTGCTAGTCAATAATAGACTCTGTTATCTCGTATCTTTAACAATATAGTATTATGAAGAGATTCTGAAAGGTCATTATGGTCTCTACCTCATGAATTACCCAAGGATGGATATTTCAGTGGGTGAGAAGGTCTTTCGCATTCCATAGCATGTTTGCTATTGTTGGTGGACTTTTATTTATTTATTTAGCGTGTTTCTATAATAAATCAGCATAAAACCTACCAATAGTAAATGCTGGGGAACAGATTCAATACGGAGTCAGTTGCAAGGGGAGAGCTACTTAATCTCCATTACTACTGCCTATAAAATCTATACACTTCTTGGAGGACTCCAGTCTAAGTACTTGCAACATACAAACTCTGGTAATTTATGGCACTGGATGTAGTGTTGCTAACACTGCTCTGGTCATTTAGAAATGATTCTAGCCTCTGCACTCCCTTCATCTCCACACCCCCTTCCTTAAGCAAAAAACAACAACAACAACCCCTCAGTATGTAGCTTTTTCTACATACAATATGCGAGGGAGCACGAAAGGGTATAACAATGTAAGGATAACAAAATAAAAACCTACATTTCATCACCTGTCAAAAATGTCTGAATTGCATAATGAGCTGTAAAATTATGGGGGTGCCAGAAAAAGCAGAGGGTACCAAGTGAGCAGTGGCGGAGCTTCATGCTCTGGCACCGGGGGTGGGAAGCAGGGAGGGGCAGGGCTGGTGCATGTTCTAGGGGCATGGTGCGCTGCCCGCAGGGGTGTGGCGTGTGTTCTGGGGGCGGGGCATGCCGAGATGGAACCCTATCGGAATCCCGCTGCCCGGGGCGCCCTGCCCCCTATGCCCCGCCCTTCCTACGCCAGTGCAAGTGAGTCTTGTTATGGGGTGAGTAACTGTGTTGAAGCCTGAGAAAAGGTCATATTCTGGGTGCAAGCATGCTTCCTTGCGCAGCCTCTCTACCCCATCATCCTCTTCTGGGTAGTCTCCAGAAATCATGAGAGAAATCCCCACAGATACTCTGGTCTAGGACAAATGGTGGAGGCAACACTAAGCATGCTGAGGGGAATTAGATATCAAATCAACAGATATGAGCCCCACTCTTTTGAAAAAGAAAATAAGAGGTGTCAGGGAGCAGAGATATAGGAAGGCACAATTCACCATTCCTACCTGCATTTGTTCCATGCAGCATTGTTTCCGTTCCGCTGCAGTTCATTTTCAGCAAAAAGCTGTTATTCATTTTGCTGTGCACCATGGCAAAACTGTGCAATTTCCAAAGCTAATTAGATTGTCATTATGTTATTCTACCCCATTGACCTCAGCACAAAGAAAATGCAATACAAATGAGTTTTAAAATATAATCTTTGAAAACGGAAAGCAACAACAGCAAATACCAATCATATCTGCTGGATTGATTTTCATCACAGACCTGGAATGAATAAGTGAACACCAGCAAATTTTGTTCCCATTTTCATCTGAATTCCCCCCCCCCTTGGGGGTGGGGAGAGATTTGGATGGAGTCCACAACACTGGAAAGGAATTATTAATTCTACCCAATAAGCCATTTCTCCTGTTACGTTTTTCCTGTTCCAGGAGCTGCTATTTTGTCCCCAAATGTAAGTTTCTTCCAGCAATGAAAATAGCTTTCCTCCTCGCATAAGTACTGTGGCCCCAATCCAAATAACACTTTCCATAACTGCATTTTCACTAACAAAAAACAACAACAATTTGTTAACTAAGTGAGAAGCATTACCATATATCTGCCGAAGTCACTTGTGGTCATATCCTAATGGCTCCAACTAACCTGGGAAACCTTTGGCTTCAGATCTCTAATGCTATCTTTTAAAGTGACCTTGGGCTGTTTTCTCTGCCCCCTTAAATTAGCTAAATGCTCAAGGAATTAGTTCAGCCTGTCCTTCAATTCCTTCTGGGTACCAACTTTAGAGAAAGAATAAATTCTACATTTCAGTCTCATCTGCAGTAGCAACAGCAGTAAATATTCTAAAATTACCGCAAACAATTTCCTATGGCTTTGGCAGGCTGTGCAAAGAGGACTCCCTGGGGCCTCCTTGAGCAGAGAAAGAACTACCTCCTAATCTCTCTAAAACTTTTGAATTGAAACAATTAGCAAATGGGTTTTTTTTTTGGGGGGGCAGGGATTTTGTATGAGTTCCTATTTGGTGTACAGTCAAACCTCGGGTCCCGAACGGCTACGTTTTGCAACGTTTCGGCCCACAAACGCTGAAAACCTGGAAGTAAATGCTACGATTTGTGTACGTTTTACAGAAGCCAAACATCCGACGCGGCTTCCGCTTGAGTGCAGGAAGCTCCTACAACCAATTGGAAGCTGCGCCTCGGTTTTTAAACGTTTCAGAAGCTGAACGGGCTTCCGGAATGGATTACGTTCGACAACCGAGGTTTGACTGTAGGAGAATAATGCTAAATTCCTTCACATCAGTAGTTAGTCTTTAAATGTCCTGGCCAAGGGAAGGAAATATTAGAGTGTGGTAGATCTTTCCATGAATCCTACGGTTCATAACAGCATTTAAAAAACAAAACAAAACAAAGCTGCTTCTATATAGAGACACTAGAGGAATTTGTTTGCATTGCTCCCTAAACAATGTAAAAACAGGACACCCAGCAATTTGTTGATATTTGCACATCTCCAGCTTTTGCAGTGCAGTTCTCCATCCAAGTAATCTGCACAAAACTGCATACATTAGGGTAAAGTATCCATAGAAGTGCATATATTAGAGAAAATGCATAATGTTAAACAAAAAAAATGTTAAACAAAAAAAATGTGCACCATTACAGGAAAGGAGGGGATGTTTACCATGATGGCAACCACTGCAGCCCTGTAATGTCCGCCTGACATGGCAAAAAGAAAAAGAAAAAAATATTAAAAGCTGTTGCTACAAAAGACAAAGTTGTTGTTGTTCAGTCGTTCAGTCCTGTCCGACTCTTCGTGACCCCATGGACCAGAGCACGCCAGGCACCCCTATCCTTCACTGCCTCCCGCAGTTTGGCCAAACTCATGTTAGTAGCTTCGAGAACACAGTCCAACCATCTCATCCTCTGTCGTCCCCTTCTCCTTGTGCCCTCCATCTTCCCCAACATCAGGGTCTTTTCTAGGGAGTCTTCTCATGAGGTGGCCAAAGTACTGGAGCCTCAACTTCAGGATCTGTCCTTCTAGTGAGCACTCAGGGCCGATTTCCTTGAGAATGGATAGTTAAGTAACCCTAAGAGTTTGAGCAATGTTCCCTCTGCTTCTAAAGAAAATTTCACTGAAAAGATGCCCATTTCAGATTGTGAATGCAATGGTGACTTTGTCACTTTGCGGGGGGGGGGGGTGTCACTTTGTTTTTCATCTCCGTTGTTCTGAAGCCAAAAAATCTGAGTGAGGGCAGGTGCTTATTCTGGTGTATTTTTTGGAAGAAGGATCTTTTTTGGAAGAAGAAGACAGGTGCTACTGTGGCAGCAAGCACCAGGAGCACCTAAAAAGCCAGTAGCGTCACAAAAAGTGAGTAGAAGTTTCAGGAGCTTCCCTCCCCCACTGCACCACCACCACCCACAGTCCCCAACTTGCAGCTGACAAAAGTCATTTTAAGAACTTTGAGCTTTAATAAAATGTCATATAATTGCTGAGGGTAGGTGGGGGGGAGAATCAATGTATCAAACATTTTAAAATGCTTTCTCTTCATGACATGCATGTAATGTAGTTGTCAAAATATGCATTCCTCTCACTTAGTTGGGAGGCGTAAAGGTCCTACCAATTTGAGGAACAATGCAATGTCAGGTGTTCAGAAGCTTGTTAGCGACATCCTGGGAATACGAATACACACACAAACACACACACACACACACACACACACACACACACACACACAACTCTTCGATTGTCAGGGTCACGTGGTGATAAATAACATCTGGAGGCACCTTAAAAACTATTTATTTTTAAAGAGTTCTGAGATGAATTAATTCTAGGAAGCAATTAAAGGTTAGGATAGCTCAATATAGTATATAAGACCTTCTGGGAGCTCACCATCTTGCAATTAGGATACTAATCAAAACATATTTCAGATTCATTAGGCTTATTCTTTCTTGTAGTTTGGAATGATTGTATCCCAACATATTTTGAAAATTATGCATGAGTCCCCACGTTAAACCCCTCTTAAGACCAAGACATACGTTTGTGAGCTTTTCTGCAGTGGCTTCCTTCCACCCCCTCTCATCTTCTGGAAAATATTTCAGCTCAAGAATGGATTTTTATATGTATAGACAAATAACAGTCTGTGCACCAGTCGGTTCCATTCAATATCTACATTCCATCCCACACATCTGCATTTAAAAATTGGGGGTGGGGGTGGGGTTGTTATTTAAAAGTTTGTATTTAAATAGAAATTAAATACTCATGTTTAGTTCTTTTAAAAGCATTTTCTCGCAATGTGAATGTTTTTTTTTTTAAACTGTTTTTAATAGCTTGTCCTAGACAGAAAGAGGGGGTTCTGTTCCTCCCGTCAGCACAGAGAAACCACTTCCTAGGCATTCCACATAATCAGTGTGTGCATGTTAAAAAAAGGAAAATGTTATAAATATATAAAGATCTATTATAGCAAAAAAACACCCTGGTGGGTGGCCCCAACAGAGGCAATGTCAACCAAAAGAATAAATATGGAGGCAAAATGGCTGACATATAGAGATTTATTGATAGAAAAAGAAGGGAAGAAGAAGAAGAAGAAGAGTTTGGATTTGATATCCCGCTTTTTACTACCCGAAGGAGTCTCAAAGCGGCTAACATTCTCCTTTCCCTTCCTCCCCCACAACAAACACTCTGTGAGGTGAGTGGGGCTGAGAGACTTCAGAGAAGTGTGACTAGCCCAAGGTCACCCAGCAGCTGCATGTGGAGGAGTGCAGACACGAACCCGGTTCCCCAGATTACGAGTCTGCCGCTCCTAACCACTACACCAAACTGGCTTGAAATTAAGACTTAAAAGATTATGATGAAATAAAAGACTTGGTCTATGATTGGCTGCAACATCGACAACTAAATGAGATTTTCAAGTAAGATAATAAGAAAGGATTTTGTTATACCGTATCTAGATTCCAAAGAGAAAAAAAAAACAGAAGAAAATAGTAAATTATTAAAGAAAACCTATAGCTTATTGTTAGAATGGGAGACAAAAGAAGAGGAGGTGAAATCAGTAATGAATAAATGGGCACAAGATATAGGACATATTATACAAATGGAAGATTGGGAAAAAGTTAAGGAAAAGTAATTTAAAATTTACGAATTGTTTATTGCTGAAAGAGAATTATATGAAAATGATGTACAGATGGTATATTACACCAGTGAAAATGGCAAAAATGTATAGAACAAGTTCCAACAAGTGCTGGAAATGTGAAGAAAAGGAAGGTACCTTTTTCATATGTGGTGGAATTATAAAATAATTAGAAATTACTGGGATATGATTTATAATGAAATGAAAAAAAATGTTCAAGATAACCTTTGTTAAAAGACCAGAAGCGTTTTTATTAGGCATTGTAGGTCAAGATTTACCAAGAGACAAAAATAATCTATTTATGTATGAGACAACAGCGGCCAGAATTTTACTAGCTCAAAGATGGAAAAATGATGAAATACCAGCGAAAGAAAAATGGCAAGAAAAGTTGATGGAATACGCTGAAATGGCGAGGCTAACTGAGAGACTTAAAGATAAGGACAACAATGAACAATGACTTCAAAAAAGATTGGGAACCTTTTATGACGTATATACAGAAAAATGCATGGAAATGAACTCACATGCAGGATTTGAGTAACACACTTACAATGGACAAATATAAATAGAAAATATAAATAGGAGGTAAAAATGTTAGAATAGATTGAGAAGGTATAATTTTAATTTTAGTATATAAGGTATATAAAATTATAAGCAGAAGAAATAAATATGATATAAACCAGAAAGGGAAGTTGGGGGGAGTGGGGGGGCGGGCGGGGGCTAATTGAAAATGTAAAATGTAATTTGAATTTTTGATTATGTTAAAACCTCTTGTAAAATCTTAATAAAAATAATTAAAAAGAAAAGAATGTTGTAGAGCAGATGGTAGCCAACATGGTACTCTAAAAATGCTGCTGGACTACAACTGCTGTCATTCCCAACCACTGACCACACTGTTTGATAGGATTTGTGGTCCAACAACACCTGGAGGTCACTGCAGATGCTATCTTAGAGCAAGCCAAGGTGAAATGCCTTCACAGACAGAATCTGTGCCAATATGGTGGTTGAATGGGCAGACTGAAGTCCATTTGTATGGAAGTCACTTGACAGTCAACTTTCAACAGATTCCTCTGACATTCCTACTATGAATAGCATTTTCTGGGAATCTGAAGTGGGGTGACCTGCTTGCAGACTTCTCTTGGGGACACCTGGTCAGCCACTGCAAGAACAGGTTGCTGTGCTATATGAGTCTTTGGTTTGATGCAGCAGAACTCTTCTTGGGATCATAAGGAGTTGGTGTTTCCAGACCCTCATGTGAGTGTGATACCAAGACAATCCTCTACCCAGTCCATTATACACTATAATGAGTTTGTGGCAGGATCACTTAAAAATATGATAATGTGCTCAGGTTGTTAGAATAATAGAATCATAGAATTGGAAGAGACCACTAGGGTCATCTAGTCCAACCCTCTGCAATGCAAGAATCTTTTGCCCAACTTGGGGCTTGAACCCATGACCTTGAGATCTCATGCTCTACCGATTGAGCTATCCCAGCCATTGCTATTAGATTGTGTAGATAAATAAGTATTGGGGATGCTTTAAAATGATCCTAGTATCTTGGAATGTGTCTTTTTGAAAATGTCCTAAAGGAATTGCAAAGCTTATTCATGATGACTTTACCCACCAGGGCCTATAAGACTAAATTTTGACTTTGTTAATAGTGTTTTGCAAAGAGAGAGTTGCTAAGGAACCAAATGGGTAAATGCACTTACTTATATGTATGTTTTTCATCAGCCAAATCAAAGGTTGAAATGCAAACTCTGAAGCTCAAGGACATCCTGTGGATTTGTGACATTTCCTGGAGGAATTGCAAGCCATAAACCAGCAAAAGGATTGATACAATGAGACCTATTGTAATTGCCACAGCTTCATCTGTGACAGATAATAATATCTCCTTTTGAAGTTGTCATCTTTGTTTAAAGGGGGGGGGGGATGCACAGAATTACTCACACTCTTTTTTTGTTCTTTTTAATTCCAGATATATCTATATATCTATATATAAATCCTTTGCAATCTAAAAGCGGAATAATTTTTCAATGATGTTCATGCAAACATCCCTCTTTTCAAATAAATGTTACGCTTTGTGTTGGAAAGGTCTTATTTACACTTGCTACAATATCTTGCAATGGCATGTATGGAAAACATTAATGTTTTAACAACTAGAGAACTATGACAGCGTTATAAATAAAAGCGACCCTCACTGCTTTATTCTTTATCCCTTTTATGCTCTCTTTTCAAATGTTTGCTTGGTCAACTTTTTTTGTATAAGGTGCCAGTATACTAGGACCAGAGAATTAGTGAGAATTCCTTTACTCTCAATAGCACCAGGACAGTTTACACATGGATGGGTTGTCTGGCTTGAGTGTTGGTGCTCCATAATACTTCCCCACAACAGTGACTGAAAGGCAAGTTGCACCTAGTTCAGTGCATAAGGATTCTGATAACCTGGGGTGCTTGTTACATGAGTGCTTGAAGGTGCTCCAGCTCTTGATCACGTGAAGGATTCCTTCTTCCTGTATACATAACAATGTAAGGTGTTGTCATGCTGCAATTTGTGTGGCTGCCTGTTGGTGGCCATGCAAAATACAGTGTGATGACACCAGGTAGAGTGAGTGAGCAAAGGAAGTTGGCAGGCAGCATGACAGGCAGAACTAACAAGGGAGTGGGCAGGTAGGTGGCCCAGGTGGACCTCCCCATGTTCCTTGTGTTGTCACTGCAACTTGCCTACCTGCTGGCATGCACACACAGCAGGGAAGCCCAAGCTCTGAATGAACAGGTGGTCTGGCTGAGTGAGGGCCACATCTCATTGTTGCTGCCACCCCACCCCACCCAGAACTCCCCCATCCCAACATAACTTGCCCGAATCCCAAGATCCCACTGCCACTTGCAATGGGAAGGAGAATCAAGAAGAGAAAGTATTGTACCCTGCACCATCACCCACTTCCTTCTGACAGTGGCATTAAGGAAAAGGAAGAAATACTTTATCCTCTGTATTCCCTTCTCCTCTGTGAGTGGCAGCAAGAGCTTGGGACTGGTGTGATCAGGGGCGACCCATCCATGGAGCAAGCTGAAATGATGGCCTCAGGCGGTAGGATCCACTGGAGTGGCAGATCCCAATGTAGATCTTTATTTTTCTCTCTCTGATGTAGATTTTCACTCACCCCTTCTTCCTTGGTGGGGAGGGTGGACGCCATTTGTGGTTAGCCTTAGTGGCCAAAATGTCTGGAATGGCCATGGGTGTGATCAGTGAAGGGATGGGAAGGGAGAAATTTTGTGTGAATTGGGATTGACAACGGGGTGTGGGTAGCAGGTTGTTGTTGGTTTTTCAATGGAAGAATCTGTGGGAGGTGAAGGGTGGGGGTGGCTGAGGGTTCATCAAGTGGGTTGGAGGCAGGTGTGGTTGATAAGCAACACAAGTATATGCCTGAATGGCTTCCTATTGTGACCAGGTTCATTCCCAAATGGCATTGCCTTAAAGCACAAAGTTATGAGAGTTTCTAGCAGACTTTGGGTTACATCCAATGCTAGTACTACTCAAAGTAGGTCCTTTCAAGTTATGGAGCATAACTACTATAAGTTATGTACATTAATAACAATAAGTCTACTCTGAGTATACTTTCGTAGGGTACAACCCAATAGATTTGGGGAGAAGTCAGTGCATGCTAGACGAGGGCTGGAAAACAATGCTGGACAATTTCAGTGACTCCCTGAAGAATTATTTTTTAAAAAATCACTCCTCCAGTTTTGCCAGCCACAAACAGAGTGGAGAAATTTAGGAGGCTATTTCTGTTCAGCCCTTACTTGATTTGAAAAGGAACCATATGTTAGCATTACTGGGTTAATTCTTCTGTGATTATAAAGAGGACTGTTTTCCGTAGAGGGAAAGAAAATTGCTTGAGCGTGAACGTTGGGGGAAACAGAGGAGATACCTTTTTTCTTTTTCTTTTCTTTTTTTTTGTAAACAGGTGTACATGTTGTAAGACAGTGGCATGACAGGACTGCGTGTTAGACAATATATATTGCATGCTCTGCAAATGAATTAGGAGTAAACTTTCCAAATGTCACACTGTAGACTCTTATCAATATGTATCAACATCCTCAAGCTACTTCTGCGTCGTAAATGTCAGTTGAAATTTTTATGGCTTTTACAGCTTCTGTGCAATTTGTAATAAGCTTTGTGCATGACCCATTATTTTATGAGAGGGGAGCAACTGTCAAATGAATGCATTTGTAATGTCAGGAGTTCCATTAGAACATGACCAGGGGCTGAAGGCAAGGGGCTCAGCTACCACCTAGTTTACATCTTTTGACCACACTTTGGTGGCGGGGGGAAGGAGCGTGCATCTTCCAACTTCCATTACTTTTTGTGGTTACCTTTTCAAATTAATAATTTAACTTACATTTCTTATAGCCTCATTATCACTCCACTATTTCATTAACTAATCATTACAGCACTGCAGTTTATAGCTTTTCCGACAAAGGGACCAGGAGCATTAACTGGTAGCACGGAGTTACAGAGAGGTAGCTCTGATTTGCAAGTTGTGCCTGCAGCACTGTGGATTTTACACCATTAGAAAATCTTTTTATCTTTTTTTTTAAAAAAAAAAATTAAAACAGGAAAGATTTTTAATTCTTTCTCCAGTGATTCATATCCTGTGGATTTTTCCTATTAGGCAATGAAGCTATGATATTAAGATTGAGTATATAAATAATTCCCATAATTCCTGGAGAAGAAGAAAGTGAAATAATTACCTTCCGATCATTTCATTATGAATGGAGTTCTGTCAAAAGTTTTAGAAGAGGGCATTAATACAAATTAAGGTCTTTAGAAACCCATTCTTTCAAGATACATAAAATCAGGATTGAGTAACTCTGACCAGGCCAACGAGAGGTGTTTCATGTGCAAAATGGATTGGGTTGTTGGAGTTGGGTAGGAATAAAATATTAAAGATACCATTTTGGGGTTTTGCAGATATTTTATATTTTGATGGTTTGATAAAGGAGTGGATTTGTTTAATCTTCTGAACTCTGGGGGGGGGGGGAACACCTGCAATGATGGATGTTCAGGAAGTCCATATTATTGTGTCACACAATTCTGAGTTCCATGAATAGTCCTGAGTAGGGCTCATCCACATTTCCATTCATGCTGTGATTTCTAGGCACAGGTTCGTGACACCCAGGCATGAGGTTTTTTAACCCACTGCTTTTCCTGGGAAAAGACACTGTTTACCACTGAATCAGAACAAACATCAATCGGCTGGGGCGCCCATCTGCCCCATAGGTCTTTGACTATCCTTGGAGTAACAAAAGGACCATTGTGCAGGGTACAGGACATTATGCCTGTCGGGAAAATACATGCAAACAATGTTTTATCTGTGTCTCAAAGTATTAGTACTTGCAAGTCATCCAACGGAACTGATCAGTGGTAAAATTCAGGACAGACAAGACAATTGTACTTCTGCACACAAATGTACACACACAGCTGTATCCAACAAATTCTCACTCAGAATATACCAATTAATGTCAGTGGACCTGGAAAACTTAACCCCATTGATTTTAATGGGTCTACTCTGAGTATATCCTTAGTTGGATCCAATCATAGAATCATTGAATTGTATAGTTGGGAGGGATGGAAGGGTCCTCTGGTTGAACCCATGCAATGCAGGAATCCTTCCCACAGCTGCCCTTAAAGGTAAAGGTAAAGGGTCCATTAGGTCCAGTTGCAGGCAACTCTGGGGTTGCAGTGCTCATCTCGCTCTATAGGCCGAGGGAGCCGGCATACAGCTTCTAGGTCATGTGGCCAGCATGACTAAGCCACTTCTGGAGAACCAGAGCAGTGCACTGAAACACTCTCTTACCTTCCCGCCGGAGCGGTACCTATTTATCTACTTGTACTTTGATGTGCTAGGTTGGCAGGAGCAGGGACCGAGCAACGGGAGCTCACCCCATCACGGGGATTTGAACCGCTGACCTAGGCTCTGTGGTTTAACCCACAGCGCCAAGCCACACACACTGTCTTATTGCTCTACAACCCCCCCCCTTTTTTAATTAGTTGCCACAGATGTGGTTCTAGCCTCTAGTTTAAACAACTTTATAATGGGACTCAACAAACTCATGGAAGAGAATTCTATCAGTCTGTGAGCCAGGATGTCTATGAGCAGTGTACCCACAAACACACACTATTTGATGAGCAACTGTAAATGAAGGCGGCTGCCTTTTGTGCCCTGCTAGTGGGCTTCTGGAGGCATCTGGTTGGCTTTTGTAGGATTCAGGATGCTGGGCTAGGTGCACCTTGGACTCTTCTTATGCTTTGTACCTTAAGGAGTCACCTAACACACACAACAGCCTCAAGGCAAATTTTTGCTACCTCTGAATGTTCACCTTTGCTCAGCCATTTCACATTTCTGATCCATCTGGATCAGAAGCAATGTCCAAGAAGCAAACAAATGAATTAAAACCAATCTGCAGAAAGAAATACTCTACTTTGCTAAGCAACAATCCCAAGCCAGCCATACTGTTGTGCATAGTTTTGCCAGCTATCAAAATTATTTTTTGTACAGTTCAGTGCATTTGTAATTTTTAAATCTGACAGCTTCGGAGATGAGGTTGAGCAGGGTAGCCAAGCTAATGTGCAGAAATTAGCTATTATAGGTAGGGTCACACGAAACCATACAAATTAACCCCCTATAAGTGCCACCTAGCATTGCATTAGATTAGATTAGTGGGTGCCTGTCAGAGGTTGGTGTTGAATGACAGGGGGAAATCACATATTGATGTGAGAATCCCATTTGGATTATGTCTGGCAAATGTGCCAGTGAGTTCCATCTTAAAAAAAGCAAAGTTTGTTTTAAGAGGCTTTTAAAATCATTCCCAGGTACGTTTTTTTTTATCGAGCACACAGACTTATTTTCTTGATGAAATAGCTGCTCCATGCTTTGCTCAGTGCTCCTTTAAAGCCCCTTTGTGTTAATATCCTAAAGTTCAGAGTATCATGATACTTTCAATCCTTCAACATACCCTAATTGTAGCTGTAAAGTAGTACAAGTACCAATAAAATTGAACTGATATGAATTTGTGGAACAAAGGCAAATAGTCCTAGTGTGACTTTTTGCTTTAAAAACAAACAAGAAACCTTCCCCCAGTATTTCTCAGTTACTAAAACTATTGCATTTAATACTTGGTGCTCAAAGCACATTGTTTTATGGAAAGCCAGTTTGGTATAATGATGTTCCTACCTACCTTCAGCCAGGGTAAAATTGCCTTACTTCCTCTGTCTTGGGATTGACTAGAGTTGGTCTCTTCCTGTGGGAGAAGGGCAGCTGACCATATGGGCAGGATTGCTCAACTGGATGAGGTGATCCTGCTAGGTTATGTGGCTGCTCCACCTCTTCTCTTCCCCGTGTTGCAGCTGCAGCAACCTTCCCCCGCCTGCCCCTGCAATGTGGGTTTGGGCTAGATGCCATTTATGGAGCCAAATAGGATTTTGGGGGCGAGCCCCCATACCATTTCATGTGACTCTGATGTTTTGCCTACTTCATGATTAAAGGAATTGCATCAATTTGGTTTGTTTCTCATTCAGTGCAGGCAGGAAAGATCAGGGAAGACCTTATGTCACTGGCACCCTAAGACATTGTTGGGTTAGGGGGCTGTAATTGAGCCATCACCCACATCCTGTGGGTGCTTGGAGTGCCTTAGGACCTGGTATGCATCTTGGTGAACACTGGACTGCAGGGCCTGGGCGCTCATGTTGGGTTGACATACCAAAGACTCACTTAGCAAGGATGGAGCATCTTTTGCTGGGGAGCCAACAAGGTAGAGGGATTTTCCTCTCTTACAAATGGATTCAACCCCACCCGCCCTCACTTGCTGCTTTGGCTTATTAGCAGATCCTCTGATCTATTATATTTAAATAAGTATAACCTTTCCTTTCAATCAGGTGTGTTGAGTCATCTTTCAGGGTGTGTTGGCAATGCTTTACATTGTCATACGGGAATAAGGACAACCTGTGTTCAAATCCCATCTCAGCTGTGAAGTTCACTGGATAACATAGGAAGTTGCCTTATAATATAAAACCTTTGGTCCATCTATCTGATCCTTCTCTGAGCTGTTGCCCTTTGGGAACAGCAGTATACAAAGCTCAGTGGTAGAACATCTGCTTTGCATGGAGAAGGTCAGTCCCCGGCATCTCCAGGAGAGACTCCCTGTCTCAAAGCCCAGAAAGCCACTGCCAGTCTATATGAACTGTGTTGAGCTAGATGGACCAATGCAACACATTTCCTATGTATTTCCAACAACATCAAGCTAATTTTGTAAACCAAGCATAAGTCTGGGTGAAGTAAAACTAGGAGAGTTAAGGGTTCAATGACAGGATGGAGGGTCTGCTTTTCAGAGTATGTGGTGCTTTGGAATACTGGGGAGTGTGGGACACTGAATAGATTCTGGATGAGTCTTTGTGTTTAGGAGGACTTTGTTGGATTCTGCCTCTGCCAACAAACCTGGAACCCTGCCTATTCTGCTTTTTGCCAGGTATTTGAGGGCAGGGCTGGTGGAGGAGTTTGATCTGGAGGAGTCTGTGTGTTTGCAATACTGGTTGATGGGGCTGCATTTGAATTTCTGAGATTGGCAGCATGGTTAATGACGAGACTCATTCCCCTCATCCCCCACTGACCTGATGGTGAGCTGGTTGAAATATAACTGTAAATTACAACCTGTAACTGGTTGAAATATGTTAGCTCTGTCACTGGCTACTTCAGGGTCTATGTTTTGACTGTTACTTTTCTTAGCATGTCCCATTTCTGTGTTTCCCATCATTTTAAATTTTGAATTTCTTTTTTATAAGTCACCTTTTTGAGGTGGTGTGTGTGTGTGTGTGTGTGTAAGAGAGCTAAATGTAAAATAAAAATATATAACACAGAAAGTGGTCTCTTATAGCCAACAGAGCTATGATTATGGATAAAACGCTTTGCCCACTTTCCTTTCACAAGCAAATCAAAAGAAGAGATATGGCCCCAAATTGTGTGTGTTTCTGAAATATTTGGGTTTCTTGTGGTCAATAAGTTGTGCCAGTTCAATTCTCATCGTTGATCAAAAATTTATGGCAGCAAACAGCAAAGGTCATTGAAATGCGCACAGTGTGTATATTTCCCATTACTTTTGTAGTCTCAGTTGTGACAGCTCTGTGCAGCCCTCATGCACATGTTTTCAAAAAGGACATGGAACTTGATTGAGATAAACTTTACTGCTCTTGCTCACACTCCTGATCTTTGGGTTCAGAGCTTCTGTTTAAGTTTATTATGAACAGTTGAGTTTAACATGTTTCTTAAACTAATCCAGACATCTGTAGATGCTGCCTGCCACATCTCATCAATATTCGAATTGTGTTTGGCTAAGAGTGTGGGATAAGATCTCTTCTATAGCTGTGCTAGATTTCTCTGGACCATTCTGCCCAAAGAAGCCTGGTGCTTCCCCCACCTGCAGATTATTTTTAAAAGCTTATTTTATTTAAAAATAAATAAATATTTCACTACACTATGTTTTAGAAAATTCCTCACAGGTCTTAAGCACTCTGCAAGCAGCGTCATAGACAGTCATACTTCTTATCTGATGAAACCTTTTCTGAATTTGGTAGCCTGGATTACCATATATAGGGTGGTATTCAGCTAAGTTTTACTCAGGGTCTAAACAAAAATTAGCTGAATACCACCCACAGTGTTTCAGGATGTGGGGAAGCCTACCAAATTCTAGGCCAACAGGCTTCATAGAAAATTGTCTTATACCAAGTCAGGCCATTGGTCCATTTAACTCCATATTGACCACTCTCCAGGATTTTAGGCAGGACCCACTCTCAGCTCTGCCTTGAGATCACAGGGATTGAACCTGGAACCTTCTATATGCAAAGCAAATTCTCTGCCACTGAGCTGCAGCCCTTCCTCACCCCATAAATCCATTGAAATGTGTGGGTAGTGGAACTAGGGCAGTGGCAGACATGGGTAATATGGCATCCTGTGCAAGGCCAAAATTAATTGCCCCCTCCCACAGCCCTTGTGCATACCCTCCAAATGTCTTGAATTTCCAGGGATGGTTCTGGGATTATGAAACCATCTCAGCTTCTGATTTGATCCTGGAGTGGCGGTGGCAGTCGGGGATGTGAGAGAACACCCCACCGCGACTCCATGGTCCTCTGTTGAGCAGCTTGTAGCTGCTGCTGAATAGTTTGTGAAGAGGAGGTGAGGCTGCAGCCGCTGAGGCCCAGCTTTGTGTGACATGCCAGCTCCAGGGGGCAGGCAGAGGGCAGAGCTACCCTGCGGAGGAAGAAAAGGAGAGCGGAGTGCAATGAGTCTTGATTTTTTTAAAAAAATAATAATTAAGAAATACTTCGTGTGTCTGTGTCTAATCTTGTCACTTTCGAAAATTCATTTATTGGTGCATGTTTTGTTCTTTTGTAAATCTACCAAAGAAAAAATAAAATCAGTGAAGGGCTTGTGTGCTGTGTCCCATTGGTGTAGTGGTGGTGGCACTTGCCCCTCTTCTGATAGGAAATGCTCTGAGGGGTGGGGAGCAAAAAATGGGGGGTGCTGAGGAAGGTCGGTTGGGGGGAAGTGAAAAGTGTCCCTATTTTCATCTGATGAATGTTGGAGGTTATGCTCATGCTGCCTTCCTGTTATGTACTGAGTTGAATAGGATCCAAACTGCAGCAGGCTGATTGGTCCTAGAACAATAGGATTGAGATTGCAGCAGTCTGACTGGTCCCAGAACAATAGGATTGAGATTGCAGCAGTCTGACTGGTCCCAGAACAATAGGATTGAGATTGCAGCAGTCTGACTGGTCCCAGAACAATAGGATTGAGATTGCAGCAGTCTGATTGGTCTGCAGGAGCCACCCAATCCAGCTCCAGGTGGAAGTGAATCCGCATTCCGATTGGCATACAGGAGTATCCCGGAATTAGCCAATCACGTGGGGCCCATTGTGTAAATAGTGTATATAAAGCAAACATTTTGGGGGAACTGCATTCCTCACTACTATGAGCTGAATAAAGAGCATGAAATTCACACTCGACTCCGAGTATCTTTCACTGGCGACGAAGGTGGGATCCCGCTGAGCTGACTGCCACACACAGCACCACAGCAACGCCACCTGCCGCACAGCTGCCTCGCACCGTGTATCCAGGCTTCAGCTCCGGGTCCCAAGGAACTCAAGATGACAACGGACAGCAGCTTCTCGCCGTTCAACCCAGCATCAGGAGACTGGGAAGGATACGCCACCCGTTTCACCTTTCTTCTAGAAGCTAAAGGGGTCACCAACGATGCCAAGAAGAGGGCGATATTCTTCAGCGTCTGCGGAGAAGAGACATTCGAAATCGCCCGGGCTCTCCTGGCGCCTGATGATGTAGCTACTGTTCCTTACAAAACAGTAATGGAACGGCTGAAGGGGCACTTCTCGCCACAGCCCTCGGTGGTGGCTCGTCGAAATGCCTTCTATGCAAAGCGGCAAGCCCCTGGGGAAACCATAACGGGGTTTGTGACCTCCCTCCGCCAAGCCGCTCGGTTCTGCAACTTCTCAGAGTTGGAGAACATGCTGCGTGACCGCCTCGTCGGTGGCCTGAGGGACGAGAAGCTGCAACGACGCCTCTATGCCAAGAAGGACCTAACGTTCCAGGTCGCTCTGGAGGAGGCCCTGGCAACAGAAGCCGCCGAGAGGTCGATGCAAGAAGCACGGCCGAGCGTGCCGTCCCAACCAAGGGTCCACCAGGAGGACCTCATCGACGATTCAGGATCAGACAGGGAGGAGGTGCACAGAGTACAGCAGCGCACTCAAGCCGTGCACACACCACAGCTGCCTCGACCAGAAGGAGGGAACTGCGCAAGCTGCGGGGAGAATCACGAGAGGAGGACCTGCCGTTTCCGCAATGCCGAGTGCAGGCAGTGCAGAAAATCAGGCCACATCGCCCGGGTGTGTCGGGCTCGGCCCATCCGACGCCAGGCATCAGATGACCGCCCCAAGAGCCCCAGGTCCCGGGGCCCAATGCACCAAGGCAACTCGACGGAGACCACGGACTACCAGGTATACCAGTTGCCCCACCCCAACATAGAGAAAATTTATGTAGAGGTACAGATAGAGGGGGCCCCGTGCCGCATGGAGCTGGACACAGGTTCAACCCTATCCATAATCTCGGCACGGACTTTAAGGAAACTGTGCCCTAGTGGGGGTCCCAAACTCAGGCCAGCCCCATTCACCCTCCGGGACTTCCAGAAACGTAAGGTCCCCACAATGGGGGTGGGGACCTTCAGGGTGCAATATCGAGGGCGGACGCGGCAACTGGACTTGCTCGTGGTCAAGGGCTCCTACGTTAGCTTACTGGGATTGGCATGGTTTGGACCACTGGGGCTAGCCGTCACCGGGGTGAACCGCACTAGCTTACAAGTGGATGTGGACGCCATATGCAAGGAGTTTCCGGCGGTTTTCGATGGGAAATTGGGACAGTATACGGGCCCCCCTATTGCCCTACAGCTGGACCCCGCAGTACGACCTATCAGGCTCAAGGCCCGCCGGGTCCCGTTCGCCCTGAAACCCCGTATAGACGAGGAATTGGACCGGCTCGTGGAGCAAGGAGTGCTGGAGCCTGTGCCTAATGCCACCTGGGAAACCCCGATCGTCACACCCGTCAAGCCTAATGGTTCGGTCCGCATCTGCGCAGACTACAAATGTACCATAAACAAGGCCCTCATGGCCCACGCATACCCAGTGCCAGTGGTCAGCCATGTCCTCGCCACCCTGGCTGGGTCAAAATTTTTTGGCAAGCTGGACTTGGCCCAAGCCTATCAACAGCTGCCAGTAGATGAAGCCACAGCAGAGGCACAGACGATTGTGACGCACAGGGGAGCGTTCAAGGTAAAGCGGCTGCAATTCGGTGTCAGCGTGGCACCAGGCATATTCCAGAATCTAATGGACTCGCTGCTTAAAGGGATTCCTGGCGTCACCCCCTTCTTCGATGATGTGTTGATTGCCGGGCCCACAGCAGAGGAGTTTGAGGACCGCCTTCGCACCGTTCTGCACCGTTTCCAGACGGCGGGTCTCAAGGTGAAGCGGGAAAAGTGTCTTCTAGGAGTGCCTCAGGTGGACTTTCTGGGATTTATGGTGGATGCAGAAGGGGTCCACCCAACTGGGGACAAGGTACGGGCCATTTGTGATGCCCCAGTGCCCAAGGGCAAGACTGAACTTCAGGCCTTCTTGGGGCTATTGAACTTTTACCATGCCTTCCTTCCCCATAAGGCAGCAGTAGCAGAGCCCCTACACAGACTCCTAGACAAGCGGGCCCCTTGGGTGTGGGGCCAGCGCCAGGAGGCCGCATTCCAGGCAGTCAAGGACTTGCTCGTCTCAAACTCTGTCTTGGCACACGTCGCTAGCATGCGACGCCTCACCCTATGGCATCGGCGCTGTCCTTGGACACCAACTCCCAGATGGAAGAGAGGTGCCAGTGGCATACTTTTCCCAGACACTCACCGCAGCCGAGCGGAACTACTCGCAAATCGACAAGGAAGGCCTGGCAATCGTGAAGGGAGTAAAAAAATTCCATGATTTCTTGTACGGGCGGCCCTTTACCGTGGTGACTGATCACAAACCATTGCTTGGTTTGTTTGCCCCCGAAAAGCAGACCCCCCAAGTGCTGTCTCCTCGCGTTCTCAGGTGGTCAATTTTCCTTGCCGGCTACCAGTATGCACTGATTCACCGCCCTGGGAAGGCGATGGGCCACGCAGACGCCCTCAGCAGGCTACCACTACCAGAAACAGGCCCCGACCCAGCACCCGCACAAGAGGTTATGAGCCTGGAGCTGCTTCCTGACCGCCCTATTCAGGCACAAGAAGTTGCACACCATTCCAAGAAAGATAGGGTCATCTCCCGGGTCCTGGACTGGGTGTGGAGGGGATGGCCCAGCAGCAGCCCCGGGCCAGAATTTGCTGGCTACAGAACCCGTAAACACGAACTGTCGGCCCACAAGGGGTGCCTGTTATGGGGAAGCAGGGTCGTCGTTCCTGAGCCCCTTCGCAAAAGGGTCCTTATAGCCCTACACGAGACACACCCAGGGGTAGTGAGAATGAAGGCCCTCGCCAGGAGTTATGTATGGTGGCCAGGAATTGACGGAGAGATAGAGACCTGGGTCAAACACTGCCAGGCCTGCCAAGAATCCCGCCCAGATCCCCCAAGGTCCCCAGTGCAGTCCTGGGAGTCTGCCCGAGCACCATGGTCACGCCTGCACATGGACTTCGCGGGCCCCTTCCAGGGGAAAACATTCTTCATAGTGGTGGACTCCTACACCAAATGGCTGGAAGTCGCACTAGTACCATCCACTTCTACGTCTGCAGCCATCCGGGTACTACGCAGGCTGTTTGCAACCCATGGACTCCCTGACACTCTCGTCTCAGACAATGGAACCGCATTTACGTCAGAAGAATTCCAGACCTTCACAGCGCAGAATGCCATCCGCCACATCCGCTCAGCACCATTCCACCCTGCCACCAATGGCCAAGCAGAGCGCATGGTGCGGACCACCAAGGACACCCTACGCCGCATGACGCAAGGGGACTGGGAGTACCGCCTTGCCACATTCCTTCTAGCACAGCACAGCACCCCTAGCTCAACGACTGGCCGGAGCCCCGCGGAACTACTAATGGGCCGGCGCCTCGCAATCAGACTGGACCGTCTCCACCCCGACAGAGCTCAGGATGAGGTAGTGGTGGGTGAAGGCAGGAACCCCCGGACCTTTGTGGCCCAGGATCCAGTGTATGCAAAGAATTTTGGGGCAGGCCCGGCATGGGTACCCGCCACAGTCACCAGGGTGACTGGCCCCGTGTCATACGAGGTGCTGACAGAGGGGGGGCAATGCTGGCGCCGCCACTGCGACCAGCTACGGCGACGATTCCCAGGAGAAAACCAGGAGGAGAACAGGTCAGAGGAGTCCCAAGGGAACAGTGGGGCATTGAGACCCGTAGAGCAGGAGGGGCTGGCAGGGGAGGCAGAATCAGTAAATACTGAGAGGACCTGCGAGGCCGAAAGGGCACCGGAACCAGAGCCACGACAGAGCGAGCTGGTTGCGCCAGACCAAACAGCCCCATCACAACCAGCAGCCTCGGAACACGAGCCAGAACCAGAACCCCTGACCAGGGAACAGCCCAGGACGCAACGCACACGTAGGCGGCCAGCGTACCTTGAGGGCTATGGATGCAACCTCCCAGGCACTACTGGAACTTAGAGGGGAGGGGTGTTATGTACTGAGTTGAATAGGATCCAAACTGCAGCAGGCTGATTGGTCCTAGAACAATAGGATTGAGATTGCAGCAGTCTGACTGGTCCCAGAACAATAGGATTGAGATTGCAGCAGTCTGACTGGTCCCAGAACAATAGGATTGAGATTGCAGCAGTCTGACTGGTCCCAGAACAATAGGATTGAGATTGCAGCAGTCTGATTGGTCTGCAGGAGCCACCCAATCCAGCTCCAGGTGGAAGTGAATCCGCATTCCGATTGGCATACAGGAGTATCCCGGAATTAGCCAATCACGTGGGGCCCATTGTGTAAATAGTGTATATAAAGCAAACATTTTGGGGGAACTGCATTCCTCACTACTATGAGCTGAATAAAGAGCATGAAATTCACACTCGACTCCGAGTATCTTTCACTTCCCAAAGCCAGCTAAGTGAGGCACAAGGCTTTGGAAGGATGTGCGAGAATCTGGCAGGGTCCTAGAGCTCTCCTTTCTCCTTCCCAAAGCTGGACACATGCTAACTAGGCTTTGAAGAGGTGTACGCCACCACAGCAGCCAGAATTCTATTGGCTCAGAATTGGAAATTGAAAAGCTTTCCCAACGGTAGAGGAATGGAGAATAAAATTAATGGAATATTCGGAACTAGCGAGATTAACTGCAAGGATAAGAGACCAGAGAGATCAACAGGTTCAGGATGATTGGAGTAAATTTCTGAAATATTTAGAAGTCTATAATCATGTAATTCACTAACAGGCGGGACAGAATTCTTGCAACCTAGCAGAAAAGTATGACCAAAGATGGAGGTATTGTAATAGGGGAAATAAAATTGGAAATTCAAGGGAAAGCGGATGAATGATGTAGATTAAGAAAACTAGAGTGGAGTAGGAGGGAAGTCAAAACTCGGCGGAGTTCTTGTAACACTGCAAAAAGTGTATCTGACAAATGTATGTTTATGTTCATTTCTGAAAATAAAAATATATTTGCAAAAAGAGAGAGAGAGAGAGAGCGAGAGAGAGAGAGAGAGAAGGAGACAAGAGGAAATCTAGAACTCTATTAGAGCCTTCATGTCTCCTTCCTGAAGCAAGCTCCCATGTACTCTGAGTGGGGAAACCAGTCATGCTGCCCTAAATCCATCTTTGTCCAGGGCTGGAAGAAGCCACTGTGGGCAGTACTGTAAGTATGATATCATATGCCTTTACTATGCAGTTTATCATTTTAAATAAATAACACATGAAGGGATATGTTGTCTTTAATCTTGAGTTCTGGAAACTGCAAACATATTCTGCTTTGACCTTCTGCAGTATGAGCAGTGTAGGCACTGCACGCCAGCTTCCTCCTCCTCAGACTCAAGTATTTCCCTTAGCAGGGAGGAGGATGTTGGCAAAATGAGTTGGCTCTGCCTGTCATTGGCTCTGGATCCACCTATTGTTGGTCTCCCTGCCTTCTGCCCTACCAGTCTCAATGGGCACCAGCCACCATGGAGTACAAGCAACCACAGTGTGGATTTTGCCACAACAGTGTCTCTCCTGTCTTTCTCCTCCCTTTCCTCTTAATGCAGGAGGCAATTACCATTGCTCAGGCTCTCATTTTAAACCTTATGTCACCCATTTATGGTGTTATTCTGCATCTTATAATTGTGGAAGCAGCTAAAGTGGTTTTGTGGGGCTCCCCCCCTTTTCTTCCCTCGTCTCTGTGTTTTTGGTGGACTCCTTCTTCATCAACAGCCTAATGAGTAATTTCATGCTTGAATTGGAAAAGCAAAGCCTATTTGGATGAGTGGCAGTAAAGCTGCACAGACTAAAGAGTGGTGCTGATCCTGTTTTTGAGAACTCCTGCAAACCTGCTCTTTGGAACAGAATAGTCTGGTAAACAAAGGTAATGCTCAGCTAACACCATAATTTTAAAATTATTGCATCATGTGAACACTCTTGTTTTGCTTTGTAATTTGTGTGCCATAAAGGAGAAATTTTAGTTTTCTTAACAGTATTTTGTTGTACTACCTTGACATTCTGCAGTGACTTTTCCTGCTGGGTTGGGAAGAGACCATTGTTCATTGGCAGAACAGGAGCCTTGTGTTCAGAAAGCTGCAGGTTTAATGTCAGGTATCTTCAGTTAAAAGCAAAGATTGGGTGAGGCAGACAAAATATGCTTGCCTTCCAGTGGTGTCTCACTGCTGCTTGCCAAGAGAAGGGTACTGTGTTTACTTCCCTGTCTCCTTGCCCCTCTCCCTCCTGATAAGCAGCAGCTACCCACTAGGTAGTTAGCATAGTGGCTGTGAGCTAGCCACTTCTGGTTAGAAGGCTCCCAAGCTGCAGGACTGGGAAAAGGACCGTGCCTGAGGCTTTAAAGAGTCAAAGTCAGCTGATTATAGCCCTATTGATCTGATTATAGCCCTATCAAACATTCAACCTGAACAAGTGAGGCCAAACAAGCATGCAGGTGGGTAGAGTTGCATGTGCTTCCCCTGGGCCAATGTCCCCTACACATACTGATTCCCCTTCACTCCTGAGAGTTCCCAACCGAGAGGAGGATTCTAAGATCATTCAGCAGTTCTCCAGCCAGGTAATGTGCATATATATATATATATATATATATATATATATATATATATATGCACAAGCATACAAAAGTACATGTGAAATTGGTTTGCAAAATATGTCTATATTAGGTGAAATCACATACAACAATGTATATATTAGGACAAATTTGCACTAAAATGCTGATTAATTTTAATGATGATTTGTTTTTAATTTTTTCAAAAAATAAGTATATCGCAGACTGGAAATTTAGAGAATGAAATTTAAAATTGGAAATATGGGAAACTGAAAGCCAGCCTGATTTTCCTATCCCTACCACGAACCCAAGCCATTAGGGTTTTACAGCTAATAACCAGGACTGAATTGTGTTGATGGCTCTCGATCAACCACATTGCTCCAAAAGTCTGACACTGCCTCATGAACTTAGCTTGATATACATCTGTGTCAGCCCTGGTGCCATTTTTTTCCCCCTCCAAAGAATACAACGTCTTATCGATTCCTTTTTATATATATTTCTGTGCACACGCTCTCCCTCACAGTCAAAATTAACTTTGATTTACAGGAACTTGCAAGAGAACAACTGCAATGCCCATGGCGGTAAGCTGTTTGACAAGACTTTCTGACCTCTGTTCTTATTACAGGAAACACACCTGGAGTCAAGGTTAGGAGAACTGTGGGTACAACCTGATTGTGTCTTGTTATAATCCAGAAATGACTGGACTACATTTACTTCTTACTGCTGCCTTCCAAGTGATTTCCTGTCTTAGCATTGAAAACATTTCAGCCTTTTAATTAACATTGGACCTTCATCCTTACGGGTTTTTCTCTTTACTTTTTCTTTTAAAGTATTGATGGTTAATCCCATAGCAACCTTTTAATTGCAGTGAATTTTGAACAAATGTGTAAATCTGGTTGGTACTTATGTGTTAACATCTTGTTCAATAGCATATTTGAATCCAAACAACATAAAATGTTGATATCCTTATTCAGAGTTGATATGGAAGAATGCCGGGCAAATTTAATAATAAATAATACATTTTTGATAGTTTTCTACAAATGCCTTAACTCTCCTACCCTAAATCTGAAATACAGTAACTAGAGTATCTTGTTGGCATCCATCTGTCTCAAGAAACAATGAATCATGCCTCCAGGGGCAAAGTCAACCACTGCATTAGCAGCACCAAAGTGGCTTCCTTGGGGTGCAAATCTGGGCAGCTTGTATGGAGATCCTGAGCTGCCCAGAATACTGGCTGCAGTAGTTGCTGGAAGGAGACACACAAGGCGCCATCCAACCATCTTAGGATTCCACTCTATATTTGTGTAGGCTTTACTCCTTAGCCTTTGCTTCTCCCAAATATATCCCACAAGGCAATGGAGGTTCAGTATCAGAGTTTTCTTTCTCCAAGTTGGGCTACTTTCCCAAGTTAATGAGCCGCACTTGCTGCTCATTTCCCTCTACAGCACATGCCGAAACAGCCTTCTTGTCTGTTGGACCCACCATTGGTCTTGTCTGCTCAATCAACCAGAGCCCGTCTTTGCATGCAGGGGAAGTCCCTAATCCATGGAGGGTTTAAGACCCATTGGCCACCCTCAGTTTGATTAGAGAACTGCATTGAAAAATTCAGATAAGTGTGAATTTCAAAAGAAAAGAAAGGGAAGGAGGGAAGGAAGGAAGGAAGGAAGGAAGGAAGGAACGAACGAACGAACGAACGAACGAACCTACCTCCCAGTATGGTCAGATGGGGTGTATTAAAATTATGCATGTGGGAAAAGTGAATAGAGAGGCACTTTTCTCTGTTTTGCAATTGGAAGATTTAGGGTAGACAAATGGAAGTGCTTTTTTCATGCAGTGCATAGTTGAACTATGCAATCTACTGCCATTGAGTTGTAGTCATGGCTACCGGCATGAATGGTTTTAAATGGGAGTTAGTCAAATTCACTCTGGATAAGGCTATCTGTGGGTACTAGCCATGATGGCGATGTACTACCTCCCGTTCTCAGAGACAGTGTGCCTCTGAATGGCTGTTGTTTGGGAGCCCAGGTGCAGAGAGTGCCTATGGCGTTCAGATCCTGCAGGGAGGTTTTCAATAGGCACCTGGCTGGTCACTCTGTGGACAGGATGTAGGAAAAGATAGCCCTTTGCTCTGATCCAGCAGGACTTTTCTTACCTCTTTCTCTATGTTCTTATGTGGAGTCGACACAGAATGTTGACTGATTCTTCAAGGAGGGTGGAGGAAAACATGAAGTGAGTGGTGAAACGGAATACTTTGGAATAGGGTGGGGTTGTTTGGAACCCTGACTGGGAGCACTTAATATGATAAGTGTGTGTGTGTGTGTGTGTGTGTGTGTGTGTGTAAAAGAGGAGTGGATGTGCATGTCACACACACACACACACAATTTCCATCTCTTTTAAAAAGTTCTAGAAAGTAGGGTGTCCACTTTGAAGAATAAGAATATGCCGTTTAAACTCCCCCATTGTGGAAAGACAAAGAATACATGTGTTCTCTGGGGTGTATTGCTGCCACTGCAGGCTTTCAATAATGCATTGTGGCTGGTGCTTCAGGCTATGGCACTTCCAATATATTTGAACAGCCAGCTTTGGCCATCTCTGTGGGGAGCTCTGAATTATGGATAGGAACAAACTACACCTTCTGATGGCATTGTGTCGGCACCCAAAAAAAAAAAAAATCCTCCTTCAAACCTTTGTTCTTTTCAGTATGGGAGCATTTTTTTAAAAAAGTCATGTTGTATTGGCTACCAATAAAATCATTATTCGTGTTAAACCCAATCGATTTGGTCATTGGCCTAACATAATTTTTCTGTGAATTCTTTTTCTTTCCTCTCTTGGGAATTTCCCCTGTTTTCTAGGGCTCCAGTTACCATTTCCACTCTAATGACTCCCATATCTCTTTTTTCCCCCACTCCTGACCTTTCAGACATTCTCTGATATTCTTCCTGCCACCAACTTGGAGGCCTTTAAAAGAGGATTGAGCAAATTCATGGAGGACAAGGCTATTGTTGGATACTAGCCACAATCACTATGTTCTGTCATCTGAAGGCAGGAATGTTTCTGAATACCAGTTTCTGGGAAACACAGGAGGGAAGAATGCTCTTGTGCACATGTCCTGCTTGCAGGTTTCCCACAGGTATCTGGTTGGGCGCTGATTCTTGCATTGAAGGGAGTTGGACTAGATGACGCTCAGGGTCGCTTACAATTCTACGGTTCTATGATTCTATGACTGTGAAAACAGGATGCTGGACTAAATGGGCCACTAGCCTAATTTTCAGCTGGACTCTTCTTGCATTCTTACGTTCTCTCCTTGCGATCTTATTGAGCGTTAGCCATGTCTGCGCACTGCATTGCGTTCTTCTTCCGATTCCTTTTAAAATTATTAATTTATACACCTGTTATTGCCAAAATAGGCTTCTAAATGGTTTACAAGACAAGAAAGAAATTTAAAGTGGAGATTCAGATCAAGGGATCAAGCAAATGACTCTGTAAACAGGTGCACTTTTAAAAGAGAGTAGAATGTCAATGCGGTTGGGGCCTCTTGCATTTCAGAAGGGGGTGCATTTCATAGCACAGGTTTCTTGGAACCATCTTTGTCAAAACACAGGTGAACCTGATTTTTTTGGAGTGCCTTTTATCAGGTTAGACTGGCACACCAGCTACAACTGTTCCTGGAAAGGGACTGTGATGGACAGGCCCTTGGTCTGCTTCCAAGTAACTCAGCCATAGGAGCCAACTCCATGGGGCTTTGGGTGCCTGTACACCCACAATAATATAATTGTGTGGGCTAGGCACCCCGCAAATTCAATGAGAAAAGCTGGCAGGCAATAGCAGCGCTACCTCCAAGAGATAAGCAGTTCAGCTCCACTGTCCACTGCCAGCCAGTGAGGCACCCTTTTCTGGGAGGGGGGGACTCGGACATGGAGGCACAGTCTCTCTGCCTCCGAGTCCAAGCCCCCTCCCTGCAGAAAAGGGTGCATCTCTGGCTATGGAGAGGAGGAGGAGCCACTGCCACAACACGGACCTGCACATAGTTCATGTGATGCTGCACACTACATTCAGGCATGTGTGTGTGACGTTGCACATCCACGTTGTGGTGCCGGTGGGCACTCAGAATCCCAAGAGTGAGATGGCACCCCTGCACCCAGCAATCAGTAAGAGCTGGTGAGTCCATTAGCCAATCAGCAGAGAAAGAGTGGAATTTAGGTTAGTTGTTAACAGTTCAATGGTCAAATGGGATTTTTTTTTTTTTTTGGTCTGACAATCAGAGTGGCCTCAGATAGGGAGTATCTTTCAGTGGGGAAATAGTGAAATTGGCTCTCACTTAGAAAGAGTGATTGTCTGTAAGCAGACAAGGCTAGACTATCTTTGTTGGGTTAGCTAGGCAGGGCAACCCGGTTTTGATTCCCTGAGGGGACGTTAAAACCTAGAAGGGGCTGAGTAGCTATCCAAGACTTCACTTGATAAAGGGTGCTGTTTAAGAGTTTATCTGTAAAGAGTTTGTGCCTCTGTAAAAACATTCACTGGTGCTCTAAGATCAAGACTTTCGGATTAATCCATCATCTCCCTACGTTTAGATTTACCTGTATGCTGCTTTGGTCTGACCTAATTTCCTGATTTGTTCCCTAACCAGCAGCAGTGATACACATTATTTGCATTCATGGTTTGGCTGTGTGACTAATTGAGGAAATTTGTAATCTTGCTGTCTCATATTGGCATTACATTGTATCGCTCCTTATTAAAATAGCCTGGCTCTTTTAATCTATGGCTTACAGATACTTATGTCTTTTTGCTTTCATACTAATATTATGGTATTAAGGCTGCTTGGAGTTTTTATGGTTTTCAAGAAGGGGGCACTTCTCAGTGCAGCTTATGTTAAATTTAACAGAAAATGCAAATATATATTATATCCCCCCCGTCTTATTTTCATAAGAGGGCGCGTAAGGATAGGCAAATTTCTCTCTTTCACACCCATGCCATTTTTAAAGCATTTGTACCCATAATTCCGATGGGACGCGGGTGGCACTATGGGTTAAACCACAAAGCCTAGGGCTTGCTGATCAGAAGGTCGGCAGTTCGAATATCCGCGACGGAGTGAGCTCCTGTTGCTCAGTCCCAGCTCCTGCCCACCTAGCAGTTCGAAAGCACGTCAAAAGTGCAAGTAGATAAATAGGTACTGCTCCGGCGGGAAACTAACCGGCTTTTCCGTGCGCTGCTCTGGTTTGCCAGAAGCGGCTTTGTCATGCTGGCCACATGACCCGGAAGCTATACGCCGGCTCCCTCAGCCAGTAACATGAGATGAGCGCTGTGACCCCAGAGTTGGACACGACTGGACCGAATGGTCAGGGGTCCCTTTATCTTTACCTTTACCCATAATTCCAGTATACTTTCTCATTCATCTGTGATTTCATTTATTTTTATTTTAAAGCAAATCCTCTTTAAAACACACACACACACACACACACACACACACACGGTGTGTTTAAATGCTTACTTTGATATTGAACTGTGTCACAATCGTGGAGATGGGAACAAACTTGGAAAATAGCAAAGTGTAGAGATGTACAGATGGGTCATTTCAACCAGGAATTTTCTACGTTCAGATTCATCAAGTATCCTTACTGACAGATGGGCACAATCTACTAGGATGCAATGAATGGCATCTCTACAGGAATCTTTCATTCTGCATGATTTAGTAAGGGGTTGAGAATTATCAGCAATTGCTTAAGAACCAGACATTAACTATGCTAAAAAGTACCCATTTTTACAAATGTGCCTGATAAATAAAAAGTCATGTTTCCTATAAATGCAGTTCATAGCTATTTCTCTGCATTAAGTAAATCGAACAATTTCCAGCTGTGCTTTCTTGAGACATTAGCGTGTCAAGAATGCAGCATTTTGAATTTCACAAAATGAACTTTGTACCAATAAAATATAGCATGTACTGTAGATATTTCAGAATATCTAGCATTGAGAAGTTGGCCCAGTATACTTTTCCATTGAAAACTGAAGTTTCTGCATCCCATAATGCCAAGCATATATAGAATTACTCCTAAGGCAAATAATATTTAATTTGTGAAAGAACAAGGAAGCGGGCGGAACTGTTAATTACAATTCAACCTGAAATCTACTAGCCCTTAGCATTAATATTATAATGATTGGCCTAAATGGGTGTTTTTCTTTATGTCGTTGAATATTTTTTTTTAACTATCATTGCTTTTATGTTGCATCATTGCTGTTCTGTTGCATTTGTATTATTATTGTTAGCTGCCTTCAGCACCACTTGGTAGACAAGTGAAGTAGAAATGCAACACCCCTGAGTAACAATTTTGGGGGACATGAGTGAGAGAGAGAGAGAGAGTGCTCTTTTCAGCAGAGGCGAGTCCATTTGGCCAGGTGGGACACGTTCCCACCAACCCCAGTTGGCCCTCAGCCAACTGTCTTTGTTACAGCTAGCACAGGGTGTGGCCCTGCCTCTCAGTTCCTTCCTACTGCATCTCATCATTGCCCTTGGAGAACTCAGCAGAGAGAAGGAACAAAACCAGAATTAGTTTCTTCCCCCCCCCTCCTGCTTTTCATTCATCCTGGCTGTACCTGTCATGGACTCCGGTTCAACTTACTGTTGGTCTTCCTGCCTTCTGCCCTACCACTCCCTATGAACACCAACCATTGCTGGTTCTTCTGCTGTTGTTTGCATAGGCATCTGGCTATGTAGGAAACTGGATACTGACCTAGACAGGCCATGGATGGGAGAACTCATGGTTGAGAGCTTGGGACTCAAGGCCCTTGGGACTCTTCCCCAGCCACGTACCCTCTCTCTAGGCCACACCTTTCACTGGGCCTCATTTGGACCTTACTTCAGTATTTAAGCTGGGCTGCAATGTGTCCTTGAACTCTCATCATGCTTTTTGCGAGTTTGGATGATGGACCTGCCTACCACTGGTATGGAGCCCCTAGAAAGATGTATGGAAGGGAATGCAACCCTCAGGCTGCAAAAGATTCATCACCTCCTTTGTATCTATCTATCATCTATCTATCTATCTATCTATCTATCTATCTATCTATCTATCTATCTATCATCTATCTATCATCACCTGATTCCTATCTATTTAAAGTAGAATAAATTGTGTTTTTCCACGTTTCACCATTGTGGCAGGGAATCCTTAATTTACTAGCTCAGAGAAGGCTGGGATTGCTGGGTTTTCTTTCTTTAGGTTTTTCTGTTTGTCTCTCTTGTAATATTTTAGTTGGTTGTGAATTTTCCTCACATCCAAAACCATCCTGATGCTACCATAAGTCAACTCCTTTGAGATTTGAAGTTTGACTGACACTATCTACCCTGACTAGTTCAGGGATCTCCCATAAGCCATTTCTGGATGGAAGCATGTGTCACAAATGGCATGAAAGCTCAGAGAGTTTGGCATATCATTTTCTTTTCGGGCTGTTATAATTATCTCAGGGATCTTTCTTTTTGCCTGGTGACTTCAATTTCCTCTGCTCGACAGACCTTATCTATCAATGGCTTAAACCATGTTTACAAATAATGCTTGTAGGTCTCTGCTTTTGATGCCAAATTATTCCATAAGCTGTTGATCTTTATTACAGATTTGCTGTGTGTTACTAAATATGATGGTAATTATACAACTGGGCTGTCTACATCTTGTAAAATTTTCTTTTATTTTGTGCTTGATGGCTTTCTTTTTGTTGGCCTCATTCAAATCAAATATGACAGTATATTTGCTTGTTAAATTAATCTCAGTTATTCAATCATTTCAATTGGAAACACAAGGACCATTATATAGAAATTTCCTGTACAAGCGCAACATGGCCATTTAGCAGAGGAAAAACTAAAATGTCACAGGTGCAGATCCAGAGAGCAAAATCTTGGGGGAATGTGCTCAGTCAGATAGATACAGTGTTGGAAGGCTTTCTACAAAAAAAAACTTGGAATCTTAGCAGCTCATGTTTTAGCTGCTCAATGGAATTATATCTAGGCTTTTGAACTGAGGTGACAGTAAGAAATGAACACTGTAAAGCTAGGACAACAGCATCTGTAACATATCACTTTGAAACATTCCCTGTCTCTGGGTTCCATTGGCTTGGTATTTGTCAGAGGTGAAGTGGGATCTCCATGAGGTGACATGAAGTGCTTTGTGGTGCTTTGGCAATCCAGCATTTGGTGGCAGATTACTTCTAAAGACCAGTTGCTGGCAATCACAAACAGGGAGCCTGCAGTTGCACTAAGGTTCTGTCTATGAGCTTCCCACGGGCACCTAGTTGGCCACAGTGTAAAGAAGATGCTAAACTAGATGGGCTTTTAGTCTGTTTTCCCAACAGAGGTCATCACATAAGGTAACCAGGGCAGTTTTCGTGCAAAAAACAGACCCAAACCCTGATCGATTTTCTAGATCCATTTGAGTCTCCTCTAAGAGCACCTGGATCTGGTCAGTGGCCACCCACTCAAGAATTTTGCCCCCAAAAGGGAGGTTGGAAACTAGCCAGTAATTGCTTAGGTTCTCAGAATCTATGGGCAGTTTCTAAAGAAGCAGTCTTATCACTGGTTCCTTCAAACACGTAGGAACCACCCCCTATTGTAAAGAGGCATTGATCACCTCCCTGGCCTAGATAGCTGTCTTCTCTCTGCAAGGTTTTATCATCAAAGAGGGGAAAAGGTCCAGAGTGCAGGTAGTTGCCCAAACTGATCCAAGCACCTTGTCCACCTCCTCAAGCTGCAGCAACTAAAAATCATACAACAAAACAGAACTAGACTATGCTCTTGACATCTCTCGAGATTCAACTGCTATAACAGCAAAATCAAAGATACAAATAGTTTTATCCTTAAAATGCATTCAAAGAAGTCACAGTGAGCTATCATCAGTTCTACCACCTCTTTCAGGCATGAGTGTAAATGGCCCCACACTGCCCAGAAAAGCTCTTCTGGACAGCGCAATGAGGTTGCAATGCAGGCAGCAAGGTATACTTTCTCCAGCGGTGGAGCAAGCCGATCAGGCTCCTGGGGCCCAGGGGTGGGGCCAGTCCCCTATGGGGGCAGGGCAAGCTGGGGCAGGACACTCCATGGGGCCTCTGAGGAGTCTGTCTGTCTCCTCCCACTCAGCCGCCCTACAGCTGGAGGGGGAGGCAGCGGGCAGACTGTTTGGGCATCATGGAGCCTGTGGGCACTCAAGCCACCGCGTCTCTCCCAGGAGAGACACATGGCTCATGCGTGCTGCAGGCCCTCCGGTGAGTACAGCCCAGCATTTTGTCACCCCCCTCGGAGGTGACACCCATCGGTATATCAAGGAGCCAACAGACACTGCAAAGCGGGAGAGGGAACTCTGGTGCAGTTGCGTTAATGGCCCAAGTCATCCTGGTGTTGCACAGATCAGCCAGGAGTACCACCCATATAAGCCGGGAAATCGCCCAGAGCCAGCTGGAAACCATTCAAATCCATCAACCATCCTAATGGGTCCACTGCTTCTACTAAGGGTAAAAAGTGCTGAAGGCCTAAATCTCTATCTGCAGGCGGTGCCCCCGGGATGCAAGGTAGGCACTAAACCAGCAGAATTCCTAATCTGTCCCAATTATCCAGCACCAAGAACAAACACTCTAGATCCTCATGCAGAAAGCCTGGCAAGAGAAAGAGGGCTTCTATCGACCACAGCAACCCCCACATGGCCCTCAAGTCTGCCCTGATGCTGTGCTGAACACCCAGGTGGCCAGAATTGGGTGAGACCAACTCCTCTCTGCTTACTCAGCAATACAGAGCATCTTCCTGCAAAGTAACCTGGTTAACGCCTGTACTTTGATTCCTTTTATTTCTTTGTGGGACCAGCTGTGGACACATATTCAAAACCTTTTCAAAGTTTCAAGCTGTTTCTTCCAGCAAATGTTTTGAAATGTGTTAATATTCTAGGCCAGCTATTGAGAATCATGTATTCCCCCCACCCGCCCCAATGTGTGCATAATACATACGTTCAGCAACTTTCCTGCTTTCATCCCATTATTAAAGGAATTTGTTTCATTTTCTATCTCTCTTTTTTCATTTTATTTGTAATTCTGATTTATATGCTTTTATTTCTTGACTTGCAGCAAATACAACTTGACTTGTAACCAGTATTCCACTGCCATAAAGACAATTTCCATACCACACCTTTTGTCTCTGTCACTCAAGATATGATGCCATTAAACATTTAAAACATCTTCAAAATTCACCTGCATGGGAAGTCTGAATGATATTAATGTAACAATATCAAGTCCATTGAAATGTGTGTGCTTTTCAAATTGATAACCTTGGACTTTTAAAACTTTAATACCTAGTTTTGATTAAAACAAAAACATACCACAAGCAAAAAGTAGATTAAAAGGGCGAAATAAAGCAAATCACCTTTGTCCTACCATAAGAAATGAAAGTTGTGTGAATATTTCAGACCCAGATATATCTGTCAGAGTTTATTTTATTGTTGCATAGGACTTTTATATTGCAATGTGCATATATTCTGTTTACCAGGAAACAGCACCAAACCCCCTCATTCTCTGGCAAGTTTAAAAGCAATATATCTGAAGTAATCTGCATTTCCCAGAATAGAACTGCAGAATACGATTTTTTGGTGTACCTAGTGTATTGTGAGTTTGCTACACAAATCTAAGAGCATTAAAGGTTTTGGGATAGTACTTTTGACATCACAAGACTTGCTTATTTCACCTAGTACAGTTGCAAAATGTGGATCTAATAGCAAATCTTTGTAATGAGTTGAACCAACTTAAAATGGGTCGTTTTGTTTTGCTGTTACTTTCTAATAGCAGGAACTTGATTAGATAATAAGCAGAATGACTTGAGGGGTGGAGGCACTGAAGTTTAATAGCCAGCATCTTATACCCTGACACTGCAAGAGGAGTATGTGTTAATCTTACAGTATAACTATCATCATTACCATGCTACCAAAGCTAATGAGGATTTTTTTTTTTTTTTTTTGCCACGGACTTCAAGGGAAACCAAGGTTTTTGTCTTACAGATTATTTAACTCTGGTTATGCAGCACAGGAATGGATCCTAGCCGAGTGCATGATAATTATACCATGCTTTCAGTTCCTTATGATTCTATGGATGTTTCCTGCATTAAAAAATAAATCTGTAAACAAAACACACTGTTTATGGAGATACACAGTCTCAGCATCTTTTTGAGATACAAATCCCATCATCTCTAGCCATTGGTCATGTTGGCTGAGACTAATGAGACTTGGATTCCCACAATTTCGGGGGGGGGGGGGCGGAACACAGGTTCCCCATCCCTTTATTTGTAATCCTTGATTAGAAACAGAATGGTGTACAAGCAGAATGACATACTGAGCCATAAATACCTCAAATTCCAAACAGCCATAAATATTCACAGGGATGAAAACACATGGTCCTCAAAAATACAGAGCAGCTTCATCCTTCAAAGTAAATTAACAACCAACGCCCTATAGATGCCTGAGGTGTGTTTGGATCCAGCACAAACAAAGTTTTGGAGGGAGGGTTATTGCCAGTTGTATGGGGGGGCATTCCATAGAAAGGGGCCACCACAAAGAAGGCACTTATCTTTAGACACCTGAGCAATGTGATCACTGGTAATGGGCAACAAATATTTGCCAGAACTCCAGGTCTTAAGTCCCTAGGTTTTCCAGGGCCCATCCAGGTAGCAGGTGGAGGTCTTGAATCTCCAGGTTGGTGAGAGTGCATATATTATATGATGGCACATGCATCTTAAAAACTTCAGCCTGGCAGGAGGTAGCTACAAATTATGACAAAGGCACTCTGATGCATCTGCCCTCCTTCTCACCCCCCCCATTAACCTGCATCTCCAGGACAACACAGGAGAAACCCTTTGACATCACCAGGGGCTACCCAAGATATCAACTTTGGGCCCTGAAATTACAGGGTCTGGGATGCTCTTAACCAGGCAACACTAGAAAAACTCATGGTGGAAAGATTCTGTATATATGGTAAGAGGCACACATTGATATGGACTGGTAGAAGATAAATCAGGGGAGGCTTTTTGCATATGTTCAAACACACACATCAACAGGATCTGATAGTGTAACTTCAGGGAAGGCTGTCTGCTTATGCTCTGGGACCCAAACCTCTAGGGATTGGTTGTTGTTCAGTCATTCAGACATATCCGACTCTTCATGACACCATGGACCAGAGCACGCCAGGCACGCCTTTCACTGCCTCCCGCAGTTTGGTCAGACTCATGTTGGTCAGACTCAAGAACACCGTCCAACCATCTCATCATCTGTCATCCCCTTCTCCTTGTGCCCTCAATCTTTCCCAGCATCAGGGTCTTTCCCAGGGAGTCTTCTGTTCTCATGAGGTGGCCAAAGTATTGGAGCCTCAGCTTCAGGATCAGTCCTTCCAGTGAGCACTCAGGGCTGATTTCCTTCAGAATGGATAGGTTTGATCTTCTTGCAGTCCATGGGACTCTCAAGAGTCTCCTCCAGCATCATAATTCAAAAGCATCAATTCTTCGGCGATCAACCTCCTTTATAGTCCAGCTCTCACTTCCATACATCACTACTGGGAAAACCATGGCTTTAACTATACGGACCTTTGTCGGCAAGGTGATGTCTCTGCTTTTTAAGATGCTGTCTAGGTTTGTCATTGCTTTTCTCCCAAGAAGCAGGCGTCTTCTAATTTCGTGACTGCTGTCACCATCTGCAGTGATCATGGAACCCAAGAAAGTAAAATCTCTCACTGCCTCCATTCCCCCCCCCTTCTATTTGCCAGGAGGTGATGGGACCAGTGGCCATGATCTTAGTTTTTTTGATGTTGAGCTTTGGACCATATTTGGCACTCTCCTCTTTCACTCTCATTAAAAGGTTCTTTAATTCCTCCTCACTTTCTGCCATCAAGGTTCTGTCATCAGCATATCTGAGGTTGTTGATAATTCTTCCAGCAATCTTAATTCCGGTTTGGCATTCATCCAGTCCAGCCTTTCGCATGATGAATTCTGCATAGAAGTTAAATAAGCAGGGAGACAATATACAACCTTGTCGTACTCCTTTACCAATTTGGAACCAATCAGTTATTCCATATCCAGTTCTAACAGTAGCTTCTTGTCCCACATAGAGATTTCTCAGGAGACAGAGGAGGTGATCAGGCACTCCCTTTTTTTTTTTAAATTTTTATTAAACAACAAAAAAACAGAATATACATTAGTTTCGAAGCACACATAAAGAAAAAGATACAACCCGCACATAATTTGACGGTATTTAAAAAGAAGAGCTAATCTTAAAAGGGGGTTCAGAAAGCAAGCGGAAAAAGGTTATAAAGAAAATAAAAAGAGGGGGAAGGGGAAAGAAAAATTGGGGGAGGAAAAGAAAAAAAAAGAAGAAGAAGAAAAAGAGGAAAAAGAAAAAAAGTAGAAAGTCTAGATTAAGATTACTATTTACAACATTATTACAATACAATTACATACGCTTGACTTCCGTTTACACTCTTTGTTTCTTTATCTTAACCCTTTTTTCTCACACAGGTCTTGTTACATCCAACTTGATCTTCTATTACTTTCTGATAATATATTGATATTCAATACGTATATATAGATTTCACCTTTCTATTGCCAGGAAATTTTGATGTTATTGTACTGGTTTAAATAGTCAATAAAGCCTTCCCATTCCTTTTGTGTCTTTTGATTGAATTGACCTCTCATTCTTCCCGTCATTACCGCTAACTGCATATATTCTGTCATTAAAGCTTGCCAATCATATATTGTGGGATTATTCTCGTTCTTCCAATTTCTTGCTAAGAGAATTCTGGCCGCTGTAAGGGCATACATTGTTAACATTCTTTTCTCTGATTTAATTTCTGGAGGTAGTATTCCCAAGAGGAAGATTTCTGGTTTCTTCTTAATAGAGATTTTCAAAAGTTTTTTTTAATTCATTATGAACTTTTCCCCAATATTCCTTAATTATATTGCATTCCCACCACATGTGGAAGTACGTTCCCATGCCACTTTTGCATTTCCAACACAAGGGTGACTGGTTTTTAAACATTTTAGATAGTTTAATTGGGCTATAGTGCCACCTATATGTCATTTTCATGACATTTTCCCTTAAATTGATACAAGCTGTGAATCTCATGTCTTCCTTCCACAGCCTCTCCCATTGTGTCATGAAAATATTGTGCCCAATATCTTGGGCCCACTTTATCATGGCACTTTTTACCAGTTCTTCTTTGGTCTCCCACTCTAGTATCAGATCATACATTTTGGAGATATATTTCCCTTTAGATTGAATTAGCTGCGTCTCGAATTTGGATGTTTCGTTGGCTATCCCCTCCTTTCTATCTATCTTAAACCTTTCATTCAACTGGAAGTATTGTAACCATCCTGTCAGCTGGTTGCTTATCTCTTTGTATTCCCTTAATACAATATTTCCATTTTCCTCTTTTATTAGTGTCCTATATCTTGCCCATTTGCCCTGCATATTCTTTCTCTTGGCCGTAATTATTTCAATTGGCGATGTCCATAATGGGATTTTGGGTTCCAACATCCATCTGTATTTTGTCCAGGTTTTAAACAAAGACTTTCTTATGATGTGATTTAGAAATCCTTTATGGGCACTTACCTTCCCATACAACAGGTAGGAGTGCCACCCGAAGCGGTTATCAAACCCCTCCAATTCTAGTATTTCAGAGTTCTCCAGATTTATCCACTCTTTTAGCCATGTTAAGGCGGCAGCTGCATGGTATATCTCTAATTCTGGGAGAGCAAAACCACCTCTCTCTTTTTTATCTATAAGGATCTGGTGTTTTATTCTTGGTTTTCTTCCACTCCAGATGAATTTGGATATATCTCTCCTCCATATTTTAAAACAATCCATTCCTCCTAATATAGGGATGGTTTGAAATAAGTAACACATCTTAGGTAAAATATTCATTTTTACCACAGCTATCCTCCCTGTTAACGAGAGGTACTCCCATTTCTTTAAGAATTTTCCATAGGGATTGGTAGTGTGGTTGAAAGATGCTCCTGCATCTACATAGGAGCACATATCACTATCCCAGTGACGGGGATCAAGTTGGACTACACTCCCATCATCTCTGATTGTTGGCGATGCTGCCTGGAGGTGATGAGACTTGGAATCTAACAACTTCTAGAGGATCAAAGATTCCTTTGGGGTGTCACTATACTGCCAGCTATTGGCTTAGTTTGGCAATCCCATCCCCAAAGCAAAGAACTTCCAAGTACCGGTACATGTCTCCCCATCTTGAGCATCTGAAGTAGTTATTTTGCTTGGACACCATCAAGAAAAGTGTCAGAGACATTTCCTCCCATTTGAATTTAATTTATTTACACGTGAAAGCTTTCATTCTGAACTTAAACTGACTCCAGTATTTCAACTGCAGCATGAGATCCATGGAAACAAATGAACTGCTGGGTCAGATAGTTGCACAAATGTCTTGGAAATCAGACTGGCATAATTATAATCTTAATGAAATACTGATTTGGTTAATAAACCACAAACAAATCACATAACATTACTGTAGAACCTCTGCAGGTTTTTTAACTGCTTATTTTGTGATCAAACTGACTAAAGTCTTAATCTTGGGAAATATTGATAAAGTTACATTCACAAACTAAAGAAGAAAGTAACATTTTTGTGTTTTGGGTGGAAGTGTCTCACTAACCAACAGAGAATGTTATCCAAAGGCAAAAGCCAAACCTTTTAGGGTGGAGGAGGAATACAACTTAATTACATTTGACTATTATGTAAACAACCATTATACTGCTCTTCAGCTGAATAGGCTCCCAGGGTATTTTTCAATGTAATACTGAAAAGGAACGGCAATGAACCAGGTAGTCCCTGCCCACATGTTTGCATTCTAAAACACACATCATGAAAGTAAATAAAGATGGAGTGAAAGAGGGAAGGTGGGGATGCTCACAGACCAAATCTCAAAGTTACAATGTTCTCATAATGACAGCTTGAAAGGAAACAAATAGCTTATTGAGAAGAGGCAAAACTGAGTTGGTCTCTTAGCTAAAATAATAAATTGGGTCCTGCAGTCCCATCTCTCCATCTGCTGCAGTTGGATGCAATCACCTTTACATTATATATATATATATATATATATATATATATATATATATATAATCGTTCATCGTTCTGCATGGTGGACAGAAATCAAGGAATCATCCTCATACCTGGTCAGCCTTCCTATCTGTCCAGCCCACTGTTGCTTTTTTCCCCATTTTTCACAAAGCCAATGCCCACCAGGATTTTGGACTGCAGTTCGCATGAGCCCCAGGTGTTATGGCGAACACCAGCCTATTAGATAAGCCAAAAGATTTGGTTAATCAGCCCCACCCATGAAGAGCAAGAACCTTGTCACAGGTATAGCTGGTTTCCTGGAGAAACACCTATTTTGAGGGGAGAGTGCTGTTGGCAGTGGGTCACTGCTGTTGGCAGCCCATCCCCAGTAGGGAGGCCCCAAAGTGCAGCTCTTTGGAGTGTGACATAGGGTACTCCCCAGGGCAATTGGTTGGGGATGGGCTGGCTCCTAGGCAAGAGACTGAGGCAGCCAGTTTGTGGGTGGCGGGGATGTGAGTTAACCTGGCTTTCAAGTGAGAAGTGGGGTACTTGGTGAGGTTTATCTGTAGTGAGAACATGAATGCAGCTCACAGGTGCATATCCAGTGTTAATGGTGGGTATTTTGCAATTTTACATTGTTTTGATTTATCTACTGCAATTTTTGGACCTTTCTTTTATATCAATATGCTGTTCAATGCTTTGGGAACCTTTGGGTCAAAAAGTAACATCAATTAACATATAAATGCAGAGCTGTGATGTGTTGGCAAAGTTGTTTAAATAATGCAGGCAAAGTCTGGAGGGAAAATAAACCTGGTGCCATGTTACTGAGCAAACTGAACAAATTCTGAGGTGAAAGGAACAGAGAGGTTTTGTCTTTCTCAGGTCAAACCATATACACAGCAGGGAGACATTCAGTCAAACATACAGATAAAAAAACTCCCTCAGAACTGTGAATGCAGGTGCTATGCAGTCCTGAAGCAGGGATCCCTGACCTACACAGCCAGTTATAGCACATGCTAATTCAGTGAAGATCATGGCGGAGGAAGGGGGTGTGGTGGGGGCAGTCAGTCCTGGGTGTCATCCTTGAGGGGGGTGACATTGCTGCGGCACCTCTGAGATGCTCGCTGCGGGTGGTGCCCCCACGGGCGGCTAATCCTGCCCCCGAGTGCACAGCACCCTGGGTGCTCCGGGTGCCAGGGCAGCTAGCTCCGACTAGCTCCCAACACTTCCACTCATCCCTGTCTTGGCTAGTTGACTTTAACTCTAAAAGAATTAACCCTTAAGCGACAGGCTGAATGATCCCTGCTGTTGCACTTTCAACACAATGCATATATTGTTACTCACCACCTCCAATCTGCACAGCAATGTGAGATTCCAGGGAGTTCCAGGCTCACTTTACCCCAGATCTGTGTTTCCTTTTGGACAACGAGGCACAACTGAGTCTGCCATGGTAGTGTTTGGGGCATCAGCATTCCAAGAGGGTCCTGCTTCTCTCCTAGGCAGTTTCCCTTGCTTTCCATGTCATATCCCAGCTGACTCCCCTCACTCACCTAAGCACTGGCTTCTTTTAAGAGGCCCTACTCCCGTTGACCTATTCCCTCAGGCTAACACAAAGGAAGTTATCCTGACTCAATTACTTTCTAACACATGTTAATTTCAAGGGATTAGCAAGGTGTCTACTACACAGTTTACAAAATTAACTTAATTATTCTTTCACACATGTTACTTGAAGTGTCTAGTGCACAGCTGAAATACACACATGGATCTAACCTAAATGCATATGAATCTGGATATTTCCTGGTTTTAATACTGAAAGCCTTAATTTAAAATACCACCTACAAACCTATAACTATATTCTATGGGGCATGGAGAGGTTCCTTTCTCAACCACTCTCATTGTTATGGGACCCTAATGGTGACATTTATAAGTCAATCTAGGATTCATTTTGTTGTAAGGACCAGATACGCAAGACCACCCACCCAGTGGCACACTTGTCAAAACCTAGCTCCTTATCAAGTGGCAAGCAGACAAAAATTGCCCCCAGAAAAGCGCAGTTCAATAGAATTCCTATTAACTACTAGGTGCCTTCCCACCCCCTCTAGTTCTTGGTTTCTAGTTTTAGAATCCTCAGCCCAGCTCCATGCATATCTTACACCTGCAGCCAGAGACCTTGCAGTTGCAAGGATCCAATTTCACAGCAAAATGACTAGTCATCCCAGCAGGACCAAAGCACTCCGCATTCCCCACTTTATTTATTACACCTGCCTTTTCATCTGGGATCTGGTCCTACATTTTGCTTCCTTGGCACCCAGAGGTTTCACTGTACATTGCCAGCAGTGGTTGCTGGAGTAATTGGAATTGCCATGCAAACGGATTAACTGTGATATTGTTCATTGCCCGAAAACACTCCTGTGCTGTCTAAGGAAAATGCACCCTTCATTACTGAGTCTGCAGCTCCTGTTCTGGGCAATGTCATGGTAACAGCAATTCTTTTTGATTGGCAGCTTACCCTTCTGCAGTCTCCGTTATCTGCATGAATATTTTAAGTCCTCTTTCTTTGCTGCCATTTCTTTTCTTTTTTCTGTTTTTGTCATGGGTAGCACTGCCCCCTCCCACCTACTGCAACACAGCAGAGAAATAATCTCTCTGTGATTTTATAACTTACTTGCTCTTTGCTCTCTGTGATCCAACCTGCTCTTCTTCAAGTGTGCATGCATGACTACAGACAAGAGCCAACACAGCAACTTTGGACATGCCCAGAGGGATTTGTGAGGCTTCCCCCCACTTTGAACAGCAGGACACACTTCCACCCCCAATGCCATATCACAATCTGCTTTTGTAACATCCCTCCTGACTCCCCCTCCTTTTCTTTACACGTCCTGAGCAGCTGAATTGTCATTGTCAGTATGGTTGCACGTGTCATGCCTGCATCACCACCTGACACCCTCTGGCAGCTGGCAAGTTCCCACCAAAGTGGCAAGGCAGACCAGCACTGATGCCTGCCCCTGCGGTTCCCACGCCATGCGGCAAATGGCTATGAGTTCCTGTTTTAAGTTTTCTATGGTGCCCTGGAATGCCTGGAGTGGCATCATTCTGGGACAGGGGTGGAGAGTCTTCTTCAGCAAAAGAGCTGCATTCCCCTCTGTGCAAAGTCTGAGGGCCACATGCTGGTATTTGCTAGTCAAGTGTGGACAGCAGAACCTTCATAATGGAGCTCCTTTTACAAGAACTGGGAGGCAGCTTTCTGGGTTGATGAATAAAATATTAGGGGAGGGGGTTGCTAGGTCTCAGTGCCATCAGCTTTGGGGCTCCTTTTAGATGTGAAGTTATTGGATATTTTTACCTGAACTTCTGGTGAGCTTTATGCTCACATAAACATTGATGTATGTTAAATGAAGTGTATATTGACCCTATGTGCACTGCATGTTTAAAGTAGCATTGTACCACTTTTAAAAAATCATGGGTTCTCTGCTTCCCCAAAAGAACCCTAGAAACATACCCATACTTCCCTGACAAAGTTGCAATTCTCAGAGTTCCTTTTGAAGAGTGCCTGACTGATAAAACACTGTGGAATTGTAGCTTTGTGGCGGGGGGGGGGGGGATAGGGGCATGCTAACAACTCTCATCATCCCTAAGAAACTACAGTTCCGGCCATTTAAAGTGGTATGATACTGTTTCAAATGTGTAGTGCAGATGGGGCCTTAATGTAATACATTGTTGTGGTATTATACCTTTTTACAAAGTATTGTTATTGTACTATTTTGTTTAGAATGCTTTTTTATGCCAACCAAGCAACAGAAGTATTTGTGGGGAATTTGGTATATTAATAAATTGGGTATGAGCTATTAGTATGATTTCTCCTATATCTGTAGCTTCAGGGTTAACTTAAGCATCCTGACAGAGCTTGAAAAACCTTTCTATTTTAAAATAAAATAACCACTTGGTACCTTCTCACTGTTGTTTCTTCCAGGAGCTCTCAAGGGACTTGGAGCTTTCAAGATGGTGGACCCCCTAAGTGGCCAAGTTTCTACATAACTCAAGCAATGGTTGAATCATGCCCATTTTTCCAACCAGAAAACACATTCATGGGAAAGCTTCACCCCAGGAGGATTCCACACCTTCCTGTTGTCATTTCATTTCAGGCATTTAGATACCACTTCATAGTCAGAGTTTCTATGCAGCCTTTATTCTGGTAGGTCTGGAACACCTTTCCAGAAGGAGGTGTGAGCATGCATGTTTGGTCCCCCAAAGAGCTTCTCCAGTTGGCAAATGTGCCCACAGGCCCCAAAAGGTTGGCAGCCCCTAGACTTACAATTGAACACATGTGAAACTGATATGGACTGGGAATAGACTGGTCCATCCATCCCTAGCAAAAACAGAAGTAGGAGTTTGTATGTCCTTAAGTACAAAAACTGCCTAATTTAGCTATCCTCCTTTTACCTGCATAAGATATTTTTAGCTATCCACCTCTATTTAAGAGTAATGGGTTTCTCCCCCCCCCCCCCCGATATACACATAAATCAAAACTCACTGAAGGCAGCCGTGCATAAAGTGACAGCTGTTTATTTAAATTATCCTAGCCTTGGTGTGCTGGCATCTCTCCTTGACAGACGTATGTTAAGCTATTGCATCAGAAATAGAGGCACATATTGTTTGCCATACTGCCGTAACTAGAGACTGGACAATACCAGTTGCTCAGGCAGTTGCAGCATGCCAGAGACAGATTTGCCAAGCCTTTCATTTAAAAAAAAAGGGGAAAGAAAGGAAAAGAAGAAAGAAAGAAAAAAATAACGTCTCCTACAAATAAGGATTGCATATGTTTCGGATAAACATTTTGACTACATTTCTCTCGAGTGATTCTTTAAATTACTTTTGTTAAGCAAATGTGTCAGCGAAAATAAAGGACTACTCTCAAGTTTATACGTGGGGCAACAGCTAGTATGGCTTGATGAAAAGGATCAAAACAAAAACTCCTACAGTTTATTAGCTTTGATATTATCGAAGCATCAGGACCATATTGATTGTTCGCTGCCGGAAATTCAATGCAGTGAAGGCAGCTCCCTTAGCGGTGTGCTGCTCTCCAAGCTCAGCCTTATATTCAGCCAGCCCCTGTGTTATTACCTGCTTACTGAAAACCAGTCCAGGGGTTGGCACTGGCTGTCTGATTAATCCTCACTGATAAGCGACCCCTGAACCTGTTCTTCTGATTCACCAGCTAGTTCACTCATCTCTTGCCTTGACCCAGGCAACAATGGTGGTACCGAAGGAGGGGCAATAGATGCTGTTGCCTGTTTTTTTCATTGGCTCTCTGCCTGGAAAGCAAAGCATGTGGCTGCAATGATGAGGAAGAAAAGTGGCAGGAGCAGCAGATGATAATGGAAATGAGGGAGAGACCGTGAATGGTGTCTTGTCCAAGCAACCACCAGGATGTGAATAGCTCTTTTTATTTGTTCTTGGGGTAGGGGCATATGCCAGTGGCAGAGTATCTGCTTTGCATGCAGAAGGTCTCAATTACAACCGCTGGCTTCTCCCTGTCTCATACCCCAGAGAAAAGCTGTTCTTCAGTGCAGTGCACACTATGCTAAAATTCTGGACAATTGTATAAGGCAGCTTATTTCCTTTGTAGCAAATACAGTATGTGAGTGGGGAAAACCAATTTCTTACCGTTGCTTATGTATTTCCTGAAAGCATCCAATTGGGTATTGTTGGAACAAGATGAGAACCTTTGGTCTGATCCAGCAGAGCTTTTATTGTGTCCTTCTTATGCACCATTAAAGAGTGCAAATATGAAGAATTTATCAGACCCAGTATCAGTTCAGTGAGAGATTTGGTTCTGTGTCCCTACAGTGATTGGCCTCCTTTAAGCACACAACTTGCCTTCCAGCTTGCCTTCATCTTCAGGAAGTTGAATTGCCATTTGAGAATTGAGCAGAGGTACTTAAACTACAGTGGAACGTAATTACTTTCCATTCAAAGTGCTTTGAGGCAACAGAAACAATAATAAACAGTGAACAAAGGGAGGATATTTTTAGACCCAATCATGTTATAAAATAAAAATGATTGTGCAGACACTGGCAAGAAGGAAGTGGAAATGTCCAAGGGAGAAGCTTTCAAGGAGAAGCCTTATGGACATATATATATATATATATATATATATATATATATATATATATGTATGTATGTAATAGCATCCTGTTTTCTTTTCTATTTAAGTTGTCACCAATTTTTGCCTGTGACAGTTTCCTCCATCCCTCTTGCATTGGGTTGACACCAGAAATAATTGCCACTGGCTCACAAATAAACAAAGGAAGAGAAACGACAGTCTTGAAGGTGTATTTAGATAATCTACTAAGGCAGGTTAGTGGAATCTCTGACCTTCCAAATATTGTTGGACTTCATTTCCCATGATCCCCAAACAGCATGGCTAATGATTAGGGATGATGAGAGTTGCAGTCCAGCAACATCTGGTGAGCCATAGATTATCCACCTCTGCATTGAGAATCAATAAAGCATATTGAGAAGCAATAAAGCATATTGAGAAGCAATAAAGCAAACCTCTATACTTATCACATGCTCCCTCATCCTAATTGCCTTTCCTGTTTGTTTCAATGGAGGTGTACCAGTGCATCCATTCCTTCGCTTGTGTGGGTCACCTATCTCAATTAAATTGAATGTAGACTCTGCATGTACACAGGACTTCAGCCTGGCATAGCACCTTCGTGCAGCAGAAGAAGTCCAAACAATGAAAAGAAATGCATATAACCCTAAGAGAGTTGTCAGTGCAAAGGGTGTTCATTTAAATGAATATCATTCCCCATGATGGTATCGGTAAAGGTAGATTTGAAAATGCATTAAGATGGCTCATTAAAATACAATAAAATACAGAGGGTATATATGATAAAAACCCTCTGCCTTTTTACAGACTTAGATGGCAATCCTGTGTCTTCTCAGAAGTAGGTTCCATTGAATTGAATGGAGCACACTCCCAGGTATGCGATGTTAGAACTGCACATTACAGCACATTGTGCCCCAGAACTCTGAAAACTAATACAGTGGTACCTCAACTTACAAGTGACTCAACCTACGTTTTTTTCGACTTCCGAATGAGTTCCGGAAGCAAAAAAATGGCCGCCGCTTCCAAATTTTTCGACTTGCAAAGGGAAAGCGGTGGCACGATACCTCGACTTACGAAGTTTCGAATGCGGTTTTTTTGACATACGGATTTTTTTGCCGTTTGGAGATGCGCCTTCGGAACGCATTAACTTCGTAAGTCGAGGTACCACTGTATTTCAAATATGTTTGAGCTGAACATTTCTACAGGGGCGTGAACATCTTCCCCAAACCACCCTGCCACTTACCTCATTTTGCTGCTACCACTGCCTTTTTTGTCATTCAGCCTATGACACTCCTTGCAATTGTCATTCCTTATCCCCAAGAATTCCCCTGCAGCAAGGGAAGTCAACTTCATGCCCTCCAGATTATGTTGAGTTCCAACTCGCATCAGCACAGCAAATTATCAATGAGGATTTGAGTTGGGAGTCTAATGATATCTGAAGTGCCACAGGTTCCCATATCTCTCTGTTCATGCAGTTAAAATGAAGAGACACGCTGGTATTTTTTAATTTTTTAAAAAACATACTTTATTCAGAATATCATAATTACAAAAAATAGCAACAATAAGAATAACACCAAAAGAATGACATTCACAATCACATTTCTTCATTACAGTTGACCCGCTTACCAATATTTACATACTAATATTTATATACTAATATATATACTAATATATAATTTCCTTTTTGGTACATCCAAATTTTATATTTAACTTTTATCAACTTATCTCTTTATTCCTAGTAGGTCAAACAATACAATAAGGAAAGAAAAAGGAGAAAAAGAACTCAGAAAAAGGAAGAAAAGAGAACAAAAAGGAAAAGAATAACGAGACAAAGAAAAAACAAACAAAAAGAAAGACATAATACAGAATAAACACAATTGACTTCCGATTATACTCGTTGCATCATTATTTTTTTACCATTTTTCCATACACGGATCCACTTCATTATATTGTCTTCTTTGTTTTCTTCCCATTATAAAGGTGTTATTCTTTTGTCTTACAAGAGTCACACTATGCCTACCAGGAGATGTTTAATGTCATAATACTGATCTAAATATTCTTTAAAAAAATTCCATTCTTTTTATACCTTTTGATTGGAGTAGCCTCTAACTCTCCCTGTCATCACAGCCATCTGTAAATATTCTGTCAATAGGACCCGCCATTCATTTATGGTTGGAATTTTATCGCTCTTCCAACTTCTTGTGATTAAAATTCTGGCCGCTACAGTTGCATACATAAGAAGTGGTCTAGTTTCTTTTTTAACTCCTGATAGCAATATTCCTAAGAGGAAAATTTCTGGGTTTTTCTTGAATGAGAATTTAAATAGCTTTTTAAATTCATTATAGATCTTATCCCAATATTCTTTAATGGTCATGCACTCCCATCACATATGTATGTAAGATCCTATTCCATCTTTACACCTCCAGCACTTCGACGATCAATTTTTCTACATTTTTGCAAGTTTTGCTGGGGTGAGATGCCACCTATATTGCATCTTCATGATGTTTTCCCTCAAGTTATTGCACGCTGTAAACTTAATATCCTCCTTCCACAACTTCTCCCATTGGTCCAACTGGATGTTATAACCTAGATCTTGGACCCATTTCACCATAGCACTTTTCACCGTTTCTTCTTTTACCTCCCATTCTAGGAGTAGGTTGTAAATTCTTGAAAAACGTTTTCCTCTAGCATGAATTAACTCTTTCTCAAAACTTGATGTTTCTTTAGCTAGAACTTCCTTTTTATCTAGTTTCAATCTTTCATTTACCTGAAAATATCGTAGCCAGCCTGTTTGATGTTAACTAATTACTTTAAATTCTTTAAGTTTGACATTATCATTTTTTCTTCTAATAATACTCTATATGTGGCCCAATCATCTTGCATATTTTTCTTTTTAACCATCTCTGCCTCTGTCGGGGAGGTCCATACAGGAATTTTTGGTTCTAATATCCATTTATATTTGATCCAGATCTTATATAACGATTTCCTTACAATGGGATTTTAGGTCTATGGACCTTAACCTTTTCATATATTAAATATGCGTGCCACCCGAATCGGTTGTCAACCCCTCCAGGTCGAGCATGTCTGTATCTCTCAAATTAATCCATTATTTTATCCATGGCATGCCGGTATTTCATCACAACTGAATGGGGGCTCCAGAATTCTTCACCATGCACTGGTGTTCTGTGGCTGGTCAGTCACCATTGAAAGTGGGAGCCCTCCCCCACCAGATCTATAAATGTGAGTGTTTTCTCAATCAGGGAAATAAGCCCATGCGTTCTTAAATATTTTAAGAAGGTGATAAAGCAGTCTAAAAAAGGAAGATTTTGAACAACAAATGGACATCAAAAAGTCAACATGATCTCTTAAAGTGCATTAGGTGCAGAAATCTGCTGAATGCTTTCCAGCAATGTCAATGTTTAGTCTTACCCTTCAGGGTTTTTATGTTTAATTTTATAGCTTTCAGTAAAAAAAAAAAAAAAAATCTATTCTCCTCAATTGGTGAATAAATACTGTAACTATCTGTCATTTTCTTTGATTTGCTAGTCTTGCTATTTCACTCTGTTCCCTTTAATCTTTACTGAGTAGGGCATTAAGAGTGTGAGACCTTCTCTCACCTCGTCCTCATGGCCTCTGCAATTTGATCAAAGAAAATCAATATGCTGTAACTAAAGAGACTTTACTACCTTCTGCCTGCAAAACTACCATGCCAAAGCTATGACTACAGAATAAGTATGAGACTGTATACTCAAAAAAACAAATGAAAACAAATGCATAATTCATTTGAGTGCCCATCGGTGAGTAGAACTTAGAATCATAGAATCATAGAGTTGGAAGAGACCACAAGGGCCATCCAGTCCAACCCCCTGCCAAGCAGGAAACACCATCAAAGCATTCCTGACTGATGGCTGTCAAGCCTCTGCTTAAAGACCTCCAAAGAAGTAGACTCCACCACACTCCTTGGCAGCAAATTCCACTGTCGAACAGCTCTTACTGTCAGGAAGTTCTTCCTAATGTTTAAGTGGAATCTTCTTTCTTGTAGTTTGAATCCATTGCTCCGTGTCTGCTTCTCTGGAGCAGCAGAAAAAAACCTTTCTCCCTCCTCTATATGACATCCTTTTATATATTTGAACATGGCTATCATATCACCCCTTAACCTTTTCTTCTGCAGGCTAAACATACCCAGCTCCATAAGCCTTTCCTCATAAGGCATTGTTTCCAGGCCTTTGACCATTTTGGTTGCCCTCCTCGGGACACGTTCCAGCTTGTCAGTATCCTTCTTGAACTGTGGTGCCCAGAACTGGACACAGTATTCCAGGTGAGGTCTGACCAGAGCAGAATACAGTGGTACTATTACTTCCCTTGATCTAGATGCTATACTCCTATTGATGCAGCCCAGAATTGCATTGGCTTTTTTAGCTGCTGCATCACACTGTTGACTCATGTCAAGTTTGTGGTCTACCAAGACTCCTAGATCTTTGTAGACCACAAACTTGACATGAGTCAACAGTGTGATGCAGCACTTCAAATGGCAGGAAATGGTCCCTGGGAAGCTGCCAAAGATGTGACAGCTGACAGGAAGTGACACCTCCTGGACTGATTGGCAGGTAGGGCTGACTGAGTTTGGCCGGGCTGTGCCCCATTTTCTGTAATGGGCCTGGCTTCACTTGGGTATACCAGTGAAGGCTACGGACCTTCCCTAATTATTATTCCCTGTTCCTGTGATTCCTTGGAGTTATACTACTGAGACAACCCCCAAAGGGAATCATGGGAACTCTGTTGCATTGATTTGAAATAGTTATATACCTCCCCTTCAACACAGATTAAAACAAAAGAAATTCTAGAACACAGGGAATTATAAAATGTTAAACGAGACAGAAGCAGCAGATAGCTGAATACTATAAGCAATTAAATGCCCTGGCAGTTTGTTCTAGACAAATATGTTATAGGGAGAGTTTCATTACTGAGAAGGCCTTTTCCCTGAAAACCACCACTCTATCGCTAAAAGATGGATGTGCTCAGAACCAGACCTCCGATGAAAATCTTTAAAGCGGAACAAGTTCATATGGAAGCAGGTGGCTCTTTGGATATTCTGGTCCCAGATGATTTAGGGCAGGAATGGTGGCTGGTTGTCCTCAAGATGCTGTTGGAGTAGAGTTTCAATCATTCCTGAGTCGTGGCAGTCATATGTGGCCCGTTTTGAATCCTACATCGAGGCAAATGCTTTCGTCAACCTTACAATTCACTATTCTGGCTGGGGCTGATGGGTCTTGGAGTACAGCAAGATGTGGAAAACTAGAAGCAACCCTCCCCCCACCGTCACCGTGCCTTAACACATGGAGGCTGGTTCACACATTCACACATGAATTTTTATCACTGGATGATTGCAGTGTGTATATAACACCACTAAACAAAGGGCTTCCATACAGAGTCAACCTGGGGCTGGCTCACACATTAGTGTCCCTCATTGATTACTTTAAGGGCAGGGATGAAAAAACCTGTGGCCCTCTAGATGTTGTGGGAATCTAGCTTCCATTGTCCTCAGCCAACATAGCCAATGATCAAAGAAGGTGGGGGCTGTAATCCAACAATATCTGATGGTCATTGGTTCCCCACCTCTTGCTTAGGGCTTTGAAGTTGTATGAAGATGGCATATTTATTTATTTATTTATTTATTTATTTATTTATTTATTTATTTATTTATCTCTCTCTCTCTCTCTATACCACCATATCATGAAATAAAACATAAAACCACTTTTAAAAATGCAGATAATCATAAAGGTGACTAGCTAATCAAGACAAAATTCAAACAGCTGTGAAATCTTGTTAGCATAAAAAAGGTATTCAAGAGGTGCTTAAAAGTCAAGAGGAAGGGATGGCTGCTAAATCTCTGCTGGGAGAATGTTCCACAGCATGGGACCAGCAGCACTAAATGTCTGAATTCTAGTTGAGGTCAGTTGGGTCTCTGTAACCCAAGAGACAAGTAGCAGCACTCCTCTGGGTGGTCTCAGTGATCAAGCTGGGATATAAGAGCTCAGGTGGTCCTTAGGTTATCCTGGGCCCAAGTTGTTCAACACAAGAACATTGAAACGGGCCTTGCAGAATTCTATGGTAGAATTCCCTGCACCCTCAGCAAATTGCAAATCCCTTGGAGGCCAGATCTGCTACCCCTGTGAATCCTGCTGCCCCTGAGTCCCCTTCTTGGGGTCCCAATTTCACTTCCCCCATCCTTCATCAGGGTCCTCCATCTTTCCAAGCTCATCTCATTCCTCTTCAGGATTTGACCATCCCCTCCATGACACTGCAATGAGATTCATGGAAGGCCTGCTGAGCTATTTTAAGACCGCATCTGAAGTGCTCCAGTTATTGCTAGGATAGGATAGCCTGACTGAGGGCCTCTGGATCAGAGCCATGCTCAGTCATGCTATGGACTGCCTTCTGTGCTGGAGACAGTATGCCTCTAAATAACAGGTAATGGGAATCACAAGCGTGAAGAATGCTGTTCAACTCTGGTCCTGCCCATGAGCTTTCCAGGGGCATCTGGTTGGCCACTGGGACAACAGGATACTGAACTAGATAGACCATTGGCCTGATCCAGCGGAGCATTTTTCATGTTGTTACGCTGAGCTGCTGCCAGTCACAGTAGGCATTGCTAGGTGAATAAATCTGTTGTGGTTGACTATAACAACGAGCTATGGTTTGTTGTTACAGGAACAAACTGCAGTGAGCCTCAGCTTTGTGCACTTCCCTCTTCCCTACTTTAGTGACTGTGTGGAGGAAAGCTTTCACCTCCAGTTTGGATTAAAATGGCATCTGGTTGGTCATTATGAAAAGAAGATGTTGTCCTAGATTATCCTTTACTCTGATCCAGCTGGCAGACTCTTTTTACATTCCCTTGTCTCTAGGCTCCCCTTGTCTCTAGGCTTCCAACTAGAATGACCCTGAGCTTAAGGCATTTCCTTCTGCAGTTCGTATCTCTAGCCACTCTTGGTTGCTCTTGTCCCAGCATTGGAATCTTCCTGTATACCAGAGGTCCATACTCAGTAGGTACAGACTGGAATGGAAAAGGAAGCTCAATGTGGGCAGCTCTAACACCTGCTGAGTGATGATCCCCCCTCCCAAGTAGGTGGAATAAAATATATAGCAGTATATGGCAAAGTGGCAACTTTCCAAGGAAAAAGAAAGAGGGAACTACTGCTGTTGGCTGTTGCTAATAACTGTGTGCTTATCTCAACTTCTGAAGTAGAGATGGCACTGTAGAGTTCTGCTGCTGTTCCTTCTACCATCTATGATGGAGGTGAAATGGGGGCTCCACACATATTGTTAATAAAATGGAGGAGCAGTGGAGAATCACCCACCTCGTTGTAAGAGGATGCTCAATTTTTAGGCAGTTATTCCTTTCTTCAACCAACCTGAGCACTGCTCCTTCTGTGAGGATACCTAATGCAGCTAATGTTTCTAATTCAAGTTTCAGAATTCTGACTGTTGCGTTTGCAAGGGAGATGCACAGAGCAGACCAGGAGTCCCTAAACTTTTGGATCTGGAGGCAAATTTGAACATCTAAATAATTATTGTGGGCACAAGAACAAAACAAAAATCATTTCACAGAAAACAAACTGGTGGTGCTCAGAACTCTCACACACCCAGGTTAAACAAAAAACCATTTAAAACATAGATATTGGGAAGGGCAAGTGGCCAAGAAGATTGTCCAAGGATGTTGTGGCACCCATGGGCACCATATTGGGAACTTCAAGAATTAACAAGTCCACTGTTGTCCATTTTAAAAGCAACTGAACATTGTAATTCATTTCCTAGTTAACAGGTCTGACACTGAGTTGGTCAGATTTCTATTCTCGGCATAGAATGTTCATCAACACATTCGCAGTGCCAATGAACAGGAGTAGCTATTAGACAGGTGCCATAATTATTTTTGCTTGTAAAGAAGAAGTACACCCCTCTTCTCCAGAAATTAAATAGTTTATAGACTTCTGTTTACGGATAATCTGCAATGAACATATGTGATTCCCATGGAGACTGAAAGGTAGATTGCTCAGCAGGTAGTGGTATTCTAATACTAAAATTAAGTTTTTAGTATGGATCTACTAGGGATTTACTTCAAATTAAATGAGAAGTATGAAAAACACACTTTATGCCTTCTGGATTTCACACTGAGTAATCTTTCTATCCAAAAATGAACCACCACATATTGCCATGTTTATAAATGAAAGAAAGCCAATGGAGTTCCCAGTTGCCCTCAGAGATTGTCACAGGAGGGGCCAGTCTCACCTGTCTGTCTGCCTGTAATAGCCAGTTCCCAACATTTGATCTCTTTGTTACACACTCTAGCGGCCTCATGCCAGAGTGAGATAGAAAAATAAAGTGGGAAGCTGGCTTTGTGAGGGGAGGGAAGGAGAGGAGCAAGGCAATGTACTGGAAATGAGTTAGCTCAGAGTAGATGTACATGTTTTAGTCCAGGACCTGCAATATTTCATGGGAAACCTTCCAGGAGCCAAACACTGGTGGTAGGCATAGCAGAATGTAAAAAGTGGGTAGGGCCACCTGAGGCAAAACAGGAAATGACACACACACACACTGCTGCCACCTCTGTCCTCCCCAACATTTCTATCTCTGCTGCCACCTGAGGTGACTGGAGGCAGCCCAGGGAAGCCCAGGCATGCTGAAGGCAGTGGGGGAGAAAAAAAAATAAGCTTTTTTCCTCTCCCTGCTCTCCCCAGCCTGCCACCTGAGGTGACTGCTTCATTGAGCCCCATGGGTGGGCCAGCCCTGGTGGAGAAACGGATGTGATTCTTACATTTGCACAATGCACTACCTTCTAGCTACAAAGAAGCCAGACGTTTCTACACACAGGCCCCATCTGCACTGTACATTTAAAGCAGTAGCCCATCATATCACTTTAAATAGTCAAGGCTTTCCCCAAAGAATCCCAGGTGCTTAAGGGTGCTGAGAGCCGTTAGAAGACCCCTATTGTCCTTACACAGCTACGGTTTAACAATCAATCCCTCTTCTCATAAAACTCTTGATAATTGTGCTGTGTGAGGGGAATAAGGGTGTTTAAATACTGTTCAAAAGCCCCTCTTGGGTTACCTGGACATTTCTGTGCATCAGCTGTACTTCTGTCACTTCTAGCCTGGACACGTAAACCTCTGGCTCGGCCAAGGTGTGGAACAGCTCAGGAGATGCAAGTGTCCTGATGCCTGGGTTGTAGCTGGTCACATTCTTGCCATGCGTTAGGAGGTTTAGCATTATCATCATGCTAAAAGCATAAGTACATAGAAAGAGTCCTGCTGGATAAGACTGGAGCCCCTTCTAGTCCAACTTCTTTGTATAATGGCCTATAGGAAGCTTGCAAGCAGGACATGCATGCTGTAGCTCTCTTGTGATCACCAGCAATTGGTATTCAGAGGCATGAATACCATGCTCCTAGGAGGTTGGGGGAAGGGGGGGAAGGAAAAGCTACACCTTGTGCTAACAATTTCTGTACTTTCATTACACTAAATGGAGAAGTATTTCTTTTCGATGGTCCCGATTGCCCCACCATTCAGCTTCATTGGCTAGGTCCTAGTATGGTCGCATCTGTAGGCTCCTCCAGACAACCTGTTTATTGCGCATCCATCCTGAATAGCTTGCACAAAGCTTATAGAGGGTATAGACTATTCCCAGTCTCAACTGATAACTCTTTCTGATTTGCTTTCAGGAAGGTTACACAACAATAAGCATTCATACTGATCAGTCTGTGTGATTTGTATGTCATCCTGCTGCTATTATTATTATTATTATTATTATTATTATTATTATTATTATTAGTGCATTTCCTGTGCATTTCCCCATTGCTTTCCTAAGTGCATCTTGTTTATTTTGTTTATGTTTGGGATTTGTTGTGCTCAGGTGACATACTGCTTTAATTCACTTTAATTGTGCACAACTAAATATCTAGTATACAGTTGAAGCGGTCCCACAAAACACTGATAGTCTGGAGGTGACGTCATTCCCCGTCTGGCTGTACCATGCAGCTGGATCCTTTGACTGAAGCCAGGGAGAGCACGTGCCACAGAGTGCCTACCATTTTGCTCCATTTGTGGCTTGTGCTTTGAGCAGATGGACTCCTGAAGTGGCAAGCTCTTTAGTGATTAGGGGTGTGTGCCATAGCCTTCCTTGAAAACAAGCACGCAGGCTTGCTTCTGCCTTTGTCTTTGGTACACTTTAAACCCCAGGCACATAGTTATAAACTAAGCATCCTCTCTCGTTTGCTGACTTACTCTGTCGCTCCAGTCCTTGAGTACCTCTTAGGAGTAGTTTTAAGGAAGCAGGAAAATAAAAGTGAAATAGAGGAAGCAAAAAAAGTAAATAAATGCACAGTTACTTTTGGGGATCTGTTCCACTTCAGATAGAAAGATAAGTATATAGAATGCTGTACGGGGAACAATGGAATCCACACAACTCACACATATAGCAGCTTCTTTGAACGACTCAAGTGTCAGCTGAGATTTCTCTGTTTAATGCTGTAAATGCTTCAAGATCCATGGATGAAAGGTGCTGAATTTTGAAAACGCCATGCCAGGCACAGTCCTAAATAGGATTAGTTTCAAGAACTGTATCTCATTTACAAATTGAGTAGCTATCTTGCTGTGGAATTGTGCTCCCTTTCTACCCTATTTTAGTTATCAAATGAAGAAGAAGGTCCCTTTTCTAAACAGCTAACAGCACAGCAAAGCCATGCAACCCATAAACGGTCAATAGTTTAGAGATCAGTGCTAAGTAAGTAGTGCGCAGTGAGGGTTGGGCCCATGCCATCCATAGGAGATGGTTGCTCACTTGTGTATTGTTCCTTCTGTCTTTATAGGGACCTAAGAAATATCCAGCATGTTTCATTAGATAAAGGAGAGCCACAAAACACTACATAAATCTGTTCTCAGAAAGCCCTGCTCCAGTGTTAGTCCCACTGCTTTGCATGCAAAATGTCCTGGGTTCAATCCTCGGTCTCTCTATCTATATTTGCAAAAAATAAAATAAAAATGTCACTGAAATGTTTAACTGTTTCTTTGACTGAATCTTCTCGCCACACAGGGGCACTGACTCCTCCACACACATTGAGGGGGCAATGTATCGTGTGACTTCATGCGCCCCTCCACACGTCATGCTCCCACCAAGCACAAGAGCAGTGGAGGGTGGGCCGCACAGAGGGCAATCTTCAACCACCATGCAAACCGCCCTTGCCCAGCAGTGGAGGATAACAGCCCCTCCCACCCCCTATAGTTGGCTCCCCTGTCACCAAATTTGCCATCTTCCCTTGCCACACCAGTGTGGCATGCACACTCTTGGAGAATCATTCTATAGATATTCCTGGGCTACATCTCCCATCTTTCCTTACCATTGTCCATGCAGGCTGGGGGAACTGGAGTCCAACCATGTCAGGAGGACACCAGGTTCTCCAACACTGCTGTAAGAAGAAAGGGCAGGGGGTGTTAGGTTGAACAGGAGACTTTTGTGAAGTGAGTTATGGGGTTTCAGCAGGAAAACTCAGAATCCTTCTGAAGTAGAATTTAACTGCAGGGCTTATAAATCTCATTTCTAGTTTGAGGTGGCTTGTTAATAAGAACCCATTTCAAAGGCTAGCTCAGGAGAATTTTGCCTAGCTTCCTTAGTTGTTCCTAGTTTTGCTCTCCGGGCAAAAAGTAGGTTCCCTCCCCGCTTCAGCCTTTCAAAAGTAAATATAAAAACAACAGCTGCGTTTTGGCTTCCTTTCTGGGTCAAAATGAATGAATGTCACTTACATCAAGATGATGCTGTTTTTCCTTCCAAAGGTGAACTAGGGAAGCTGCTTTCTCACTAGGCTTTTAATTCTTTAACCAGAGCTCTCCACAGAGGTAATTAGCAGTTACATCATAATTTATTAACTTGCTGGAATGGATGAGCTATTTTTCATAGCTAGGAATTGTAAACTGTTGGAAAGGATAGGTGAGGATACAGAAGTCTTCTTCTTCTGGTCTCAAAGGCCAAGGGGTACGTGAGCTGTTAGATCAACCTCCCCCCCCCCCCCCGCAAAAAAGTGCCCTAGATGGTTTGCACTACAACTCCCATTAACCATAGCCACTATGGGCAATTATTAGGGGTGATCTAAAGCATCTGGACAAGAAGAAGTTGGGGAAGGCTGTTCTCAAAGTGCCACCAAATAGATATATGGGTGAGAGCTGTAGCTCAAGGTGGAGCAGACGCTTTGCATGTAGAAGCTCTCGGATTCAGCCCCTGACATCTCTGAGAAGGGCTGGGAGATATCTCATCTGAAAACCTGGAAAGCCACTCACAGTTAGTGTAGACCAGCCTTTCTCAACCCTGTGTTCCCAGGTGTTGTTGGACTACAACTCACATCAACCCCAGTTAGCAGGGCCAGAGGTCAGGGATGATGGGAGTTGAAGTCCAGCAACATCTGGGGACCCATGGTTAAGATAGGCTGGTGTAGACAATGCTGAGATACTGTAGATGGAACAAATGACGTACGTAGTATAATGTAGCTTCCTATGTTCCTGCAGCCAACAGGAGCATAGCAGCTTAATTTAGTGTTATATGGTTGGCAGAGGAAATTCAGATGATTGGCTTATCTGGCAGCAGCCAACTCATCGGGAAGGTAAGATATTTTTTTTCCCCTTCCAGGAAGTTTTGTATTTGGGGTTGTTGTTTTTTTGTACATGGGGAAACAGTCAAAGCACACACACACACACACCCCAGTCTGCCGTCTGAAATGAAAGGGGAGATACCAACATTTTAGGACTCTACCACCTTATTGTTGTAAGCATAGACCAGCCCCACTGGCCCCTCACTTACAGTAAATAATCAATAGTCTTCCCAGTTGGTCTGGGGATGGGTTATAGCTCAGTGTAGAACATGTGCTTGGCATGCAGAAGTTCTTGACTTCAACCCCCAACTACCCCACTAGTGGCGGCCTTGTTATCCATCTTCCCACCAATTGGCACTGAGCAGGTTGTCCGCATCCCTCTGAACTGCTAGGCCAGCTGCAGTTCTCCCTTTTCACATGTGGTCTCACTTGCGCTGCACAGGGAAGCTGAGCCAACTGTTCCTCGGCCACTCCAGCAAACGAAGGAGCCCAGATATTTCAGATATTTTGAGCTTGAGTCATTTAGCAAACACCAACATGAGCAACTTGAATTGCATTCCCAAGTCCATCTCCTTCTCTTCAGAGGGTTGTCTTCCACTGGAGGCCTGCTGTGTTATTCTCTTCAGCTGAATCTTAGCAGCTGAATCTTAGCAATACCTGGTGCATTGTTTTTTGTTCAAAATCAACCAACAACCACAGTAAGAGAAATACACAAGTGATGAGTGTGCTGGCAATTACAAATGAGTACATGCATGATGCATAATAAATAGCACATTATGGAAGCCAGATGCTTTATTTCTTGAATATATTTTTTTGCACTGCTTGATCCCCGATATGCAACTTGAAGCCAAACGCTCTGTTAGCGTGACCACCTGCCTACAGAGCGCTCCGGTTCCTTGCCGCAAAGCAGTAGTTAACATCCACTTCTACTGTAACTGGAACATCTGGTAGGTTTTCTCTGGTTGGAACCGGCAGACAAGCCTCTCACAAATTGTTTAAAGGGATGTCAGTTATGTGCCTGTTCATTACTCTTAACTGTTCACTTCTTGAAGCAATTACTCAACTGATCAATTATGCTTCAGTCAAGTTAAATGCATGGCTTAAATGCTAAGAGGTTCTGCCTTTAACCAGGTTTCCTCCATGAGTAATTCATTTGTGATGGCGTTCTATTTATTCTCCCCCTCCCCTCTATGTGTGGAGAAATAACTGTTTATATTCTGACTGGTATTAGCTTCCATTCCAATTGCATTTCTCTTTTAATTTGTTTGTTATTCAAACAAATGAGGTTGTTTTACCCTGTTGCGTTGTGTATTGTACCTTATAAGATTTGAGCACTGGCTGATGATTTGATTACAGTGAGCACAAACAAAGATGAATGTTTTAGGAGGGAGAAGCGATTTCATACTGGGTGGCTGTGCTTAGGCAGATAAGATTCATTTCAAACATAATAAATACTGTAGTCCAAATTCATTAAAGCAGTGCTAATGGGGATGAGCTTAGCTCCAATGGCTGTTTGCGTGTGTGTGTGTGTGCTTGTGCTTGTGCTTTGCATCAGGCAAGGTGGCAAGAGATGGGGAACCTACTAGCAAAAGGAAGATATTAAACTGTACACAATCCTCTGTCATAAGGAACATAGCAAACTGCCTTATATGGAATCAGAGCATTGGTGCAACCAACTCCTTTTTTTTTTATAAGAATTTATTGACATTTTTACTTATAACAACATACAACCTTAACCACACCTACATTTATACACATACAAAACAAATACAATTACACATCTATTACAAAAATTGCCATGATTTTTCTTCTTAATTAGACATCTCAAAAAAAAAAAATTTCTTTTTCCAATCTTGACAGTTGACTTCCCCTGCCTTTTCACCTTCGAGTTTATATCCATAATCTACTTTTTAACCTCTTCATTTAAAAAATTAAACTTAATTATATATATAAAGTAAAACATTCGTCTTAATCTTCATCTTAATCTTAATCGTCTTAATCTATAAACTTAAACCACTTAAATTGACTTTATTTATACTACATCCTCATCAATCCTCACAAATCGTCCTCATCAAATCTATCTCTTCTATCCTTTGAACTGCTGCTAATAACATAAAAACTTGAAATATCTCTTTTCATGTTCAAACAAATAATAAAACAAACTATTGTTGACAGTGTTCACCCTCCAATTTCAAAATACCATAACAGATTGCTTTAGATTTTACTTAATACTTCACCCCACACCCCCTCTGTCCATTCTTCTTCTCCTGATGGCATCAGCACTGAACTTCCATGCAACTTCCCTCTCCCAACGTCCACAGATCCAGGCACAGTCCAAAGCTCTCCTTGCCACGAGCTCCGAGGTATCCAACTCTCCCTCTCTCAGCTTCTCCGGTTCTTTGTAGCATTCCTTTTCTTCTTGTAAATACCTTAATTCTCTGTCCCTGGCCCCCGAGCTCACACCTCGGGGACTGGATATAGCAAATCTTGACATCGCCTTGGGACTGCCACCCCCAACAAGCGAATTTCTTCTCCGAAGTAGCTCATTCATTTCTTCCCATCTTTCCATCCATCCTCTCAGCTCTTTGACAAGATTTTCTTCCAAAGTGTCAAAAGTTTTGTTAGCCTCCTCTGTGGGCAGTTGGTTCCATTTCAGACCCCCACACAAGACTTTAACTTTTCTGTAAATTAGTTCCACCTTCAAGGCAGTGAGCCTTTGTTCATCTGTTAGTCCAGAGTTCAATACCAGTTCAAGGACGAAACCCAGCATACTGGCAGAGGAGGAGGAAGTGGGTATCATATTTCTTCTCCTGTCTCTTTGTTCGTCGCCATTTTCCTAAGCTGGAGCGCAAACACCGCAACTTTAAATAGAGATATTTTCCGCTAGTTAGCTTCCCAAGAAAAAAGTTTGCCAGTCTCATGTATCGATTTTAGATACTTTATAACCAGTTCTGTGGCAGCAATCCCTCAAATTGGTTAATTTCTTAGGCTCGAAGGGAGGGAGGCAGGCTGCCTTTCTCCTTCCCCCCGGATCGTTCCAAAAACACGATTTCTGCCAAGATTATTTACTCACGACCACCGGGTTCCTTTAGCTCCATTCTTCACAGGTAGAACTTAGACGCTCACCGCGGGCTTTGCCGCCGCATTTGCATCCCGGTTGGGGCATATCCCCGTAAGCCCGGCTCCGTTGTCCCTTCACCCCCACTCCCCCTTTACAGGGGGGCAGGGGAAGGGTTCGGAGCCTCCGCGGGCGCAGCCGGGGAGCCCAGGGTGCGGGACGCTCTTCCCGCACCCCAACCGGAGCCGCGCGCTGCGGTAGCGCGGCTCCTAACCCCCGGGATGGACAAGGCGCTTCAGACCCGAAGCAGCCTTCGACCACCCGGCGATGGCGTCGCCGCCGGAAGACTGGTGCAACCAACTCCATATTGACTGGTAGCGGTTCTCCAGGCTTTTAGACAAAGGACTTTTCCGGTCTTACCTGGCAATACAAGGGATTTAACCAGGGACTTTCCTGCATGCAAAAAGATGCTCTATCACTGAACTGCAGCCCTTAAATTACCAAATAGGAGATGGGCCCTAGAGAGTCACCAATGATGCAATCATACACATGTCTACTGAAATGCAAGTCCCATTGAGTTCAATGCCACTCAACCCTTAGTAAGTGTGGGCAACCCATGGCCTAGGACTTCATGTGGCTCTCCACCCCCCTTAAAGGCGTCCCCTAGCTCAGGGAGAAAGAGAATCAATGGAAGCATAATACTGGATAGAGTATGAATGAAGGAGAGGAAAGATGTTTGCGTGGTTAGACAGGGCTGGCACCAGACTTCAGGTGAGCAGCCACTATAGAAGTGAGCCAGACTTGACTGCCGTTCAAAAATGATGCCACCACCCACTCACCACTAATTGAGGATGAGGGTGACTGAAGATCTGAGCTGGCCAGTGATTACCCTTTCTAAGCTCCTGATGGTCCCTGGTCAGTTCCTAACCTGGCCCACCACTGGAACTGAACTCGTAAATTGGGGTGGGGTTGAGGAGAGAGGAAGGGAGGGGTGGAGAGGGATAGAAGATAAATGAATAGTTATAGTGGAGGTATAGTGGATGATAAAAGAATGGTGTAGAACAGACACGATGGATACCCCACCCACTTTTTGTTTGTCTTCTCTGCTGCAATCAGTATGTGGCTCTGACCACTTCCTCCCAAAAAGTTGCTCACCCCAGTAAACAGAATTGCAGACCAAAGACGTTAAATTGTGATGATGAAATGGATCTGTGCTGTTGAAATTTCTTAGGTTAGAAAAAAAGAATGGATATTGAGACACATGATCTCAAATGTAGGCCTGTACTGGGCTGAAATAGCACTGGCTTCATGTAATTGTTCACTAGATCCAACAAAAGACGAAATAACAGTTCGTATTATAAAATGTGAACAGGAATAGCTTCTCCACTGACCAAAAGAGCGAGCTGCCTTAGAAAGTGGAATATTATTCTGTGAAGGTGTTCAAGAACAAAGTGGACAACCAGGAGTTATAGATATATTTTAGACTGAGTGAAGAGCTGGATGAGGTGCCTTCTAACTCCATATTTTTGGGCTAAGAATGTCATGGATACTTACTAAGCTATGTACCATTTGAGTTAAAAATTCACAGCAAGCACTGTGGTTTGGCTGTCAACTAAGGCAGTGAGCAAGGCACATGATACTAGCATAGAATTCTCTGCTGTTGTAAATAAAACTTGGCAATTTAGGAAATACATCTCATATTTCTAAAATGCATGACATAAAGCAGTTGTGAGGAACCTTTGATGCTCCAGATGTTGCTGAACTACAACTCCTGTAATCCCTGGCCATTGGCCATGCTTGCTAAAGCTGTTGGAAATTGCAGTTCAGGGCCAAATGTTCCCAACCCCTAGCCTAAAGGCATATCATACAGCCTTTTCGGCCCAACAACTCAGATATTATCTGTCACGGTTTGCCACCTTTTTTAACAGGTAGGTCAAAACCACCTGACATGATTTATGACATCAGATGACAGGCAGGCTTTGAGTCTGCTCCTAAAACTCGGGTTTTCCCCTCCATTTTAACAGCAGTTTTAATGCAAACTGCTTGTGTGTGTGTGTTGACAGAGAAAGCCATTTTCTCATCACCCATCATCCTGATGCGGTATACGGCATATATCAACTTTGCTGATGCAGGTCCAGGTGTAGTCAGTGCCTGAAAGGGAGATCACCTGGGTTCCTTATATAGGCTGCTATGTGTTTCATTATGAAAGGGGAAAAAATGGGGAATGTGTACTAAATAAGTGGTAAAATTGAGAGCTAGAAGCCACAGTAACCACTTTCCATTGTTGCCTTCTCCCTGTTTGTCAAGGTTTATAGTGCGTTACTCTTGTCAAGCATAAATTACTCTATTTGGGCCCACGTTTTGTCTGCGTAAGGCTTGGTATTGCTTTAACAAAACCATTATGTTTTCCTGAATGTAAAGTGGAACCTGTAACCGGATCTGCAAAGGTAAGTAATTCTGGCTCGGTAAATATCATCAGCCAGTATTAGTCAATTGCTCAAGGACATGTTTTCATGTGCAATGTGTGGAGTAATATACTGTACGCTGACAAAAAAGGGAAAGTATTTAAACCAAATGTAAGACTTTGTTACAAGAGAGGAATGTTTTAAATAAAATATGCTTGTTTACAATATCTTAGCTCCAGGGAGATGAGGATTGCTGCAAGTGTCAAATGTGGTGAAACACTGCCCTCTCCTGGCTGATGTGGGTTTGTTGTCAATTGGCTTCATTCGTCTTTCCTGCTGCATTTGGTTAATCTGTGAATATGATTCTCCGCTTTCCTTTCCCCAATATCAAGCTGTAAAAAAATCCCTTGTTGTGCAGGAAATGTGAATGGGCACCAGAAAACAAGGACCATTATCAGTGTTGCTGAAATAAAATACAGAGTTTGTCCATCCACAAACGCACACCTGTCATGACCACAGCACTGACGAGGAGTTCATATTTAAGAATTAAAAACTAGCTAATTAGAAATTGTCTGAATCAGCCCCCCACTCCAAAGTTGTACCAGTTGCCCTATCATCCACCAAGTTTCCAAGCCATCAGCAAGAGAGGTCTATGGAAAGAGTGGCAATTGTGGGGAGTGGAGTAGCAGGAGGAGAGTGGTACTTGAAAGCTTATCATGAGTCAACAGTGAGATGCAGCAGCAAAAAAGCCAATGCTGTCCTAGGCTGCATCAACAGTGTCTCAGTCAAAGAAAGTAATTATATTTCTCTATACTGCCTTGATCAGACCACACCTGGAGTACTGGGTCCAGTTCTGGGCACCATCATTTAAGAAGGATATTGACAAGCTGGAGCATGTGCAGAGAAAGGTGACCAAGATGATCAAGGGTCTGGAAGCCAAGCCTTATGAAGAATGGTTGAGGGTGTTGGGTATGTTTAGTTGGGAAAAGAGAAGACTGGGAGGAGATAGCCCTCTTCAGATAAAGAGTGTTCTATGGCTTCAAGTTACAAGAACAGAGATTCCGACTAAACACGGGGAATAACTTTCTGACTGTAAGAGCTATTCAACAGTGGAACAGACTCCCTCAGAAAGTGGTGGACCTTCCATCACTGGAGGTTTTTAAGCAGATATTGGATGCCCATCTGTCATGGATGCTTGAGATTCCTGTATTGCAGGGGGTTAGACTAGATAACCCACAGGGTTCCTTCCAACTCTACAATTCTATAAGAGGTATATAGAAAGAGTGGCCACTGAGTACCAACAGGGGTACTGTGATAGTTATATGGCAGTAGAGGTATTGTATATGGAAAGAGTGGCAGTTGTGTCAATGGAACTTCCACTTTCTACTTTATTGATTGACAAATGGGACCTAAAATTTACTTTAAAATTTTACTTACTATGACAAAATGTTGCAAAGTGGAGTGTTGTTCACTGCTCCATCCATGCCTTCTTCCTGGCAACACGGTCAGAGGTACTAGCTAAGGAGCTGTGACAAGTTCAGGGCTCTGAGCTGGCTACTGGAGATCAGTGGGTCACTGTGACTAAGACTAGGGACAGGATCTTCCCCACTCTAGAGGAACCTCTTTGACTGTCAGAACCCAGAATCTCATAGGCACCTTCCCCCTGGGCCTGAGCAACCAGTTGACTCCAACCACACCACAAGCCCAGCAATGCAGAAAGAGCACCAGGAGGGAGCCAATAAAATTTATTTAGGCTGGATGGTTGACCTTTTAACACTCTGACGTCCTGCAGTATGAGGTGGAAGTAGCCTGCTAATGGAGACTTCAAATGCCTCTATCTTCCCAACCTTTGTTGGAAGAAGTTACTTGCTCAGAGTTCTCTGTGGTCCTACAACTTCCACCTCACCTCCTTCCCTCCAGTACAGGACTGGAATGTGAAATTCTGTAGCCACCAAGCATGCTCAGTTCTCATTGGGCTGTGTTTTTTTTTGGGGGGGGGTGGGCAGGAGAGAAGGAGAACAAGGTCTGTGTCCGCTTCACCCTCATGGAGAAGATGTTGCAGCCCTGTGGACCTCCTTTACTTCTCTCCCTGCTTGTGCTTCATAAACTATCAGGTTCCTCTTAGCATGCAGATACCCGCCTCTTGTCTTGCTTCTCAGTGGGCCTGTTTTTACTACCATTGGTAGTGCACTTCAACCAAGTTTCCTATCAGAGGAAACAATAATGAGAAAGGGCCTTTTGACCCCCTTCCTCTATTCCCCTCCTTGAAATGTTTCCATACAAAGTGACCTACTCACATCTGTCCACCTTGCATCCAGGAAATCTAGAGACATCGTAACACTCAAGGATGCATTCTAGCTGACCAGTACTATCTACACATACTAGCATGGGCTCTGTAGGGGTTCAAGCAAAGGTCCATCCCAGCCTGGGGATGCCAGCTATTGAACCTGAGACCTTCTGCATGAAAAGCAGATGCTCCTCCAGTAAGCTAGAGCACTTATCCCCAAATGGGAGGCAAATAGATTTGAGGAAGGTGCAGAATAGGGCTATTGGCATGTGTGGCCTTAGAAAGGGTGTAGGCCTGGGATTCCCCCAGCCCCATTTTACAGGATTCTTGACTTTGGATCTTCTGGCCACCAAAGGCTAGTACCTGAGTAATTCTGGGATTCTTTCCCTTACCCAAGTTCTCTAAAAACATGAAGATTTGGAAAATAGCAAACACATATTTTCCTGTTTCAAACACAGGTAAACCACCATGAGCAGATGAGTTACAAACACACTGATCTGTGTAAAACTATATTGGTCTCTGAATTCTTACGTCGCAACTATTCTCTCTCTCTCTTTCTGTGCTAGCTGCAAAAATGCCAAATAAATATTAGTTGATAAAATCTACAGGGTGCAGGAACTGGAAAACAAGGTTAGCAGCAGTGTTCAAGCTGTGATGCCGCCTCCTAGAAATGTCGATAAAGTTGTCCTGGCTTTGTCTTTCTCTTTTCTCTCTCCTGGAGCCTAGAGAAGAAATCTTTGCTAACCTGCTTCTTCCCATTTCAATTTTTCTGTTTCCAGAACTGCATTCTTTTTCTTTTCTATTTTCACAAGTGGGACCTATGCAACAAAACCTTGCAATGTGAAGTGCTCCTTTTCTTGGTTACAACCAGCAAGCCAGCCATGTCCTCTTTCAGGACACCCAATTCTTGGCCACCCTTAGTTTTCCATTTCTCTTTTTTTGCCTCTCAACAGTCAATCAGCATTTTTTGCCTACAGAGCATGCTGTCTACTCATTGATCTGTTTTGAGGTGCTCCCCTTACCACCCCCTCCCCTCCCCTCCCTCCCTCCCTCCCTTCCTTCCTTCCTTCCTTCCATCTTATGAGCTTGCTGGCATCTCTTTTGCACAAATGGTGCCTTTTTGGTTTCATCAGAATCCCAGGTAGATAATGAGTTAAATCTTAGGAGAGAGCACAGCTGGGGAATCTGTAGCCCTCTAGATATTGTTTGACTAAAACTCCCATCATCCTTGAACTGGAAACATGGCAGAACAGCCACATTTTTAAAGGGAAGGTTAGAGGAGTGGATTTTGCAATACTAAGTTCACCTGCCCACCTGGGTAGGGGCCAGACACAAATTACGTACAGAACCAATGTAAATTTTATGTTTGCATAGTAAGCTAATCTCTACACAAATTCACACACATCTCACCGTACAGGCGGGCAAAAGGCATTCAATGCCATATACCACCCAGGATAAGAAGTTATGAAGGATGATGCTTCTTTCCCATTGTACACTCAGCAGCTCTGGAATAGAGATGCTCAAGGATTTTGCTTGCTACAGATTGTTAAGTGAACCAGCCTGATTCACTCTTCCTTGATTAATAGGCATATTAGAATGCAGATATTCCCTGATTTTCACATGTCTGGGTTTTAGGTATGCATATATAAAATATGCATTTTGGGTTTACACGCCAGGCAAGCACCCTCTCTTATTGTCATTTTGGAGACCTCCCTTTTTAAACAAGATTTTCAGTAGGAGATTTCTTGTGCCAGTCTGCATGCGTATTGGATTTGAATTGTTTTTATTTGTTGTTATTTGAATTGGGATGTCGCACGAGAATCGATCTGTAAACAAAATGAATAAATAGAAATGTGCGTTTCTGGATAAAACGTGTTGCAAAAGTGTGGATTTTGTGTGTGGTGGGAAATGTATAAATACAATGCAGATACTTGTGCAGGGTTTGGTTTGTTTGTTTGTTTGTTTTTAAACCAATTGATGTGGAAACTGGATGGAAAGGACTTGTGAATTTAACACATAAGAAGCTGGCCTGAAGTGGAAAGAGACTGGTCGGTCTATCCCCTGGGGACAATCTTTTCAATTTGCAGTGCTCTTCCATTTCAGGTATGGGAACCAAAAGTATTTGTCCTTTGCAAACTCCTCCTTATTCTTCCATCTCACAGACTACCACAAAGGAAGGAAGTATAATCCCTTCTATAAGATTATGAGAACCTGACTTTCCAAACCTGGCTGGACCTTTCTTCTTGTTCGCAACTATCTCGCAAGCCAGTGCTAGAGTTATAAAAAGGAGACTCAGTACGAAATGTGGAGGGGATGAGCAGTGCTCTGAGAGCCATATAAACCATGTGCAAGAGAAACAGGCTCTTTCATAAATAACACAACATGCCGACAGCTTAGGCAAAGCATTCCAGCAGTAAAGATATTTGTTTCCTTGGCAGCAACAATAACCTTGATTTGGAGGACCACGAGAGCTTTATTTTCCACACAAGGCGCAATCACTTGTGTGGGTAAGTCATGCTTGATTCCCCCTTCCCTTAAACTGCACACCAGTCAGTGAGAGTTAACCCATGCTAACACAAAAACGAGCAAACATGTTTTTTAAGACCAGCTCTTGAAAAACTTCTTCGCAAACGTATCAAGTGCATTAGTAATTCTCGCTCAAATTAGACTATTGTTATGGAACCTGGCTCTTTATTTCTGAGGACAAAAAGCAAAAATGGGGCCGAACGTTACTGAAAGTGTGCGGTGTTTTAAACGGTGGCCCCTTGGCTTCCCAATGGCATAGTTCTGACTCACTTTTGCACCTGGCAGGCAGGCTTCATCAGTGCAGGGTCCAGTACTGAGGACCACATTTTATGAAGACATTTGACGAAACCACATCCGGTTTGCCCTACCTTTTCTCTCACTGAGCTGTGGGAAGCACATGTGATGTTCCTCGTGCCTGTTTTACCCTCCTAACAAACTCATGAGAAAGGCAACATGCGAAAGATTGGCCAGCAAGACCAGCAAGTATGATAGGAAGCTAGGAAGCTGCCATACTGAATACTTTGGTCCTTCTAGAGCTATACTGATGCTGATGGTAATTAGACTTCCTTGGCCGAGTGGGATTTGAAACTGGGCCTCCCTGGTCCCATTCTGACACTCCAAAGACTATACAAACATGGGTGCATGGGATTCTATGAGCAACTGTGGGAGAGAGGAACTTTCCTACTATTATCCTGTGACATGTGCCATGTTCCAGTGAAAACGGCTTTTATGAAAACTAACTCCAAAGTCAGTTGTTGAGGGCAAATTGACTTGCTCCCATTTCATTTCAGTGTCACATGCACTCAGTTGAGGGCTGGCTCAAAACATTTTGCCTCCTTCGGCAGGGTGAATCAACAAGAGGCAGCAAGGGCAGCAGGGGCAGGAGAGCCCCTCAACCAGCTTTGGGGGGGGGGGGAACAGTGCTGGCTGAGTCAGGGGCTGAGGACGGAGAAGGGACAGTGGTTGGTGCCTGCGCATCCTGCTGTGCTGTGACAGCCTCTGCAGGGAAGATGTGGCCCGAGGCAAATGCAGGCACCCCAGGAGTTGGTGGGAAGTGACTGGAGGTAGCAGGAGTGCCATTGGGAGGGGCAAGGGACCAGGGGCCCCCAAAATATTCAAGGAGGGGGCCAGACTCCCTCAATATTCTGTGACGACTGTGTGTACACATGCCATGCAACATGCTCATGCCACTTGTGCGTGTTGCGTGGCATGTGTGCAACACATCAGCATGTCGTGTGGCATATGCGAATGATGTCAGCACATTGTGCAGTGTGCATGCACAGCGCAAGCACATCACATGGCACCGGCCCCCTCAATCACGGGGCAAGCCAGAGTGCTTGGGAGGTGACCAGACTCATAGTTCTGCCCAGGTTGGCAGCACCAAGGTCCTTCTGTCACTGCATCAACAGCTGCAGGAAGAGCATCAAAGGCACACGAAGATATCCTATTTTGTCCAGACATGTGTGATTGTTTGGTTATAAGCACAACAGAATTACATTTTTGTATGCTTTTTAATGCTTCTCCTCCCCAAAATGTGCTTTAAATTTTGTTTTGTTTTTACTTGCACATGTAAAATACCATTTCATGAAACACATTTTATGGGGTGGGCAGTTTTTAAAACTGAAACTGCACCCCCAAATTCAGAGAAATATGTAATCCAACCAACATATAAATCAAGAAGGTGCAAATTAGGTGGGTTCATGTTAAAATAAATGGATTTCTCTTCCATCCCTTGTAAATGCAGACGCTCCCTAACCAGTTCACACTCTACAATCTGTAATATTGCCCCAAATTGTCCCTGTTTGAACTAACCAAATGTGTGACAGCAAGTATTTTTAAAAGTGATGATCCATGCTCTTTATTTATGGAGTAAACTCCATAGGCCAAATAGTACTCTCAAACTTTATATCAACACAGTAATGTGTGAAGTTACAGCTCATATAATATGCTTATTATCTCTCTGCTTTTTATGTGACTGCTCTGGTCCCTGCTTCAGAAGGGCTGGAGTTTCTAACCCATGTTTGTTCAGTAGCCATATGGAACTCTTTATTGTTATCATCATCATTATTATTATAGAGATGTTCTTAAAGGGTGAATTAAAGTGTGTGTTATATCTATGTGGGAAACAAGGTGTCAGCCCTCTGCTAATTGCAAGCATAGCACATTATAAAGTATGCTAATAAGAAATTTATCTCCACTGAGCCACAAAGTGCAACTGAAAAATTAAGGGTGGAAACATAAAATTGGTGGAAAGGGCGGAAACATGCAACAAAGGGTTGGGCTGAGTGGGACATAATTGCTGCTGCCTCTGGGTGCTGCAATCATTCAGTAGCAAAACTGGAATGGAACAAGTGAAATCCAGAATAAGCATTAAGACAGCTTTCCTCAACCCTGTGGCATCAGCTGCATATCCCTTGGTAAGTTATTCCCCCCCCCCACCCCAATGTTGGCTCTCTCTATGGGACTGATGCCTGAAGATGGGTACTGCTTCACCAGGAAGCCAAATAAGGGCGAGAACAATGTTTCCTGCTCTCACTCTGGCTTCTTACAGGCAGAAACCCTGACAAATCATTTCCCAAAGGCACTCTGCCTTAGCAGAGAGTCCATTTATAGCCATTGTAAGGGGGGGGGGTTGTAATCCTCATCCGCAACTTCTCTTCTACTCCCCACCCCGCAAAAACAAAACAAAACACAAGAGGGGGCATGTTTGTATCCTGCAAAGAAGGTGGTGGATTTCGTGTGATGGGGATTTGAGTTCAGCCCTTCCTTAATACTAAAAGCAACTCTGTGGGGTAGGTTAGGCTGAGAGACAGTGACTGGCCTAGGGTCACCCAACAAGCTTCATGACCTGGTGGGGATTTGAACCCAAGACCTAGTTTTTTTAATATTCTGGCTGCCACAGCATACTGGCTCCCTCCCTGTAAACTTCAGGGGACTTTATTTGCTCTCTGTTTTCTCAATAAAGAGCTTTGAGTTGAAAATGAGTTGATGGCAAGGTGTCTGCTGAGAAGAAAGGTCACCATAGGTCAAGAAAGTAAGGCAGCTAAAAGGGAAATCAAACCAAACTCTGTGAATGAATTATAGGTTAACTAGCATTCTGTTCAGCAGAGCATTTGTCGGTGTTATTTATATCAGTTTCCAGGGGTGGGGAAGGTAATAAAATGAACACCCTAAGAATAAAAAAGAACTTTACCTGCCCCTCAGGCAATCAGATTTCCATGACTTTTCTTGGTGAGTTCCCCCCCCCCCCACTTCAGTAGGGTTCTTTAGTGTGCCACTTTGTAATAAAGTTAAGCAATTCTCTGATCTAATTTATCAGTTTTGATCCTTGTGCCTGAACACTTTGTAAACTCAGCTGTGCAAAACTGCACACCAGACCAACAGCACGTGGCTCTCAAATAAGCCATTTTCTGGCACAAATCTCTGGGCTACCAATGTGAGCAATGAGGAAATAAATGGATGCTTTCTGGGGGAAGGATGTTACTCTGCTGCAGGACATCTGCTTTGCATGCAGAAGGTCACAGGTTCAATCACCTCCAGGTAGGCCTGGGAATGCCCTCCATTTAAACCCTGGGTAAGGACTGATGTTTAATATAGACAGTACTGAGCTAGAGAGTTAAATGTCCTGACATGGTGTCATGCAGCTTCCTTTGTTCCACTCCCTGATGGATCATACTAATTGCTAGCTGAACAGTGAATTTTTCAGATTGGCTCAGAATTATGGAGAATGTGCTTTCCTTTTAGCTTTTAAATTAAGTAAATGGAGACTTGAAATGTGTCTGTGGTCAGTTCTATGATTCTGTGGATGACTATCCATCACGTATGATCTAGCTGAGATTCCTGCAGTGCTCAGGATTGGACTAGATGACCCTCAGGATCCCTTTCACCTCTACAATTCTATGATTCTATGATGCATAAGGAATGTTTGAGGGATTTGATACTATCATACCTCGGGTTACGTTTGCTTTGGTTTGCATTTTTTTGGGTTGTGAACGCGACAAACCCGGAAGTGTTTACTTCCGGGATTCAGCGCGTGCGCATACGCAGAAGCATTCTTCCAGTTTGCTCATGCACAGAAGCGCTCTATCATGTGCAAAAGCACTGCTCGGGTTATGGACTTTTGTGGGTGCAAAAGCACTGCTCAGGTTACAGACTTTTGGGGGTGCAAACGGCACCCCGGAATGGATCGGGTCTGTAACCCGAGGTACCACTGTATTTGCAAATCTTCTGGTTGGCTCCTTGCAGACTATGTATGATCAGAACATATCAAGCTACCACATACAAAGTCTTGTCCACCTAGCTCAGTATGCTAAGGATTGAACCTGTGGCCAGCATGCAAAGCAGATGCTCTTCCACTGAGCTATGGTAATCACCAGATTTTGCACTTTCTTATATATATTTTAAATGCAGATTAATGCAGTTAGTGAACTGAACAAATGGGCAGCTTGCTATGTACAGATTGTGGGGAGAGTGAACAAATAGAAAAGGGAACCAGGTCTGGTAAGCCCAGTTGTGAACCAGAAGACAGAAGGGTAAGAACAGCAAGAATGAGATGGAGACTATCATGCAACATAAAAGAAGTAGGTATAGATAAAGGTAAAGGTAAAGGGACCCCTGACTATTAGGTCCAGTCGTGGATGACTCTGGGGTTGTGGCACTCATCTCGCTTTACTGGCTGAGGGAGTCAGTGATTGTATACAGACAGCATGACAAAGCCGCTTCTGGCGAAGCAGAGCAGCACGCAGAAATGCTGTTTACCTTCCCATCAGAGTGGTACCTACTTATCTACTTGTACCTATTTATCTACTTTCACTGTGTACTTTCGAACTGCTAGGTTGGCAGGGATTGAACCTGTGGCCAGCAGATGCTCTTCCACTGAGGGACCGAGCAACGGGAGCTCACCCCATCGTGGGGATTCAAACTGCCAACCTTCTGATCGGCAAGCCCTAGGCTCTGTACTTTAACCCACAGCACCACCCGCATCCCTGTAGGTATAGATAGGAAGCACTATATTGCAGAAAATGAAGTAACAAAGGGTCCTGTGAAAACAGGGGTACTCAAGCCCTGGTGGTAAGGGTTCCACTATGCAATCTGGAGCTCCTGGGCACTCAGCTAGAATCACCTGCTAACCATGGCTCAGAACTTATGCCAAGTAAGCCTACCAGAGGAGGGCGGTCACCAGAGGACATCTTTCCCAGGGCACCTCCAAATCTGCAGACAGACTCATAAGCTGCCCAAATTTCAAGGAAGTTCCCTAGTGTGAACTTAACGGTGCTCAATAGTCTTATTATTATTATCTCATTGCTGCTGCTTAATTGTTGCATGCTATGCAGTTATCCTTTGGAGGCTGGAGTTCCCTCATCATTGTTTTTAATCATTTTTTTTTAAGGTCGAAAATAATTGCCTGCATAAAGCTGCAAACACTCTTCTGATACCTTTTTTTTTGAGGGGGGAATTGATGGGTGTTCTGCTCATGCATTTCTTTGTACACTGCATCTAATGCTTTAAAAAGGCATTTAACTGTTATGAGGCATAAAATCAATCTTGATTATTATGAGGAATAAAATAGCTTCATTTTACAGAGACAGTAAAACTTTTTAAGATTTTGGTAAAAAATAAATGAAGATGCAGGAATAATAAATGGTGCTGCATGACCCTTAATTGTTCTGAATGTCTCTGGCAGGATGTTTATTCAAAGATTATGTTCATAATCCACCCTGTTTCAGCTTTTTTAGGACAACTCAAGTGATGTCGAAGGCAGTGCTGTATATTTATTGTCAGCCATAAGGTAAAGGTAAAGGGACCCCTGACCATTAGGTCCAGTCGCGGACGACTCTGGGGTTGCGGCGCTTATCTCACTTTACTGGCCGAGGGAGCTGGCGTACAGCTTCTGGGTCATGTGGCCAGCATGACTAAGCCGCTTCTGGAGAAACCAGAGCAGCGCACAGAAACACCGTTTACCTTCCCGCCAGAGTGGTACCTACTTATCTACTTGCACTTTTATGTGCTTTCAAACGGCTAGGTTGGCAGGAGCAGGGACCAAGCAACGGGAGCTCACTCCGTGGCAGGGATTCGAACCACCAACCTTCTGATCGACAAGCCCTAGGCACTGTGGTTTGTCCCCATTGTCAGCCATACTCTTCATTATTGGTCCACCCTCTTCAGATATGGAATTCTTAGCATTCTGAAAGACACAACTGTATGTGTGTCACGGATCATAAGTGTGCTAAGTGAACTGGTGGGCATCCCCCTTTCAAAATCAGAGGCATGGACTACATAGATGGTAGTTTTTCCCAGTTGATGGTGGGGAGATGCAGAACACTGCATTAGCCAAGCCAATATATTGCTGAATATGAGCACTTGTGAGCAGTCCACAAAGAAAGGGAATGATAAAAACCAATGAGCATATAAATGAAAACTTCATAAAATTCAATAAAATTAAACATTTCAAAGTAGCAAAGTAACCCACCACACCCCCATTTGGGGTACAACAGTGTCTGATCCCAAACTCCTCTCATCCACTCAGCCTCCAAACCTTCCTCATACTGTCTTGTGTTTGGTATGAGCATTAAGCCCCTTCCACCCTTAGAAAGGAGGGGGGTTGCAGTTAGCACGAGCCATCCACGTGATCAGGGGATGGTTTCATCCCCTGGCACTATTGGCCGAGCCCTGGGTGCGGTGCCCTGCCTGACCATCCAACTGGCATGGTCGGCAGGGTCGTGCCCACTGCATTTAAGTGGGCGCGTGGCCAGAGCTCGGCCTCTTCTCCTGGGCTCCCAGCTGATCCGGTTTTTCCCCTGCCCACCCACCCTTTAGGCTGAGTTTTCTCCTTGACCTTGCTATGGACCTCAGTTGGTCGCCGTTGAGGGGCCTGGTAGGAATTTTCCCACTTGGCAAATTGGCTCCGCCTGGTGGTTTTCGCCTACCTCGTAGCAATTCGTCACAACTTTGGTTTTGGCGGTTAGGCATTGGATTATCTCGGGAAGGCTAGAAGGTGGGGGGGGGAGGTTGGGCCATCACCTCCCCCAAATGCTGAAGGGTACTTCGCTAAAGGAGTCCGGGGGGCGTGGCCGTGTCCAGAGCCATGGAAGGTGAGGGCCTAAGGCACGCCCCATATCGGTGATCACAGGGTGAGTTCCTAGTTGATGTGCAGCAGCAGGGCTCTCCCATCAGTGGTTAACCCTTCCCGGACTGCCAGCACGACGTACTGGAGTCGGATATAGTCAGTTAGGTCCAATGCCTAAAGCCAATACCACTCAACATCCATAACTAATAAAGTTGTGGCCTTTTCTTGCCCATTTAACCTTACTTATGGCGTCTTGTGTCTCATTTATCATGGGAGTGGTTGGGATATTGACATGCAACAAGTCCACATGGTTTCTAACCCCAGACAGACAAATACAAGTCATGCATTGAAAGCAAGAAGGAAACTTCAAGCAAATTGAAGGGAAGAGAACTGGAAAGTTCCTCACTGACCTCTCCAGTTTATTTATTTTTTCTTTATAAGCCATCTAAAGCTTGACTCAGGTTGTAAAGTTTGTACCTTTTTTGTGTGCTTGAAGTTGAAATAGCATCCACCATGGAGCAAACGGTCATCCATTTTAGGTTTTACTAGCCTAGGTAGCTACCAAAAGGCCAGATCCTATGGTTTCATCTGTCTGGGAAATGTCTTTAGTGCACCTGCTCAGAGGACAGGTTTTCTTAATGTCAGCTAACCATATCTCCTCTTTACGGTGCCCATTTCTCCTTCACCCAAATAAGCACTTTCCTTTATGGCATTCATCTGTCCTTCCAGTATTGCAGGAACTCATGCTGAATTTCCCCCCAAAAGTTTCAGTGTTATAGACTAGTAACAATGATAATATATTTTCCTCCAAAAGCTTTATTCTTAGCATGGAAGAGAACTACATATCAATGAGATTTGATAGCCACAATCCATCACAAGGCATGTGCACTTAGGCCTATTGAAACCAGTACACTCTGTGTCATGGGTAGGCAAACTAAGGCCCGGGGGCTGGATGCGGCCCAATTGCCTTCTCAATCCAGCCCGTGGACGGTCTGGAAATCAATGTGTTTTTACATGAGTAGGATGTGTGCTTTTATTTAAAATGCATCTCTGGGTTATTTGTGTGGCATAGGAATTCGTTCTTATATTTTTTCAAAATATAGTCCGGCGCCCCACAAGGTCTGAGGGACAGTGGACCAGCCCCCTGCTGAAAAAGTTTGCTGACCCCTGCTATGTCTTATTATGGTCCATGTTTCCTTGCAACAGTCAGTTGTTACCAGTGTAGCAGTGTACAGTTGTACAGAAGCTTTCCATTGTGATACAACCACTTGGTGGCTGATCTTCATGGCAAAACACTAACTCTTTAGGAGTTTCCTGGCATATTTTACTCCCCAATCACCAAATGCTGATTTGAGCAGCAAGAGGAGCCACTCTTCTGGATCAGGCCAAGAGGCCATCTAATCCAGCATCCTCTTTTCAAGAATGGTCAGCTAGATGCTTCCAAGAAGCACACCAGCAGTGTGAAAAGATGTTCACAATTTTCTCTCTCTCTCTTTGAGAATTTCACTGGTCTGAGAATTTCACTGGGTGGAGGGAAATCTTCCAATAGTTTTCAGCCCACTTCTGTAATTCAGTTCTGAACATTCTATTACTAACCCACACACCCCAACAGAAGTTACAATGTCTGAGAACAATCCATGGCATGACAACAGCATGGCCAATCTCAGGGGCAGAGAATCTCACAGGCAACAAGCTTGAAGCCTATTTTGTATGGGAACAGTATGTCTCTTGGTTCCCTTCACTTTTGACGACAATTCTATTTCCCATAATTATTCCCCCCATGAATCGCAAACCACAGGATGTTTTTACAAAATAGAAGAAAAAGCCAACCTCTTCAGCGGCTGCCTTCGAGAGCCAACTGTTGCTCTTTTGCATTGATTCCAATTGACAGCTGCAGAGCAGGCCCAGGTTGGAGTACTTGGTAATTTCAGCATCTTCTTTTACACCCAGCTGGAGCAATCAAAGGAATTCAGTTCAAAAGAGCAAGGCTTGTCAGAGCTGAGCTAACAGATCAGCAGAGGGCAATGCAATGGTTGCTTAAGAGAGACTGTGGGCAAGTTTGTCAAACTGCTGTCAAAGTAGCAGTCCCAATTCTTCCTAAGGTGGCCCATTGCCAGTACTTACTGGCAAACTGTTTCCTCTTTTTGTCTTCTCTGAATAATCTGAGAACAAATAATTATGTACTATTTGTGTGGGTGGGTGAGGATGAAAAAAACACAAAAAAGACAGTACCACTTATCGGTCTGCCATAGTCTTCTTGAGATAAGCTTTGGAGACCACACTTTTTGTTCTTTCATCTGCCATGAGTCCCAGGCATGGGGTGGGGGGGGCAGATCTGGAGGAGAAGTGGAAGGAGCTTGGAGAGTTGGTGCTGGAGGACCCAATCCTAGAGACATACAGATTGATGATCTTGAGCATCAAGAAGTATTTGATTCAAGGGGGCAGGGATAAGCAAGTTAGAAGGTGGCAGTCCAGATCTGAGTGGGGGATTCTGAATGTCCTCCCACCCCTCCTGAGACATCTAGTCTGTTGCGTTTTGTTGAGAAGCTGTCTCCAGGGCTTCCTCATGCCACTAAGGAGCCCTCCATACCAGGTTGAGGTCCTCAAGAGTAAATCTGACACTGAGACACTGCCTCCATTACCAAGGTTACATATGTGCTGTTCCAGCATGAACAAGCATCACCTAGCCAGTCCACAAGGAGTGCTCATTTTCCTGACTAGTCTGGAACACCAGTTGCTGTGTTCCCACCACTGTGCGTCAAAGGAAAGGATCAATGTCTTACAGTGCATTTTATCCCTCATCTACCCGCTGAATCCTGAAGCCTGTAACTTGCCTTAGGTAGCAATCTGATTTATGCATTAATGCATTTGGCAGAACTGGGGTTGCGTTCATCCCAGTGGGGTGGGCCTGGACAGTTTGATCCAAACCTACCACCTCTGGATGCCAGAGCCATAGAGATGGATGCCTCCTGCTTAATCCACACTGGATGGGATCCTCTGCCTGCAAATTTCATCTGCTTATGTGAAAATAGTCATAGAGACTTAGCCATTTTTTAATGTATCGTGATGGTCAATGAAAGCAAAACAGAACTTTGGATTTAACAGATCAGATTCAGACCAGAATAATGAATAAAAGTGGGAAAACAATAATCAAAAGTAATTAAACGACATTATTTACTAAAACTGTTCATCCTGCAATATTAGGATGGATCCTACTTCACCCTTAAAATTAAAAAAGAACCCCACAACAGGCTATGGTAACATCATACAATAAATATGACTCCATTTAAGGGCCAAATGCCACCACATGGGAATGCTGCCATATTCCACATCTCCCTTGAAGGAAGCACCGGATAATGAATGCAGGGTCTGGGTAGGTTCATGGTGGAGACACAGTTCATAAAGTATTGGAATCTGAGCCTCTTATACTAGTAACTAGTTCAGGGTTTTTGCCTGGAGTGAAATGTCAAAATCCTGTTTAGGGAAGGGGATATATAAAACCGGCACAGCCAGATGGCCATGTCATCCCCTATTTTTTTTTCCAGAATGCCATTATGCTTAATATATTGTTATTTTTAAATAAATTTATTAATCTTTCTGGGAGAAAATGCCGCCCAGAGTTGGGGTGCATTAGGGATTTAGTTTTTAATCCTCTTAACTTCACAAGTCTGAAGTCATTAACTTTGTAAAAGAGTTGAAAGAGTTGTCATTCGGGCAACCTTGAGACAAAGAGAGAAGAAAACTCCCAAGAACTTCCAGTCAAGGCACCTGAATGTGTTTTGATGTGGATAAATAACACACATGAATATTCATGCTGTGTGTGTGTGTGTGTGTGTGTGTGTGTATGCACACACACTAAGCAAATATTTGGGGTAGCAGCTATGAGAACAAATGAGTAAATATAGAAACTTAATTAAGGGGGAAAAAACTTCAAGGTTGTCGTGAAGATGCAGGCAACATTCATTTCAATATCACTTTTGTAGTTTGAAATAAACATTGTCAGTCACTTCTTTGACCCGCATCTGTGTGCTCACAGTGGCGTATATTGTTACTACCCCACCAATTTTATCTTTCTCAACAGCTTTGTTGTGTGAGTGACATGATTTTTTTTCCAAATTATTAATTAAATTTAAGTGAGTTATTCAAATTCCTATATGAAATGCCCACTGGTGGCTTGTGCCAATTGGGACTGTGGAACAGATAGCAGAGGGGGCAATAGTAGATGGAACCTGACCCAATGATAGACACAACCATATACTTCTGGCTTGGTCCCCATCCTCTTCTGCACTGAGCTCTATAAAATGGCAACACTGAGAGGATGCTGGCAGCCAGTCACCCCCTGGACCAGATGTAAGAGGAAGGAAGGGAGATGGAGTGACTGTGCTCCATGCACCTTAATGGGTCAGCCACCTCTGGAAATGTCCTGGAAATTTCATGGCTGGTAGCATGAATTCTAGTTAATGGAAACACTAAATGGGGGAGGGATAGTGTCCTGGTGCTCAGGCCCCACTTTTAATGTTTCCCACAGGAATCTGGATGGCCACAGCGAGAACAGGATGCTGGACTTGGTGAGACATATTTTAAGCTTACATTCAAGTAAGTGCTTAGCTTTCCACCAGACTCTGGCCTTCTCAGCAGTTCTGTTGCAGTTCTTAAGTCGGTTAAGTGTGTGCACAGATGGTTCCATCCAGCTATGTTCTCCTTGGAGCAGACACATTGAAGTTAATGGACCCAAGTTGCCCATTTCCATTAATTTCAATGGGCCTGCTCCGAGTTGGAGTAACATTAGATACAAGCTGGATTCAACAACATGAAGGTTTGAATTGTGATCATCCCAGTCCTTGTCTAGCTTGCTGCCCTAATGCAAGAACCAACTATCCAGGTTTTATTGCAAACTCAGACTGAAACCATTTGAAACTAATATGTACATAATTTACTTATTATTATTATTATTACTTTTAAAATCCCTTCCTGTTTGGCCACTATCTCTGGAAACAGTTTGCGCCTGAGTTCATGACAGCATTGCAACATAAAGCTGAAAAGAGCATGGCTCCTGCACCACTTTGATTGGAAACCAATTCTAAATGTGGAGATACCATGGGGAACCCTCACCCCCCCAAAGCCAGCATAAGCTTTAAAGTTTTTAGCACACCAGCTCTGTGTTTGGTAACTTCTCATCTGACCACTGATAAAGGAACAAAGAAGGAAGTCTGTATCCAGGAAGCCCATGCAAAGCACAAAACTGAATGCATTGCTTTCAGTACAATGCAGGCTTCTCTGCATGAGATGTTTGCAGCAAAGAATGCCTCTGTTTGTGCTTCTCTTTCCTTCTGCCACTATTTTGGTCCCCACTGCATTCAGAGTATCTCCCTTTTGATACATTCATTACTTTTTTCTGGCCTTCCGTGTCTGCAATCTACCACTGAAGTTCCCTGTAAATTTTGTTTTAACTTAATATCTTGATTGGAGCCCCGCGTTTTGTTGGCAGCACCCTCACTATCTTTGTGTGTGTGTGTGTGTGTCTTTCCACCCCTGCGGCTCAACCACAGAAATTTCACTGAAAGTATATCTCCCCATTGGTAAGTTTTGAATAAAATTTATTTCATCATTAGTGGGTGGGAAACGGTGGTGGTGGTGAAATGGGAAAATAATTCAGAACTCCGATCCCAAGGTGCTACTGCACCTAGATTTGAGCCCAGTGGGCATTCCTGGCCCCTATACTCCCAACAGGGGAAGTTTCTTTGTACAACTAACCTTGCCCAAACTGGAATTTATTTATTTTTTTAGCAGCTGCCCTTTCACCCTCCCTCTCACAAGTCCTCTCTGAAGCACTCCCTTTTTACATTCCAGATTGTCTGACTAATCAGCTTTGAAAAGGCACCTTGCACTGTCTAATGGGCCCTTTAATCAACCTGACTTGTCCCACCCTGGATAATTAGAACCCCTGGGAGTATTTGCCTGGACACGACAATATGCCCGTGTGTCAAAATGGTTAAGAACATTGAGACAACAAGACCTTGATGTGGTTGTTTAACTGGGATGTTCCAAGTCACGATCAATTCAGTTCTGGCTTCTCTGCAAATACGAAAAGAAAACACACCATTAAGGCTGTCTGTTTGTTCTCCGTGGCTTTTTATTTCTGATTGCTCTGGGAACAAGTAATTTTTTTTGCACAAATCCTTTTGTAGGCCACTTGCAATCAGCCTGCTATTTCATTACATGCTTAGCATATTTTCTTCATGCTTGATGGGAGAGTGTGTGTGTGTGTGTGTTTTAAGTGTGCTGAAGAGCAGAAACTGTCTGCATATTTTGCCTTTATCCCTGTTCTGAGTTTCTTGCTTCATAGAGAGCTGTTAAACTAATCCAAGTCTGGGTAAAGTTTCCTGTTTACATGACATTAGAATGAAATTAGCATCCCTGTTCTTCAGGATGGTAGCCTGGTCGGCGAATACTTGTTGGAAGCAAGAAGAAAGATGGAAAATAAAAGTATCTTAGGGATGGGTCAGAAACTCTATTGGGTTCAAATAATCATCCACATTTAAATGTGAGCAGGCATTTAAGATGGCAAGTGTAAGTGTTAAGTGAAAAAAAATCCTAACTTATTGGCTTGTTTTATGATTTGTCTAATGTTTGGTTTTTCATTGTTCCTCACTCTGAGATCACTTTGAAGGGAAAGCCATAAATAAAAACAAAATGAAATTAATTAATAGTATCAAGAGCTGCAGGGACAAGGGTGGCGCTGTGGGTTAAACCACAGAGCCTAGGGCTTGCCGATCAGAAGGTCAGCGGTTCAAATCCCCACGACGGGGTGAGATCCCATTGCTCGGTCCCAGCTCCTGCCCACCCAGCAGTTCGAAAGCACGTCAAAGTGCAAGTAGATAAATAGGTACCGCTTCAGTGGGAAGGTAAACGGTGTTTCCGTGCGCTGCTCTGGTTCACTAGAAGTGGCTTTGTCATGCTGGCCACATGACCCAGAAGCCTCAGCCAGCAACGCGAGATGAGTGCCGCAAACCCAGAGTCGGACACGACTGGACCTAATGTTCAGTGGTCCCTTTACCTTTACCTTTATCAAGAGCTGCTAGTCAACATGATGTTGAAATACTGCCACTATGTTAGGAGGCAGCATCCTTCTGAATCCATTCAGGGAGAAAAATTGGGATTTTCTTATTACTATGGTGAAAAAATGGCACAGGAGAGGACATTGACAGGCACACAAGAAGCTTACTTAGAACTGGTAAGAAGTAAGACAAATGCTGTACATTAGATCAGTCTTAGTATTTTGGGTATGCGTAACAAAGAGCTAGGAATGCGGCAAACCTCCTATGGCTGGGATTTGATTTACAGGGTCTGAAATCATATTGGCAATTGAAATTAAAGTGCATGTCAGTTTCTCAGCACTCCGGGCATATGAGTCAATTCTTCAGCTATGGATTGGAGTTGGGAATATGGGTTGGAGAGGGCTATTATACTCACATCCTACTTGTGGGATTCCCAGAAGCATCTGATGAGTCACTTTGGGGGGAAAGGATGCTGGATTAGACAGGCCTTTCATCTGAACAAGCAGGGTTCTTCTCATGTTTCCACAGTAAGAGTAATGTAGAGGAGAGGGTGTTGCTTGGGTTCCTGGAAGGCTTGCTTTCAACCTGCCCCACTCATATGTGCATCATATCTCTTAAACTATAAGTCCTTACTATAAAATGTACAAACTTTGGTAGAAGATGGCATATAAATGTAGTAAAATGGATATATTCTCAAAAAATAAATAAAATGGCAAGTATTTGTACTATGGGTGTTCACAAAGAAAGTGGCTTGCTCCTGCAGTCTCTACTGGATGTTTCCTTCCTGGTGTAATGTTCAGACTACAAAAGTAGTGCTATGGTGGCATGGTGCCATACATTGCTACTAGTTTACTACAGCAATTTGCTACTGGTAGTTTAGTGTTATAGCCATGGGGTGTTTGATTAGTGTACTTTGTCCTACAAAGCAGAAATACCTGGAGACATTTCCTTCTTGAAAATCCTCCACTTGTTATTTTCAGAGCTATGGGGAGTAGCCATTATTTATTTGTGTGGGCACAAAGCGAGGAGGAGTTGAATCCTTACCAAGGGTAAAGAGCACAGAAGGGAATACCTTGCTGCTGAAAATAATGTCAGACCAAAGCTATTTGTGCCGGGAAAGGTATCTGAAAATGCAAATATAATTTTACATCTTGACTTTAAATTTCAAGCATGGAGAAAAGGGAGTGAATCCCCTGGATGTGAGATTATATATATATATATATATATATATATATATATATATATATATTCTTTTCCCTTTGCAACTGTAGGATGTTGTGTTTCTCTCTTTCATTTATCCCTGTGGAAAAGCATCTCTGATTAGCGAGTGCCTTCACAGGTTGGCCTCTTTCTTAATCCTTTGACTTTCTGCATGACCTCTCCGACTGTTTGGAGGAGCAATCTGTTCCTGTTCCAGGCTGTTTCATACCTCAGTGATAGCCTGCTTAGTCTCCTTCAGGCCTGCCAAGTATCAAGGTCTCTCTGTGTGACACATGGCTACCGTGTCACTCACACAGCCACCAAGTGAAACCAATATCCATGACCCCGCTGCTTCTGTTCCTTTAAAAGACCTCTGGACTGTAACGCTCTGTCTCTTCGCCAGCTGCTCTGCTGCTTCTGTGTGACAGGGCAACCACTGAGGCAGGAAAGTGGCTAGGGGAGAATCAAAATCAAAATAAGTTGGCAGCCTTTGGGCGGTAGGACAGCCAGCAAAAGGCTCTTGTACAAGGCAGAGGTGGTGGATGCTGTGCTTGTTGATGTTAAAGAACAGTATTACTACTACTACTACTACTACTACTACTACTACTACTACTACTATTGTCATCTGACACAACTTGTGGGGCTTGTCAAGCCACTTTCCTGATTTTCCATAGCCAAGTCTTCCAGGCCTAATTGCAAAGCTGGCTCAGCAGAAAATTTTCTGGCTTGCAAAAAAAATTCCATGGTTCCCTCCTGGGCATTTCTTGTTTAAAGGATCTCGGTTGCTTGACCTGGGAAATATTTATGCCAGGGACCTTAGAGTTCTACCCAATGAAGTCACTGAGTGAATGGAATGACTTCTACCTGCACAATGCAACTTCTTCTCCTCCTCCCTCTCTGCACCCCACACTCGCAAATCTGTTCTGGGGTTTCTCCCAACCCTATCAAAAGAAGAAGAAGAACATCCCTCTTACTGAGATATTGAAGAGGAATAAATGAAGACTCACCACTGCGGCAACAAACGAGCTGTTCCCAACTTTTAGCCCACCCCAAAGAACTCAGAAAAATCCCGCCCTCCAAATAATCAGAGACAATTTAGCTCAGCCCTAAATATTGAACATAACCCCCACATGAAGATACACTGTACCTTTATTTATTTGATTTTCTAAGACTGACAAGAAGCAAAAAGAACTGGTACTCCAGTTTAACAAAATAAGGCCTCAATAGGGGCTTCTAACAGGCAGAGACAAAAGGGCAATGTACTGCTTCACAGAAACTTTGTGCTTTGTTCCAGAACTATATGCAGTTGCTGGTTGACTTCTCTAGAAAGGACATTACTGATATGAAAAAGATTTAGAAGAGTCAGAAGAAACCAAAGCGATTCAGCATTACGAACTCCTGCAGGACCAGCAAAAGGCACCCTTGACCTTGAGCATTAAACCCTCCATGTGGTATAATGTGCAGTTAGTAATGATTATGGTATAAATATGGATGTTGCAAGAGATCTTGCCTATAACCTATAATTCATACAGAAGGGCATGAAAGGTTTTCCTAGAAACTTAAGCCTATCAGCATAAAATTCAAAGCGAGGGATAATCCTGCCTCTCTCTAAGCCATAGTGGTTCAGTGTGTGCAGGATATACAGTGATTCAGTATGTGATTCCCCAGCAACAGTCTAGCCTCACGAGTCTTGTGGCAGGTCCCCGCACAAGGTTTTTTTTTTTTTTTTTTTTTGTATACAGAAAACAATCTTCATGGATGAAACAGAAGGCCAAATGACATAATACACTATCCTGTGCTTTTAAGAGCAACAGAACAGCTGGCGGCATTGGTGGTGGCAGTATTCAACCCTTTCTGCATGTGTCATTTCCCCAATCTAATTCTCAAATTACAGGACGGCAGCTCAAACTCTCCAAGTGTCCCTATTTTCTAGAGACGTCCGTGATTTACATAAGCCGTCCCGGTTTCTGATTTGATCCTGGAATGTCCCACTTTTCCTTAGGATGTCCCTAATTTCATTGGAGAAAAGTTGGAGAGTATGGAGTTATCTGACCCCCCAAGCCATCTGAAGGCAATCCTGTATAGGGAAGTTTTTAAAAAAATGTTTCATGTTTTATTATGTTTTTATATATGTTGGAAGCTGCCCATAGCGGCTGGGGCAACCCAGTAAGATGAGTGGTGTACAACTGGTAAAATTATCATTTTGGAATGGGACATCCCTATTTTCATTGGAGAAATGTTGGAGGGTATGCTCCCTAAGTTTTTTTATTGCTCCCCCTTAGCTACTGTTTTTAAAAGGGGGCAATGGAGGTTGTTTCAGTAGGTCAAGTGAGGCACTGCCCCACCAACCTCAGTGTGCCATCACCCAGCTCCCACTTGTCTGCCAGTATGGTGTAGTGGTTAAGAGCGGTAGACTCGTAATCTGGGGAACTGGGTTCGTGTCTCCACTCCTCCACATGCAGCTGCTGGGTGACCTTGGGCTAGTCACACTTCTCTGAAGTATCTCAGCCCCACTCGCCTCACAGAGTGTTTGTTGTGGGGGAGAAACGGAAAGGAGAATGTTAGCCGCTTTGAGACTCCTAAAGGGGAGTGATAAAGCGGGATATCAAATCCAAACTCTTCTTCTTCTTCTTCTGCCTTCTTATTTACGGTTCAGGGAAGCAGCACTGCCTCTCAGCTCCTTCCTCCTGAATCCTGGTGGTGCCCTTGTATAACTCAACAAGGAGGAACATGGGCAAAATCTAAAATTTGTTGGCTCTGCCTCCACCTACTGTTTAGTGCCTGATGGGCACCAACCACCATAGAGAAAGGATGTGAGAAGACTATGAATTGACTCAAAATTAAGACAGGCAAGGATGGAGATTCCCCCAAGTTTCTCCTCTCCCCAATAATCCAAGTGTTGATCTAAACCCCAAGCTGCTGTTATCTCCACTGAGTACAATGTTGTTACCACTAGGAACCTCAATGGGAGGGCAATTTCAAATGGGTTGAATTAAATGGGTTTCCCTTCTTCACTGTGATTGCTCCAATCTAATTCCAAGCCCCTCAAATGTTAAGCATTCTTGGACAATCTGCTCACACATTCCCTGCATCTTTTGGTGTTTGGTATAACCATAAGTGTATAAAGTAATATGAGAATACATGTGTGTGCACAAGTATATTTCAAAACCATTAAATAATACTGAAATTGTTCGGGGGGGGGGGAATGCTAAGCTGTAGCTCCCCCTGCTGGGATATGCTATCTAAATGTCAATTCATCTAAAGCTTATTGTGCTCTCCACCACCATCCCACCCAAAGGTTACTCAGAAGGTTAGCAAGTCAGTTATGTTGACTTTGTCTCTTTGTCTACATTACACAGAACAGTTCATCTCAATTAGTGGCTATTCAATCTTCTAATCTTATTTTTATGGCAAACCTCTGTCCCTGGAGATCTCAGTGCTTTTTTCTTTTTTTAAAATAACCTAGGTCATAAATCATCCCTTTCTTTGTATATCATCTGCTTTTGTGTTCTAATATGTTAACTTTCTTCAGAGTGTAATAAGGCATTTGCTGTTTCTGCACAAACCTACCTAGAGGTCAGCTGTAATATCTTCAGTATAAGGTTCTTCATAGTTTCCCACCTATAACCTGAAATCTTTGGGGTGACACATGAAACTTGGGGTGAGTGGTGGTTTTCATCTTACTACTAGGGTTTGCACAAATGGCCTCTCAACATTTTCCACCCTATCTGCCACTGCCAGGCAGAACAGGAAACAGTAAGAGGAAGAAGTCAAAGAAAGCTCCTGATTAACACTGCAGGGAGATCTTTGTTGAATTGAACTTCTGGCCATACAATGATAGACATTTCTGGGTTTATATCGGAAATATAGCACTGTATTGTAGAACCACTGCTTTAATTTTGCTTCTAGATAATTGCAGAGAAGCAGTGCCTCAGCAGCACCAAGGGACCTCAGTACAGAAGCAGTCTTAATTGTGAGATAACAGAATGGACTTGGTGTTGGGTTTTAGCCAATATTCTCCTATTAGATTTTCTTCTCCTTCTCCCCCACCCAACCCATTATCTCTTGTTTCCTCCTGGGTGTTTATAATATTGTTTCCTAATATAACTACCCCAGAAGAAAAAGCCATGTTATTTTGTAATTAATTAAAATTTGCCTTGACATTTTAAGGACACTGATCATCTTTACCATTTACACAACAGATAACAACATAATCCAATTTTCTGTTCTCCTTTCCAATGATCTTTTGAAAGAATGTAGCGCTTGCCACCCTGTGTTTTAAATACATGTTAACCTTAGCCTAGCAATAGCTGTCAATTACTAATCTTTTATTATTGGCTCCAGGGAAAGATGAAAGGAAGAGCTGAAATCTAGTTGACAGTTTAGTTATCACATCTGGAGTAAATGAAAAGCGTGGCCTGAATCCATCAGAGACGATTAGGTAAATATGGGGGGGGGGAGATTCCGGATGTCCTTTTACACATGTAAATTTCAAGGCTGCTGATTGTTGTTGTTGTTTTCAAAACAACAATAACAAAAAATTAAATAAATAAACAAAGTGTTTCACTTTTGACAGATTCCCCTCCTATTGCACAAATCTCTCGGGGACAATGCAGTGCATGGCAAAAGGTAACGCGAGACATTTCTCCCCATCAGTGAAACAATTGCAATAACATTTCTTTACCATTCACCTCTAGAGAGACATGAAAAAGTCAGCTGTGAATAAAATGTACTCACTCTGAAAGTGACAAATGAGACCGAAGAGGAGCTGACTGTAGGTCCTAGTGGGACCAAATGTTAATCAAAAGAGAGAGAGAGAAAGAGAGATATTGCACTCATGTAAGGCTGTGTGGCATGGAGATCTTCATCTCTTTTTGGCCATTATGCTCTATGCTCAGGGCTTTTGGGGGGGCAGAATGCCTGTGTTCCATAGTTGCGACCATACAGAAGGGGGTCCAGGGGGCACAGATATGATTTCAGGTTGTCATGCCTATCTCACATTCTGCCCATACTGTAAGAATGGGAACGAAATTTGATTAGTTTGCATTTAAAGGCAGACCTATCTAACGCTCCCCAGAGAGTGTCCTAGACCCCCAGGTAGGTGTCTATTTTCCTTCAGCTCAGGTCCCTATCTGTGTCTCTTTTGGACACTAACTTTTCAGTATCTACTTCATTTATTTACAGTGGGAATAGGAGTGGAGGCTTGTCCATTAGGGCAAATGGGGTGCTGCCCCACCAACCTCAGCCAATCCCCCTTCCTGCCTTTTTACTTACTTACTTACTTACAAACAGTTTCTGCCTTCGATTCTAACTACTGTTAGTCTCCCTGTCTTTGTCCCTCCTCCTGGTCCCAGTAGGCACCAGCCACCACTAGGAAGTAGAGAACATTTTCTTAGCCTGAGGTCTGCATGCCAGAGGAAAAAGTGGTGTTGATAGTCACAAAATGGGTATGATTGCTAACTTTGTACAGTAGGCTACATTCCAGCCATGCAAAGTCAGAGGCTTACACACACACACACACACACACACACACACAACCTATCTCCATCAAGGCAAGCAAAAGATATTTCCACAGTTCAATGGCACATTCAGGTCACGAAAAAATACTCAGGGAGGGCTCTGAGCAGATCCAGGGAAGGGTATGGTCTGGGGAGAATCCTGTCAGACAGATAGAGGCCTGGAGCCATTGCTAATCATCTGTACTGGATTCCAGTTCCTATCAGAAACAATTCAAAATAGTTCGTTACAGGTGGGTAGCCGTGTTGGTCTGCCATAGTCAAAAAAAAAAAAAAATCTTTCCAGTAGCACCTTAGAGACGAACTAAGTTTGTTCTTGGTATGAGCTTTCGAGAACAAACTTAGTTGGTCTCTAAGGTGCTACTGGAAAGATTTTTTTTTTATTATTTAATTCAAAATAGTGATCATTATGTTTAAGAGCATAAATGACATATTCTCATACCTTATACCTCACATAAACCTGAAATCATCTTCAAAGTCTCTTCTTCAGGTGACCTTGCCAAGTGAGTTGTAGTGGCTGGTTACTGAAATAAAGGCCTTCTTGGTGGTTCAACTCAGTTATAGATTTCACTCCCAAGAGTGAATTAGCACCTTATTTGTGATTGTTGTGCCATCAGATCTCTCACATCAAGACTTTGCCATTTCCCCAGACCTTTAATTTTGAATCCACCAAACTTTAGAGCGTGTAACAATGGTCTTTATAATGCATAGTCAGGTGCAATGCATCGCATTGGAAGGAAGAATATGAAAATTTCCAAATGTTCCCTCCCTGCGAGAAGTGAGGTTATAGGGAACCAGGCAGAGGGCCTTCTCAGCAGTGGCCCTCACCTTGTGGAATGCCCTCCCATCAGATGTCAAGGAAGTAAACAACTATCTGACTTTTAGAAGACATCTGAAGGCAGCCCTGTTTAGGGAAGTTTTTAATGCTTGACATTTTATTGTGCTTTTAATTTTCTGTTGGGAGCCTCTATTTAGACTGGAAAAGAATATATTTTCTGGGGGGAAGTGGTATGGCTGGCCTTTCAGCTATGATTTTCCTCTCCCTTTTCGCTGAAAGCAATGCTTTTGATGTGCCATGTCAGCCAGTGATGCTACATAACACAATACCCGCAAAGCGCTTCACTGAATGGAAAGGGCAGAGGGAAGGCTGAATTGACAGATATTAGGGAGGATAAGGGAGAGTGAAATTTCTCTATTTTGATGAGAGCAAACAACATTCCTGCTGTCTAGGTAAAATTCATGGGTGTCTTGACGAAGCTACAGAGACCAAAAGATAAATAAAAAACACACACAAGGCAGATCTCCTTGTGTGGGTATGTGTGTGTGGTAGTATGGAATAGGAATTGGAGCTGTTATGAAAAAGCTTCCTAGCTTCTGCCTTCCACCACCAACAGCCCTAAAAATAAATATAAAAACTAGGCCCCTATCGGCAATGATAGATTTAAAACAGTATCATACTATTTTAACAGGCATGCTTTCCCCAGAGAATCCTGGAACTCGTTTGTAAAGGGTGCAGAGAGTTTTTAGGAAGACACACACCCCCTCCAATTCTCATCACAGAGCTACATATACCAGAATTCCCTGGGAAGAGGGATTGTCAACCACTCTCGGAGTTCTAGCTCTCAGACAGGGGAGAAGGGGGTCGCCTCAAAACTCTCAGCACCCTTAATGAACTGTACTTTCCTGGATTGTCGTGGGGGAGCTGTGACAACTTAAACTGGTATGATACTGCTTTAAATGTATAGTGCAGATGGCACCTTAGTTCTGGTTTGCTTACAGTCAGACTCAAACCACTACTTTTCTCCCCGGGGCAGACTTTGCTCTTTCGAATTTCAGCAGCATCCTGTGCAAGGGCAAAATTCAGTGCCCACCTCCCTGCATCTTGTGTTCTGTTCTGCATGTGCGCTATGTCATAGATGTGGCAACCCCTTCTGTTTGGCACCCAGTGCTGCAGAACTGGTTGCACCACCCTAAATCTGCCTCTCACCCACCCCACAGTCTTTCTATAACTTGCAGCATGTGTCTAGGGATGGGAGTGAAATTTGGTCCAGCATGCATTTAAAAGTGGACCTACCTAATTTGTGCCTCCCCAAACAAACTGAAGTGCAGCCGTTCATTGGAATTTGCAATCCTCTGAATTTTACGGTGCAGTTATCGCCCAATGAAAGCTTAAAATAGAGGGTGGGAGAACATAAACCCAGTTTCAAAAACCCTGTTGGAATGAACAAAAGGAATGAACTCTCTGGGAGATAATGTTCCCTGCACTCCTGGAATGAAGACTCGAGAGTAAGAACTGTGGACACAGGGAGCTTCTGTAGATAAAGAGGGAAATATTGTTTCTCTACCACCCTGGGCAAAAGCACCATAGCTCAGCTCCATCCATTTAGAAAGTGTGATGATTCCCATTTCTCCTTATAGCATAGCTGTCAACTTTTCCCTTTTTTAAAGGGAAATTCCCTTATTCCGAATAGGATTCCTCGCAAGAAAAGGGAAAAGTTGACAGCTATGCCTTATAGGGGAGCAGCAGGTGTGCAGGATACCATGTGTCATCCAGCATATAGCAAGGAATACATCTCAGAACCCAGGAGCACCGGACTAAGCGGTCCTCTGTGGTTGGAGATGTGTTCTTCACCCAAGAGTGCTTACTGGTGGTGTTCATCCTAATCCACTTATGTGCCTGCACTACATGCCAATTGAAACAACAGTGATGCAACCAAATCATCAAGCCCAAACCCACCAGGAGTGAAACATATAAGGGCAGAGCAGAGTAGGTGAAGAAAGATACTCCAAATGTCAGTTGAGGACCACTCCCCTCCCCCCCCCCCAAAAAAAAATTCTACTTGGCTTCTGTAAGGCTGTGACATTGCCCCAGATGAGTGAGTGAGATTTTGGCCATCAAGATAATCATAGGAACCTGCCTTATACTGAGTCAGACAATTGGTCCCTCCAGCTTGGTATTGTCTTCACTAGCAGTAGCTCTCCAGTATTTCAAAAGGGGCATCACTCCACTTACAAGGGGTTGAAGCTGGGACCATCTGTATGCAGAACACTGAGGCACCACCCTTCTGCAAAGCTCACATTGAGGGAGGCTCCAATTGACAGTCCCGGGGGAGGGAGTAATATTTCCCGCTTTTCAATTTTCCAGATCTTAGCAAAGGAGCATAGAGAGCTGTCATACACCAAGTCACACCATTGGTCTACCTAGCTCAGTACTGTCTCTATCGACAGGCAGCAGCTCTCCAGGATTTCAGACAGGGATCTCTCCCAGTCCTACCCAAAGATGCTGGGACCTTCTACATGCATAGAAGATGCTTTACCACTGAGCTATGGCCTGGGTTGGGATGTTGCACAGAAAGAAGAGGGAGTGCCTGGTCCTTTAAGTAGACATACCATCCCTGAACTGATTGGCATGATGAACCAAAACAACTCTCAATCTAGCCTCTGACCCTCAGGAAACCTCCTCTCTAAAGGATGGGGCAAATTCACTCTATGTTATAGGGACAAGAATGGCAGTATGCATGCAGTGAGTAAGGCAATGCTGTTTCCATTCAAGCATGTCTTCAGTCTTGACAAAGAGCCCATGGATTTCTTCCTTTGTTAGCAAACAATCATATGAGTATATTTTAATCTGAGTGTGTTAAGCCTTTTTGACTGTTTGTTTTTGAGGGTGATTAATTAATAAACATTCCATTTTATTTATGTTCACACCACAGGGAGACATAATTAAGGTTTATTTCATGCAGATGTAATTATGAAGTTTTATTCTTGTGTTACTGAAACAAAATGCTTCTGGGAGGTGCTGCAAATTGGCAATGGCCGAGAGAGAGAAACCAGGCAGCTGAATGTCTATGACGGGTAGCCAACATGGGTAGCATTGTGTCTGCCAGTACATCCTAGGCACCCACAAAAGGTTTATCAGCCACTCAAAAGGGGTGGCTAGGTCTTCCTGCTCAATTCCTGCGTGTAGGCTCAGCCTCTCCAGTATTGAATACAGTGGTACCTCGGGTTACAGACACTTCAGGTTACAGACGCTTCAGGTTACAGACTCTGCTAACCCAGAAATAGTACCTCGGGTTAAGAACTTTGCTTCAGGATGAGAACAGAAATCGTGCGGAGGCCCCATTAGCTAAAGTGGTATCTCAGGTTAAGAACAGTTTCAGGTTAAGAACGGACCTCCAGAACGAATTAAGTTATTAACCCGAAGTACCACTGTTTTTCCCCTGCAAAAGACCCTGATGTTGGAAAAGATGGAGGGGCAAAAGGAGAAGGAGACTACAGAGGATGAGATGGTTGGACAGTGTTCTCAAAGCAACTAGCATGAGTTTGGCCAAACTGCGGGAGGCAGTGGAGGATAGGGGTGCCTGGCGTGCTCTGGTCCATGGGGTCATGAAGAGTCGGACACGACTGAATGACTGAACAACAACAAACCACTGTACATTTCTTAAGCATGTTCACATTTCACTGGATGCCAGGACTGAACACACACCCTCCTTTCTGTTTTGAACAGAGGAGAGGTCCAAAAAGCTGTGAGCGAGTGGGGCCAGGGATAATGTAGGTGCCATTCCCATATTGATGGGGTGGCTGATGTGTGCATGCGGTATGTGTTGTGCCTACGACATTTTACAGTCCTGTCTCTTCTGTTCTGCTCTTTCAGATATGGTGTCCAAAAGGTATGAGAGGGTACTATATGTGGTGGCAATGTAAAGTTATCAGGAAGGCCTGGGAAGTGACATATAAATACCTGAAGAGAATGTTGAAAATGACTTTTGTTTAAAAAAATAAATAGAAGCTATGATTTTGAAATGTACAGGATTTGATGGATTTACTGTGCAAAAGACTTTGCTCCTGCATCTGAGAACGGATGCCAGGCCAAGCTCAGCCCAGCCCTATAGAAGGAAGATGTCACCACCAAAGAAGATGGAGGTTGGCAAAATAAACCAATGAACTATGCAGGATATGTTAGATAATTTGAAACCCAAGAAAGAAAAGACATTGGGTTTCCCCCCTTGTTTTTTCTTTTCTTTGGGGAATTGTTTAATGCATACTTTGCAAGCTTTGTGTATAGGTTAGCTGAACTTCTAAGGTCAGTTGTAACAACATGAATAAGGTTTTAAAATGGACTGTTAAGAATATTAGATTCTATGGACCTGCATGACTAAGTAGAAAATAATGGAACCAGGAGGGGGAGTGGAGGGAAGTCAATTAAGATGTATGAATTAATTTTTTGATTGTGATGCTCTTTTTTGGTTTTTTGTTATTATAAAATTAATAAATTGCATTTTTTTTTAAAAAAAAATGGTACTCCCCAACAACATACATTTTTGTGACTAGCATCTACAGCAATTTCTCAAAAATCCGTATGTCCCCAAAATTTCAAAATGTGTTTAATTCAAACCCTATTTAAACACGTGCCAGGAGCAGGGAAGAAGGAGCAAACACATCTAGGCTGAGTGAACACATATCTCTCTCCTCTCTCCTTGCCACCAATCTGCCTCCCTCCTTTTGGCAGCCCCATATCACTCCAGGTGGGACCTGATGTGACCAGGGGCAATTGAGGGCTTCCTCAACATCTCCAGCCAAATCCTGTGTCAATCAAATCAAAACCGATTCTGTTCAGAATTCAGGAATCAGCCTGAGCTAGTGCACAGCCCTGATAATGAGCAACAACCCCTTCAAATTTTTAGTGAAACTGGTAAAATATAGCTTACTTCTCATGAAGATCAAGGATTGAGATGGGAATTGGATTGGGGAATACAAGTAAACTTGATTTTCAGAAAATTGCATCCCTAAGCTGAGAGATCTTGGGTGTTGCCTATCATTGGATAATAACAGAAGAAATATCCTGGGGATCAGTCCAGTTCAAATGCCTTTTTTGAAAGCCCACAAGGACCTGATTGCAGCACCACTCTGCTAACTTGTCGTTCCCAGCATCGTATATTCAGGGGCACCCTCTCATATTCAGAGGATCATGGCCATTGTCTAAACCAGACCAATTTGCCTTCGATCTAAACAACTGGGTACAAGTAGAAGCCAAGTAATATTACAATCAGCAAACAAGGTGCATTTTTCATCAACTGTGAATCACCTGAGATCAACAAAGCTGAAGTTTAAGATGTCAAGGGAAACACACCTGAAAAGGGCAGACAGACAAAGCAAACTCACCTGGAATGGATATGTTCATGACATCTCAGAGGGCTTGCACTTTTATACATAAAGATAAACCATAGGGGCAAAATGGGGAAGGGGAGATAAACTGAATCCACAAATAAAAGGTCATTTACCCAGTAATGCATGCCGTCCATGTTGCAGTGGTTTTTTTTTTTTAATATCCTTGTCTGCTTGAAAAGCAAAGTGATATCTCGATGGATACACATTATTAACGGTAGTTTAAAACTAGGGGTGAGTGAATCCGTCTATTTTGGTTTCTCTCTGTTTCTCTTTTTCCAATCTTAATGCTTGGTTGATTCCATTTTCGCAGCAGTCTGCATTTAAAAAAAAAGTAATAAAGTCTTCATGAAAATTTGTATATATTTTGGAGCACATTTGTACTTGGTTTTGCCTAATGTGTTGTTGTTGTTGTTGTTTTTGCAAGCAACTTCACACAACACAGTGGCATTTTTGCATATTAGTCTTGTACATAGGATTCTTGTTCACCTTTGGGGTGTTTTTTTTTTCCAAACTTCAAATAAAAGCTGCGCTTCAGTTTGCATATTGGTTTTGGAAGTACAAGTTAGACAAGACTGCCTTTGAAGAGCTGTGGCTCAACAGTAGAACACCTGCTGTTGAACACCCAATCACCAGCTTCTTCAGGTTGGATTAGGAAATATTCCTATCTGAAACCCCAGAGAGATGCTGCCAGTCAGTGTCAACAATGCTGATCTAGACCAGGGTGGCCCAACTTTTCAGATCAAGTGGGCTGCAAGAGTACTTCAACACTGAACCACGTGGACTGCACATTGTCTTGTATCGTGGGGTGTGGGAGAGCGAGCCCAAAGTTTGACATGCACAATACCTAGCGCTTGCACTGCCTTCCAAAAACCATCCTAGAACCCTCCCACCCTCCTTCCCAAAGCTGGGAAAGCATCTTTTTGTAGCGAACCCATCTAGGACTTCTGTAAATAGCAGCACAGAACCTATAATTTATGCAGATATCAAGAGAGTAGCACCAAAAAGCCATGCAGGTATTAGTGACCAGAGACACAAATGTCACTTAGAACAGAACCATCCAAATGGACTTGATTTATGGAATCGTTCACAGTAATATTAGAACAACATTTTTTTCCCATTTCCTTTTAGTAAAAAAGGAAATGTTAGGAGCAGTGTCACTTCCTTTAGGCAAAGATCAGTGTTACGGCTGAACTGTGTGAAATTAAAATGATCTGGTGAATGTCTATGCAAATATTTTTGGTGTTGCATATGGATATACCTCTAACGGTTTACTGGTACAATATCTGCAAAATGGCATTCCTAAATTCTATCACTCAGCAGAAGAAAAGCAGGTGAGAGAGAATTAAATGGGTCTGATGCTCAAGGAGCAGCCCCCCCCACCTCCTTGGTTTGTTATTATTTTGAATACATTGTTTTCTTTAATAAAATAAAAAATGCAATATATATTTGAGTGCTAGCACTGCAAATCCTAAAAAGCTGTAAATTGCAATATGTAAAATATATTTTAAAAGGTGGGAACTGTTTCTAGATGAATATAAGGCTATTTAAAGGCAAGTAATATAGCCAGGGAAGGATGATGCCTTAAACTGGCACAATTTTAAAACAAAAATGCTGGAAGGAATGCTATAAAACAGAACGAATAGCTCAGCATCGGAATATTTCTGTTCATTCTAATTTCTCATTCATCAGCTCCTGCTAATGGCTCTAGCAGAAACCATTAGGCAGAAGTAAATCCCGCTGAATTCACTGAATTCAACTTCCTTTCATGTAAGTGTATCAAGGGTGCAGTTCTAGTGAAATCTGAATTAGATGAAGAAGAGAAACTGGCCCTTTACCAGCACCATGAGAACACATAAGGTAGTAGGATTGTGGGGATGAACTCTGCTCCTCATATCATTCACATCAGGAATTGGATAATAATCTGAAGTGGGGGGGTGGGAGCCTATTGTTTTCATGGACTAATCACATGTTTTAAAGGGGTAAGGGGACCCCTGACCATTAGGTCCTGTCGCGGATGACTCTGGGGTTGCAGCGCTCATCTCGCTTTACTGGCCGAGGGAGCTGGCGTCCCTATTAAATCAGGGTTCAAAAGTATGTGGAGATCCTATAGGAGAGCAGAAGGTTCCCTGTTCACCCTCCAACTCATGGAGGGCAGCAACAACAACAACAACAACAACACAACAACAGGGGTTGGCATCCATCTGTCTCAAGAGAACAATGGAGTGTGCCTCTAGGGGTGAAGTCAAATTACTGTGTTAACAGGACCAAAGTGACCTCCCTGGGGCACAAGCCTGGGCAGTGTGTATATGGGCCCCTCCCCTTGGCTTCACTAATGTGGTCCAAAGGAAAACAGGCCAAAACATTTGGCAGCAGCTTGGCTGCAGGAGTTGTCTGAAGGAAGCATGCAAGTCACCATCCAACGAGCTTAGGGACTCCACTCCAGATTTGTGTAGGGTTTACTCCTTAGCCTTTTCTCTCCCAAGATATCCCACAAGGCCGTGGGAGGTTTAGGGTTAGAGTTTCCCTTCTCTTAGGTGGCGTACCTTCCCAGGTGATGAACCCCATCGGGCCCTCACTTCCCTCTACAGCATTGCAAGAGACTGGACCCACTATTGGTCTTGTCCACGTCAATCCACCAGAGCCTGTCTTCACATGCAGAGGAAGTCCCTACTCACTGAAGTCTCCCATCGGCTGCCATACCTGGTTTAGCCAGCCAGTCCAGCCATTCTCAGGGTGTGGATGCTGTCACAGCTTCCAGCTTCTAGGAGCCACAGGTGAGAGCTGAGTGCAGGGTGGGGACCAAAAGTGGAGAAACTAACCAAGAAGGAGCATTATGTGTCCCCCACTAGAAGTTCTATGCCACCCCTAACACTTCTGACACCCCATCCACTCCTAATGTTCAGTAAACACAACATTATACTACCTTATAATTATGGGTATAATTCTCAAAGGGACTAGCATGAGTTTGGCCAAACTGCAGGAGGCAGTGAAAGATAGGCATGCCTGGCGTGCTCTGGTCCATGGGGTCATGAAGAGTCGACACGACTGAATGACTGAATAACAACAATTATGGGTACTGCTAAGGTACCTTGGTATGATCTTGAGTTTTGCCAAGAGTTTTTTTTTTTTTTAAAGGCAATAAATACCTGCTCTTAAGACCATACAAGATAAAGTGTTAAATGTGTGTTCAAGCATCTTCCTGTGTTAACTAACATGGGAAGCCCAAATTCTTATCAGAAATGCAGGGTGGAGGGTATTTAACACCTCCAGCTATTTGCCCCAGGATGGCTTTATTAATCTACAGATGCATCTGACAAATTGGACAGGAGCTGAAAAGAACACAGAGCAAAATTAACCCAGTCCACTTTAGGGTTCAGTTGTTTAAATATTTTCTTTCAAGCAGACAACATTCAGTCGGCTGAGAACAGTGTTGCCACATTCACATTCACATTCACATTCACATTCACAGAAGTGTGAAATCCAGCAGCTACACAAATTCTGATATGCACAATAGCCTGAGAGGTACAGAAAAGTTCATATTGTATAGGGCTTTTAAACTATCCAATTCCTTTAGTTAGTCTTCACAGTACCACATACAAAGCACTCCCATATAAGGGGCATAGCTGGGAAACAACGAAGGGAAATGGAGAGCTACGGGTAAGGGCACTGGGGAACAGAATGATGTAGTCATCTAGTGGCATGTGCTAAATTCACATCTTAAATATTTGCTTTTGAGATTTGTTATCAGGTCCAATACCAAGGTTGCTGGTTAGTAAAATAAGGAATGCTATTAACCTAAATGTTGTGCGGGGGGATGTCACCCAGGAAAAAGTGCTTACCTAGGTGGCCAATCCTAGCAAATGAAGTTTGCGGTGGATCATCTGAATTGGCCAGATTTGCATACCAAGTACATGCAAAGCTTCTACACTGTAAAGATGCTTGATGTCCATTGACAGGTTGACAGCCAAGGTAGGAGTATGGTGACATCTCAGGATTTCCCTAACAATGGAACAGGCTGATGATTTGAGTGCCTGAGCAAAGTTCAGATTGTTTGAATTATTTAAAATGGACAGTAGTGTTGAAAGATTCCTTTTTGTACTTCCATGACATGAGTCTTTTAATTTCGTTTGAAGTGCTTACATCAAATCCATTCCAGGCTAGGCAGACTTAAAAGCTGTATTTTAAACTTGCAACTGTGTGTTTCCAGATAAAGAGTCAGTGCAGTGCAGTGGTTAGAGCATGACAGGGGACACCATTTTCTTTCTCTTCTTTCTCTGCACAGCACCAAAAGATCCAGTGAGGTGAAGGGACTAGAGGGTTGGACTAGGACTAAGCAGACCCAGATTCAAACTCCAAGTCAGCCACCAGTAAACTCACTGGGAAATCCTGGACCAGTCACTCTCTCTCAGGCTGGTTGTAAGGATAAAATTAGGGAGAATGGGGCCGGAACCATGTATTTTAAATTGAGAAAAAGCAGAATATAAATATAAATAATCTGCTATAGATTTTGGAAATTTATATGTCTTCATGTTTTCTATGTATTTGGACACTTCTGAAACTCTCGGGTTGTATCCTGTAATAACCAGACTCAGGTTGATTCCCATTAAGATTAATGGACATAATTCTACTCTGAGCAGGACTTACAGTAATTGGATACAACCCACCATAACCAAATGTTGCATGGCTGTTCCTGAGATCAAGTGGCAAGTTTTCTCTATGTTTTGAAACCATTTAAACCAGCATTTTTTTTACTCAAGATGGTAGACTGAATCTTCCAAAACTGCACTAATTTTAATCACAAGTTTCACAGCTGCATTGAATGAAGTTGTTGTCTGCGGAGGGCGGTTATTAGAATTTGCAAGCAACACGGAGTATGAGTGCATAAATAAACTCAAGTGCCATGTCATGGACAGTAAGCAGGTGGCACTGTGGGTTAAACCACAGAGCCTAGGGATTGCTGATCAGAAGGTCAGCAGTTCAAATCCCCATGACGGAGTGAGCTCCCATTGTTTGGTCCCAGCTCCTGCCCACCTAGCAGTACGAAAGCACATCAAAGTGCAAGTAGATAAATAGGTACCGCTCCAGCGGGAAGGTAAACGGTGTTTCCATGCACTGCTCTGGTTCACCAGAAGCAGCTTGGTCATGCTGGCCACATGACCCGGAAGCTGTACGCTGGCTCCCTCGGCCAGTAACGCGAGATGAGCGCCGCAACCCCAGAGTCGGCCACTACAGGACCTAATAGTCAGGGGTCCCTTTACCTTTACCGTGTCATGATCCTAAGCTGTAACTAATCACTTTATATCTTACATGTGAAGCACTCTGGCCTTTCAAAAAGGGAATTATTTTATTTTTAAAGTAAAAGACACAGATAACTGAGGTAATGTGTCCAGCTGTATATCCATGTTCTTCCTTCTAAAATCTAAATTTTTGCGTGTTACTCTGTAGGATCCCATTGATCCTGCATTATTATTCCACATGCTAATTACTATTCTTCTTTTTAAAGGAATCTATTAAGATGATGCCACTGTTAAATGCTCTGACAAACCAATTGTATTAAGTGAATAAGGTCATTAACATTTCCCTTGGTACATTTGATGAGGTTAAGCAGGATGAATGTCACAATTAGTAATGCTATTAAGATAAAGCTCTTGTGAGGGAACTGTATATGATGTCTCTGCCTGTTGTGGTCCTGAACATCAACAGCCTTTACAAAAATTTAAAAAAAGTCTGATGTACAACTAACTTAAGTAATAGTGCAAGTGAAAGAATGGCCTGTGCCTAGGACTTGTGATGCTAGCAAATTCATAACATGGTGTATTCTGCTTACTCTTTAGGTAGACCAACCATCTAAATACTTATGTGAATATTGCAAAAGCCATATTACCAATGAACTTTTCCCTGCTGGGGCTTGGGAAAGAACATCAGACATAATGCTTGCCTGAAAGATGAGGTTAACTTTCCTAAGCTTCCAAGTTCTCCTTCTGTTCCATCCCTTCAAGGCCTTGCATCCCTTCAAGACCTCAGGAGAACTGCCTGTAGCCCACTGGGTTTTGCAACCCACTAGCTTTTGATTGGTCACCATGAAAAAGGGATGCTGGACTAGATCTGCCACTGACCTGAACTAGTAGGGTCTTCTTGTATTCATATGTTCTTAACTACTACTCACACAGGGGAATGCTGAGGGGTGAGGAGGGAACAAGGATAAACCAGTGTTTTAAAGATAGACACATACCTTATGCATAATAAAAAAAGAGGGCAAAATATGACACAATTTTGCATATATAGATTTCTATGTATATTTTCAAATTTAGAATTGATTACCAGAATTTAAAGAGAAATACAGTGGAACTCACCATAGTGGAGAAGATTCAGAGCCACCTCTGTCCTGAATCATAACAGTGGACTATACTTCAAACCCATCAAAACTTTCTCTTTTCTGGCACAGGTATACAGTGAAGTTGCATCACAAGTGGAATTAAACTGTACAAATTCAATTACACATGCTTGAGTTCAGCGTTGGTGACAGCCTTCTGAGAGACAGTTGCAGTGGAGGAGGGAGAGAGATGAAGGGGGAAGAGGGGAGGGAATCAGGCAGAGGAGGATGAAGCTCAGCTCTCTCAGCTGTCAGACCGGGGGGGGGAGTGGGGGGGCAGGGAGATGAAGAAGGAAAGGAGGAAGAGAGGGGCTGACAGAGAAAGATGCAGGAAGAAGCTGCAAGATCCATTCAAGATCAATTCCAGCCTTTTTCTTCTGCCTGCATTCTTTTCTCTGTCTGCTTCCCTCCTCTCTTCCCCAGCACCACTTCCCTGCTTGGCTCTCTGCAGCCCTTGGTCATCAAAGCCAAGGAAGCTAGGTTTCGTCTTCCTCTGCCTGCCTCCCTCTCATTCCCTCTTCCTTTCATCTCTCCTCCTCCTATGCTGCAACCACAGTCCATGCTGCCACCTGCATTGCCAATCACCCCAATGCCACTTATTCACTGGTCATTGCAGCCAAGGGAGATAGATTGCTGCTCCCCACTATTTCTTCCTTGCCATGACACCCCAGAGATGAGGGAAAGTAGATTGCTACTGCTCTCTCACTGCGGCCATCATGTGTGGAGGAGGGAAGGCAGCAAACCACAGGGAGGTCCTTTGTATGGGACTGTGGCGGTTCGCTCCACCTGCACAGGTCCCCCAGACGTTTAACGGTCCGTTGATACCTGCACTCACCACTTTATTATTAACCGCTGCCACCAACCAGTTTGTCTGGTATTTACTTCACTCAGTTCAGTCAAGGAGAATATTGGAACAAAACTGTTTTATTTGAAGTTTAGTACATAAGCATGTGGTTTCTGAATAAACAGTACTTTCTTGGTTGTGTTCTTGTTAACAACAGTGCCCAACAAATTCTCCCAACCCTGTTCCTACTCCTTCCCTTGCCACCCTTCTTCCAACCTCTCAATACCCACAACAAGCCCCCTAGGCAAAGACAAGCCTAAAGACTAAAGACAAGACTAAAGAACCAAAACCCAACGAACCCCAGACCAAAGAACTAAGACCCCCTTCCTTCCCCGGGAGGGGTTTATATAGCCCACATAACTCCGCCCCCTCAAGGTTCTTACGGTTATTCCCTTTTAACACCTTCTATGCCAATCCGAAGTTTGGGTGAACGCCACATACCTCCCCCTTTAGAAAGTTTGATTCAGGAGGGTTCACTTTGCCAAGTGACCTCCTGATCAACTGTCAGTTGCAATACATGAACATACCTCTTATTCATGGGTGTCCACCCCCCAAAACAACATATATACACTTTTACTAAGGTTTTCCAGTAGTTCACTCTTCTTCTTCAATTTCCGGTCTCCTGGATAGGGCATCGGCGACGATGTTAAGGGAACCTTTTACGCTTTTGATGGTGAAATTAAAATCCTGTAGTAACAAAGCCCAGCGCATTAACTTACTGTTGCCTTTCATAGTTCGAAGCCAAATCAATGGAGAATGGTCTGTGCATAGGGTAAAGGCTCGGCCCCAGAGGTACGGTTTTAGTTTCTGCAGAGCCCATACTATTGCCAGGCACTCTTTCTCAATTGTAGATAAGTGCTTCTCCCTCGGTAACAGTTTCTTGCTGATGTAAGCGATAGGATGATGGTTTCCTTCCGGCCCTGGCTGACATAAGACGGCCCCGATTCCTACGTTGGATGCATCCGTAAACACCGTAAACTCTTGCCTGTAGTCTGGTGCTGCCAAAATCGGTCCTGTTGTCAAAGCATTTTTCAAGCTGTCAAAAGACTGCTGACAGTCCGGCGTCCACTTCACATGTCAGGCTCTTTTTTTCGTGTTAGGTTGGATAATGGTGCAGCTATGTCACTAAAATTTGGGATAAATTTTCTGTAATATCCCACTAATCCCAGAAATGCTCGCACTTTTCTTTTCGAGGTTGGGGTAGGCCACGTAGAAATGGCTTCTACCTTTGAGGTTAATGGTTTTATTTCCCCACCTCCAATCATGTGACCTAAGTATGGAATTGTTATGCCTCCTATTTGACACTTACTGGCTTTAATAGTTAACCCAGCATCTTTGAGCCTCTGCAGCACTAATTTTAAGTGAGTTTTGTGTTCTTCCCATCGTCATACTAAAGATAGCTATATCATCTAAATATGCCACTGTGAAGTCACTTAATCCTTTTAAGGTCTTGTCCATTAATCGTTGGAAAGTGGCAGGCGCGTTTTTCAAGCCAAAAGCCATGACCTGAAATTCATAAAGTCCTAAAGGACTCCTGAAGGCAGTTTTTTCTCTGTCCCGAGGGTTCATTTTTATTTGGTAGTACCCCTTTGTGAGATCTAGACTGGTGATGTAGTGGCAACGCCCGATGGTTTCAATTAAGTCATCCAACCGCGGCATTGGATAGGCATCAGCCTTTGTAATATAATTCAGTTTTCGAAAGTCCAGACAAAAACGAATTGTGCCATCTGGTTTATCTAAAAGTATGATGGGAGCTGCCCATGACTTTCGGAGTGGTATAATTATTCCTGCTTTAACATTTCTTTCACCTCTTTACTAACTTTCTCTACATAATTCCCTGTGATTCTATATGGATTCAAAGCAATAGGTTTAGCGTCCCCCGTGTCGATTCTGTGTTCTACCCCCTTAGCCAATCCCGGTCTATTACTAAATAATGGCGCAAATCCTTGTAAAATTTGGTCACTTCCTCTTGTTGTGTCTGGTTTAAATTTTTGGCTAATTTGACTTCGGACACTCTGCTTTGAATTTCTCCCCCCTCCCAGCAGGGTATTTCTGGTTCGTGGGGGTCCTCTCTAAGTGCGTACAAGGTCCACCCCTCTGATTTAAAGTAGGGTTTAATCATATTGACATGTACCACCTTCCGTCCTTCCCCATGTTGAATTATATAATTTGACTTCATTCATTTTTGCTATGATTTTGTAGGGTCCCTCCCAGTTAGCTGAAGTTTATTTTCCTTTTACTGGTCTTAGCAATAGGAACTTCGCTTCCAGGGTCAAATGTTCGGACCTAGCCGTTTATCATACCAAGCTTTCTGCTTGGTTTGTGCCTCTTTGAGATTCTCCCCGGCTAACTCTATTGATCTTGAAGAGTGGTTTGAAGATTAAATAGGTATTCCACCACTGTATCTGGGTTTTGATCTGGTTGTCCCTCCCAGTTCATACGTAGTAAATCCAAAGGCCCTTTCACCCTTTCCTCCCTAATAATAATTCAAACGGGCTAAATCCAGTACTTGTCTGAGGAACATCTCTATAGGCATATAGCAAATGTTGGAGTTTCTCATTCCCAATCATTTGGATTTTCAGCCACGTATGCTTTGATCATACGCATAAGTGTGCCGTTAATCTTTCTACCAGGCCATTGGTTTGGGGATGATAAGAACTGGAGGTCACGTGTTTAATCCCACACACTTCCCAAAGGCGTTTCAGTAACCTGGAAGTGAAAGTCGAACCTAAATCCGTCACCAGTTTCCCTGGGGAATCCTAATCTACACTATAGCTAATTAAAGCATTTGCCACTGTTTCTGTTTCAATATTCCGTAATGGCACCGCCTCCGGATACCGTGTTTGCAAAATCTAGAATTGTGAGGATAAACCTATGGCCCCGCCTGCTGGCTTTTGGTAATGGACCTATCAAGTCCACTGCTAGCCGTTGGAATGGTGGGTGATAACTGGTAAGGGCATAATTTGGCTTTGTCTTATCCTGACCATGGCCCCGCCTCTGGCAAGGTGTCACATGTCTGACAATATTGCTTAATCTGCTTCCCCATCCCCGGGCCAGTAAAAATTTCGGGCAACCCTCTTTTTTGTGCTATTAATCCCCATGTAGCGCCAAACACACTGCTGTGTGCGGTTTGCAGATCTTGCCCCTATATTCAGTCGGAACCACCAATTGTGCTGTATCTCACCTCCACCCCTTGCTGGGTTGATAAGAACTTCTCTATATAATAAGCCTTGGTCCAACTTAAATCGTTCTGGGCTCTCAGGAGTTAAGGTTTTATTTACCTCTTGCCGCCTCAAAATAGGGTTTTAATTCTAAATCCTCCTTTTGTTTTTCCATAAAGCTTGAGGCTTGACTATTAGTCAGGGGAAATAAAGAAGCGTCTCTTGTTTCCATAGACACCCTTCCCCCCAGCTGCTCTCCTTCCTTAGTGGTTACAGCAACTGTATCACTTGGTTCAGGCCTGGGCAACAATAACTTCCCTTGTCTCTGGTGACTATAAAAGCACTCCGCACATGTCTACTAAATCCCAACCAATAAGAACTGCGGTGGGAATCTCTTCAGAGATCGCTACTTCCACTGTCCTGACCAACTCTTATATCCAATTTTAACTTTTGCCATCGGTAGTACCTCAGGTGTTTGGAATTCCCTTTATTCTTATAGTCTTCCCGGGAAATGATGGCCTCCGATTTTACTATATCGGGGTGAAGGATTGGTGATTTGTGAGCCAGTATCCTTCAGCCCACGGTATTTGTTTCCCTCTACCCAAATGTTTTCCCCAGCACTTTGTAATAAGTGTTCATCATATAGGATGGTATAACAATGTAGCACCTTGGCCTCAGCTACCTCATTAGGCCCTTGCTCAACTGTATTCCAGTGGTTGCCATGACAACCGAGTCAGTTGGGCCCTGCTCTACAGCCTGGACACAAATGTCTTCTTGTAGTTGTGGGACTTTTTATTTTCTCTTTCCTTGCCAACATTCATCCCTCCGATGACCCTTTTCCCACATTTCCAGCAAAAGATTTCAGGAGGATCTGTCCTTGTTGAGTTTATTAACTTTTCCCTCAGCACTCCCTGATTGTAGGGATATCTTTTCATGGGGCCCCTTCTCTGAGGAGTAATTCCCCTTATTGGAGTCTGAGGTAAATTTTCCTCGATTTTGTTCAGTTTTATTTTTATGGTTCTCCCAATTCCTCCCCCCATATCTGGGTCCATCATACACATAGTCTCGGATTTCATTATTTCATCTCCTAACCGTGCAGCTGCTGCAATGCTTGTGGGGTGTCTTTCTTTTATTAGGTATTTAAATGACCATTGATGGATTCATAAAACTGTTCCAGTGCTATTACTTCTTTAATTTTTTCCACTGAGTCTGCACCTTCTTGTTCTATCCATTTATTAAGGAAATTTGAAATTTTGGCCCCCAATTGGGCAAAAGTCTCCCCACGCACTTTGGTCACACTCCTAACTTCCTCCTCAATTGCTCTGAAGTGATCCCAAATCTGGTATAAACTAGCTGCTTGAATGCCTCAAAATCCTTAGCTTGTACCTCACTCATTTGTGAATAAATTTCCACTAAAGGACCACTAATTCTAGCCTCAGAATTAACATTTTATCTTCCTCCTTAACTTGAAAGTCCCTACATGCCCGTTCGAGACGAAATGATGAAAGCTTCTGGGCTATCTTTATCCTTATATTCTGGGAAACGTTTTAAATCTACTTTCACAGGTGTTTGTCCATTGGTGTTGTTACTGTTATTCTGATTTTCCCTTGCAGTCACATCCAATCTTCTCATTTCTAATTGAAACTGCATTTCTTTTTCCCTCATTCGCTCCTCTTTCTCTGCTTCTAATTTTCCCTTTCCTGCTCAGCCTTTAATTTTAATTCCATTTCTCTCTCAGTTTATATTCCTGCTCCAGTTTCCACTTTTCAAAACTCTCAGAGATTTTAGGACTCTCTCCCGCAGGTGTGGTTTCAATAGAGCCTGGTTCCCCTTGCAGGTCCCCATTTTCCTCTTCAGCACTTTCTATAGGTGATTCCCTCACCGGGTTCTTAGTCTTTTTGGGTGGCATTTTCTTAAAAATAGGAGTTCAAACAGTCTATTAAAGAAAAGAACGTTTTTCTCTGTCTGTTTTCTGGGCTAGGTTCTCCAAGACTATGGTCTCAAAGTCACGCCTAAGGTTCTTTCTCTAACCTTTTCCAGCGTACTTTGCCCCGACCACAACTTAAACCTTTCTGCCAGAATAACTTTTGAGATCACCAGTTCTTAATTCTTTCTCTCAGCCTCACGGTGATCAAGAGTCCTCCACAATTACACCCTAGGACGGGGATAATATCCTTTCCAGATTTATCCTCTCCCCCTTCCAGGTGTATTGCTCCTCTTTCCCGTCACTGGACTTTTTTTGATCCCACCGCTGAGCCACCACTTGTGGCGGTTCGCTCCACCTGCACAGGTCCCCCAGACGTTTAACGGTCCGTTGATACCTGCACTCACCACTTTATTATTAACCGCTGCCACCAACCAGTTTGTCTGGTATTTACTTCACTCAGTTCAGTCAAGGAGAATATTGGAACAAAACTGTTTTATTTGAAGTTTAGTACATAAGCATGTGGGTTTCTGAATAAACAGTACTTTCTTGGTTGTGTTCTTGTTAACAACATGCCCAACAAATTCTCCCAACCCTGTTTCCTACTCCTTCCCTTGCCACCCTTCTTCCAACCTCTCAATACCCACAACAAGCCCCCTAGGCAAAGACAAGCCTAAAGACTAAAGACAAGACTAAAGAACCAAAAACCCAACGAACCCCAGACCAAAGAACTAAGACCCCCTTCCTTCCCCGGGAGGGGTTTATATAGCCCACATAACTCCGCCCCCTCAAGGTTCTTACTGGTTATTCCCTTTTAAACACCTTCTATGCAATCCGAAGTTTGGGTGAACGCCACAGGGACCTTATCCCCTTGGCAGCTAGCAAGCACCCAGGTAAATTTTAGCTACATGTGATTTTGCATATATGTGCTGCCTTGGGAAGGGAACTGTGGTGCCAGTGGACTGCAAAACAGCAACACTGATCACAAACATTCAAAATACTAAATCTAATCTAAGTTGCCGAAATGCACCTAGGCTGCCTCCAACACATTTGGAAAAGGGGAGGGGTGAATAACATCAAGCTGGACTATTTCATACGATGTCTCAACCATGTGGACTGTTCTTTGCTGACTCAGCTATTACCCTCTTTATTTGATTTACATAAATTTTGTTTGTGAATGTTTGTTGTAAAATAGGAGCTATCTTAATAGAGGCAAGCAGACACAAATAACATCCAGGGCTGAACATCCATCTTTAATGTATTAATATGTGTTATCTAAAAAGGAACATTTTTCACTGGTTGATTTAATTATGGTTTTCATGACTTTGGCACTAAGGGGGGAAAATCTCTGAATAAAAGTTTTATGAGAATGAAAATATGTCTTAATGTACTCTCAGCCAAACGTTTCCAGACTGAAAACTAGCAATTTGGACAGCCAAGAGAATAGCTAAATGGCTGGTTTTCTACTACATCACTTAAGAGTGCAATCCTAGTGAAAGGTCTTGCAAGTACAATTAAATTATATTAACTAATTAATGTATTTATATCCCACCTTACCACCAAGTTGGGATTCAAAGTGGTTTACAACAATTTTTAAGACCCCATTATAAAATGGAAAGTAAGAAAAGCAAACTTATTAAGAACAACAGCCCGAATGCAACAAAACACATTTAGAACCAGCATGGAAATAGCAATTGCCCTGACAGCACCCCACTTATTCCTCACCTCACAGGAAGATAATTTAAAAGTGTGTGAATACCCAAAAATATCAAGGATTTTTCTAAAAGGAAAGTAATGCAAACAATTTCTAACCCAAAAGAAGATACCACGGGACACACCCATAAGTATCAATATAGTGCTGTATTTGTGTTATGCAAAATGACTATTTTAATTCTACCTCAAATTGCTTGCTGAAAGCAATGCTTGAAGAACACCAAATATTCTCAATGAGGAATCACTAATATGAATTATGGGTGGACCATAATTCAAAATACACCATCAGGCCTGCAGTTTAAAAGCCATCTTCATAAAGGACCACACAGCCATTGATTGTATTCCTGTAGAAAACAGGAAGGTTTGTTTCCTATTTTAGTGTGGCCTGCTATGCTCAGTCTCATCTAATGAGAATTTATTCCTTGATTAACCTGGCTGTCTACCTGTATACGGATCCTATGGGATGTCACCAGCAGTGTTATCCTGCTTATCCCAGATGGCAGGAGGTTTCAGTCAGGATTGAGCACATTTGTATAATTACCTCAGCCTTGTCTCTGTCATAAATCCCTATCAGGATTTTATTGTGTCCTCTAAATTATGTCGAGAGGCTTTCACTCCCGCTTTTCAAATTGACAGTGTTAACCTCCAGCTTCAGAGATAATTCAAATCATCATTTATAACAGGGATGGGCAATGCAAATGGAAGGGGAACTGTCCTGGGCTATTTCCATTCATATGAAAATCGTCCAAATTTTGGTGGAAAGAGTTTCAGTGCAGTGGATGACATTGGTTTGCATGTGTGCAAATTCAGCATTACTCTTTTCCTCAGCATCTGAATCAAATCCCAAAGTTACCCGTGAGAGCTTTGAATTTTGAGTATTTCACCTTCTAAAATCAACAGAGTGGTGCCAATTGCTTTGATTTGTCAGTTGTTCAAGCATTCTAATGATGGCTCAACACTGGGTGTGGCGATCACACAGGGTCCCCGGTCGTTTGACGGACTATTGATCCCTGTCCACCACGCGCTTCGCTGCCACCAACCAGGATCCCCTCCCTGGTAATAACTTTCACAGTCAGGGTGCAATTTTAAACAAAATAATAAGTGTTTATTTAAAAACTTCAACAACTCAAAATATTGGTTACCACCCTGCCTACGCTCACCACTAGACCTCACCACCAACCCACACAATCAACAACCACCCACCAACCAACTCCCTCGATCAACTGCTCTTCATCAACTACTCTCTCAACTCCCCGCTCTCTAACTCTAACTGACTCCCTCAGCTGCCCCTAGCTCCTCCCCCCTCTGTTTATTGGTTAGCCTAGGGCCAGCCACTTAACCCCTTACTTACTCCTTTTCCTATATGTATACCCTAGGAAGGGCAAACGCCACATACCTCCCCCCTTAAATAAGTTTGATTCAGGAGGGATAACTGCACAGAGTTATACTCCTGATCAAACTGCGTGACACCTTAATTCAAACAAACATTTTCTATGTTTACTAACCTTAACTCCTCATCTTATACTGGCTTAATAATTGTTTTTTTTTTCACATTATATACAATAGATCATGCAATATTAAACCTTTAGTTAACTGCCAAGAAAATTTGTAACTGTCCATTTTAATCTTTGCCTTCGGGTCTTCGTGATAAGGCATCTGCAACGATGTCCAGGATCCTTTCACGCTCCTTATTGTCCTTAACCGCCACAAGAAGTGTCTTTCTTCTCTGGGCACCAGTCTTTTCTCTGCCACACGGATTGGATGCAAGTTGGATGCAAGTTGACACAGTCCCACTCCGATCCCTGCAGTCGATGCGTCTGTAACTATTGTGGATTCCAAGCTGTGTAGAGTCTTTGTTTCTCAGGGTCAAAAGCTCTCTTGGGTCACCCTCTCTCTCCTTCAGGATCTCTGTTAAGTGTTTGAAGCCTGAGGTCTTGTACAACGTCTCCATGTCACCAAAAGCTGCATAAGAACTGGTTGTCTGGCTTTTGAATTCATTGGGAACTGCTTTCAGAAGTTTGTGGATAGCTTCTTTTTTAGTCAGCTTGCTGAAGCTTTTTGGACAAACGTGTTTACTCAATGAAAGTAGACTAAAAAGCTCTGATTGCCTATTGCTGTTAGCAATCTCCCTAGCTGTCAGTCCATCTTTGGTCTGTATTGAATTATCAGTTCCCACTTCAAGCAATTTGAAGACTACTTTTTTATGTCTTTGACGTGGTGGCCACGTTAATGCTGTGTAACCACGTTCATCTTGGGCATTTATTTGTGTTGCATGAGCAGCAGGGTACCCAACTTCCCACCACACAATCTCTAGTGTAGGAAACACTTTCACTTTCATAAAAAGTTGATGGGACACCCTGGCAACTATAACTTTCAGTATGTTTTTCTTTCTATATTTCCAACTGATGAATGGTTTATCATAACTTTGAATAGTTGTTCTAACTGATCTCACAGATAGGTCTCCTTTTAAAACAACTCTGACTCCTCTTGAATGGGCGTAACCCATAAGCTCAGGGTCATATTTTCCACAAATCGCCACTGTGGTAATATGTGACCAGTCATAAACTTTCCAGGCCTGCCCCCCAATGTCAAATATAAAGACCTTGCATTCTAAATATGGGGCTTCCTGTTCCTCATCCCACAGGATCCCGGAAATAAAACTGTTTACTAGATCCATGTTTACTTTATATGGGCGCTGACGTCCTGCCATATCACTGCATGGAGCCCCTCGGAAAGGAACGTTGGCAATTGAACGAATACGGGCCTTAATTGAGCCTAGACAGGCATAATCATAGCCATACCATGGAACACTCATCACCATCTTCTTTGGATTAATGCCCATGTGAATGTATTTTTCATATTCCATTATGGTGTGGTTATATGGAGCATTGGCTCTGGCTTTGCATTGCAACCACACATGACTCTGTTCATCGTACGTCATAACAATATGAAATCACAAGACTCTGCAATCCCGGTGTCAATGTGTTGGACTACCCCTTTTGCTAGTCTTGGAGTATTACTGAAAATCGTTTTAAATTTTTGTAGGTCGTTTCTTATTTCTTCCTGCTGTGAATGGGTTAAGGTAGGGGCTAGCTTAACTTCTTGTATATTACATTCTTGCTCCCCTCTCCCTTCCCAGCATGGTATTTCTGCTTCTTCTGGGTCCTTTCGGATAGCACAGAGAGCCCAGCTTTCATTTCTCTGGTAAGGCTTAATCATGTTTACGTGAACTACCTTGCGCCCCTCATCCCCCTGCTGGATAAGGTAGTTTACATTATTTATTTTGGACACGATTTGGGATGGTTCCTCCCAGGCTAGTTGCATTTCATTCCCCTTTTATGGGTCGTAGCAATAATACTTCATCTCCCGGTTTAAAAGTTCTTTCTCTGGCCTTTTTATCGTACCAGGTCTTCTGCTTTAACTGGGCATTTTTAAGATTTTCCCCAGCTAATTCTAAAGCCCGCCGTAGGGTGTTCTGAAGGTTATATAAATACTCCACCACTGACTCTGGGTCATTCTCTCGGTGAACCTCCCAATTCCTTCGGAGGAGATCTAGAGGCCCGTTTACTTTGCGCCCTAGCAAGAGTTCAAAGGGACTGTACCCAGTGCTTTCTTGGGGAATATCACGGTAAGCATATAGCAGAGGTTGTAGTTTACAGTCCCAATCGTTTGGGTTCTCTGCTACATATGCTTTGATCATTCTCATCAATGTCCCATTAAATTTTTCAACTAATCCGTTAGTCTCCGGATGATAACGGCTAGAAGTTATGTGGGTGATGCCACACACTTCCCACAGCCGTTTCATGAGCCTAGATGTAAAAGATGGGCCTAGATCCGTCACCAACTCACTAGCGAATCCTAAGCGACTCATATAGTTAATTAGTGCATCCGCTACCGTTTCAGTTTCTATATTTCTTAAGGCTATCGCTTCAGGATACCTAGTTGCAAAATCTATGATCGTTAAAATGTATTTATTTCCCCGTTTAGTTGCCCGCGGCAAGGGTCCCAGAAGATCAAGACCTAACCGCTGGAATGGTGTGGAGATTACAGGTAAAGGACACAGTTTTGCCTTGGTTTTGTCCTGACCTGATCCCCGCCTCTGGCAAATGTCACAGGCTTGGCAATACATTTTAATTTGCTTCCCATTCCTGGCCAATAGAAATTTTGTGCCACTCTTTGTTTGGTCCGAGTTATCCCCATATGTGCCCCAAAAATACTATTATGGGCTTGCTTTATGATTTTTTCTCTATACATGTGAGGAACCACTAGTTGTCTGCGGTTTCCTCCTCCCCCTTTATAAGGTGTGCTAAGGGCTTCACGATATAACAGCCCCCCCTCTAAGCAGAACCTCTCTGGGCAATCAGGGGTTAATGGAACAGTAGATTTTGCTGCCTCAAAACAGCTGTTTAGTCCCATGTCATTCTTTTGTTCCTGAGAGAAACTAGTCTTTTGAGTATTTTTAAAAGGTATTAGGAAGCCTGGCTCACTCAAAGTTTCAACTTGAGGACTCTGAGTCCTGCCCTCATTGGCAACTGTTTCGCTTCCCTCAGTATCAGTTAACAGTTGGCCCCCCTTGGAGCGGGTAATCACAAACGCACTTTGCACATGCTCCAGGAGATCCCAACCGATAAGGACCGCAGTGGGGATTTCCTCTGAAATGGCCACTTGCCACTTCCCCTTCCAGTCATGTAACTTAATGTTTACCTCAGCCATTTGGAGTCTAACTGGCTCTTTGGCGATTCCTTTTATTTCTATAGTTTTTCCTGGAATTACTTTATCGGGACTGATTACCTCAGGATGAACAATTGTGATTTGGGATCCGGTATCTTTTAACCCTAGATATTTTTTGTTTTCAATCCAAATATTTTCTCCTGACTTTCTCAAGAGCAAATCATTCTGTTTAATCAAGTAACAGTGTATTACTGAGGCCTCAGGAATCTCCTCTGTCTCAGGCCTAGCTAAAGCTTCGGTTTCCGTGGCAACCTGCTTAGCCTCACCCTGCCCTACTGAGTGGATACAATAAGAGTGTTTTTGAGTGTTGTGCTCCCAGATTTAACTTGTTCACCAGTCTTACATTCAAAGCTTCTGTGGCCCAGTTTGTTGCACGACCAGCACCTCATATCTCTTCCCCCAGCATAATTAGATTTATTTTCTTTTACCTCAGAGGTATGGGTGTTAGTTTGGCCCACGTCACTTGGGCTTTTTGACTGTGGTATGTTTCCCTTTTTTGTTGCCGGAGAAGAGCTTCCTTTAGCATATTGAAATTGGTTTCTGGGGTTCCCCCACAATTTCCCGCCAAATTTTGGACTATCAAATCCATGGTCCCTAATTTCATTAATTTGGTCAGCTATGGATGCTGCCTCCTGAATGGTTTTAGGACTTCTTTCCTTTACAAGATATTTCAGCTCCCCAGTTATGGTGGCATAAATTGCTCCAACGCAATAACCTCTCTGATTTTTTGAATTGAATCCGCACCCTCCTGCTCTAACCATTTTTTGAGGTAATTTGTAATTTTTGCCCCCAACTGAGCATACGTTTCTTCTCTCAACTTTGTCACACTCCTGAATTTTTTTCTTAGTTGTTCTGAGGTAATTCCAAACCTCGTATAAATTAATTGTTTAAACATCTCAAAGTCTGTGGACTGTTCTTCTGTCATTTGGGCGTATATTTCTGCCAATACCCCACTAATTCTAGCCCTTAAGATCACCATTTTCTCCTCATCCTTCACTTGGAAATCTTACAGGCTCTCTCAAATGATATCAGAAAAGCCTCTGGGCTATCTTTCTCCTTGAACTCAGGGAATCGCTTTAAATCCACTTTCCCTGGTGTTTGACTACCGGTGTTATTACTATTGTTTTGATTCTCCATTGCTGCTAATTCTAGTTTCCTCATTTCCAACTGAAATTGCATTCTTTCGCTCTCTTGCTGAGCTCTAATTCTTTCTTTTTCTAATTCAAATTTATATTGTTGTTCTAGTTTCCACTTTTCTAATTCTATAGAAACTTGTGGCTCTCTCGCCTCAGGTAAAATATTAGTGGCATCTTCTAAGCTCTGCTCTTCCCTCAGAGGATTCCCATTTTCCTCCCCCTCAGAGCTATCTTGAGCTGGTTCCCTCACAGGGTTCTTTGTCTTTTTAGGTGGCATATTGTGTGATTGAGGATTGACAGTTAAATTAACAAAATAAGAGAAATCTCCTCTCAGCACTGTTCCCCCTGGCTAGGTTTCTCCAGACTCGGGCCTCAAAGTTCTGCTATGGGTCTTCTCTCTACCCGTTAAGCTTACTTCCTCGGACCCCAAGTCAAAACCCCCTGCCAGAACAGATTTGTGAGCTCTCTTTTCTCCTTTTGTTATCTTAGCCTTGCAGCGTCCTTGGGTACCCACAACTACACCCCCGGGCTAGGTTATCACTTCACAGATTTACCCTTCCCTTCCAGGTGTATTGTTTAACCCCAGCTGCTTCTGCCAATTTTGTGGTGAACAGGCACAACGATCTCAATATCCCTCCATGGGCTTATTGATGTCTCATGCCGGCGTATTGATCTTGTCCCGCCGCTGCCGCCAGTTTTGTGGCGATCACACAGGGTCCCCGGTCGTTTGACGGACTATTGATCCCTGTGCCACCACGCGCTTCGCTGCCACCAACCAGGATCCCCTCCCTGGTAATAACTTTCACAGTCAGGGTGCAATTTTAAACAAAATAATAAGTGTTTATTTAAAAACTTCAACAACTCAAAATATTGGTTACCACCCTGCCTACGCTCACCACTAGACCTCACCACCAACCCACACAATCAACAACCACCCACCAACCAACTCCCTCGATCAACTGCTCTTCATCAACTACTCTCTCAACTCCCCGCTCTCTAACTCTAACTGACTCCCTCAGCTGCCCCTAGCTCCTCCCCCCTCTGTTTATTGGTTAGCCTAGGGCCAGCCACTTAACCCCTTACTTACTCCTTTTCCTATATGTATACCCTAGGAAGGGCAAACGCCACACTGGGGTTGTGGACAATAACCCACTTCAGACTTTTGAGTAACTGGGTACAGCAGTGCAGGAGAATGAGGTCAGGGTGAGGAGTGTGCTAGCTCCTCCCCCTTCCCCACCATCTCTGTGGCCCTCCATAATTTGGAGGGTGATTGGCTAGTGTCCCTTGCTTAGAGAAGGTTCCTGAGCAGGTTGTTGCCAACCAACTCCAGATAGTTTTGAGTGAGGCATAAAGTGGTTTCCAACTAACTCATTCTGTCAGCACAAAGATTTCCACTTGTGCAATTGAACACCCACCGCCACAACCCCGCTCCTTCTGCATGCCCCTTAAATCTGTTCCCCAACCTTACAGAGCAGATTTAAGGAGGGCATAGGTAGGGAGAGGAGAGGAGGAGAAATTCTGCTATGCAAATGGAAATCCTTGCACTCACAAAATTAGTTGGATGCAGCCCTACCCAAGTTTCTAGTTCCATGTCAAGGGGATTAAGTCTTTGTTTTGGCACTGAGATCAACTCAGAAGTCCTATGTCAAGAGGGAGGGTAGTGTGTCCCTCTTGATTCTCCTCAACCTCTCAGCTTTTCCATCATCGGGAAGGTTGTATGGATGGGGTATACTGTTTTGCAATGGTTCCACTCCTGCCAGATGGTCAGCTTCAGAAGGTAATATTTGGGGAATGCTGTTCGGTCCCATAGAGCCTCTAATGCTCCTCAAAATTGAGTTTATGCCCTATGGTGCTTAACATCCACATGAAATTGCTGCATGGGGTCATCTGGAGCTTTGTCATCAGTATGCAGATAATGTACAATTCTACTTTGTTACAGCTCAAGTAGGTATGGCGCTGGATATGCTGGATCACAGATTCGTCTTGGTAAATGACTTGATGAGAGTCAACAAACTGAAGCTCAGTCTAGATAAGCCTGAGACACAGGCTGCAGACACACAATGTTTTAGTCTAGAATCACTAGAGATTGCATTCTTGCTTCTTCTATTTCCCCATATAGTTCACACACATCTACACTTTGTTTGTTTTTGTCCCTGAAAAGTTGTTATTGAGAAACTGGTTTCATTCTGAACAAAAAAGCTCATTGCATATTCAGTATGGGTGTGTGTCTATTTGAAAATAGCTGTAGGGGGTCCTTGCAATGTGAGTAGGATGTACCCACCTCTCCCCAAATGTGTGGGGATACCAGGATTCCAATCACCACTTCCTTCTTCTTCTTCACCTGGGACATGTGTAAGGAGGAAAAGGTATGGATAAAATAATCAAGGGATGGGTTTCCAAATCCATATCAAGTACCACACCTATCCTTGTGGTCTGAAATCAATATAGATTGAAAACAACAGGTTGAGGACAAGCACAAATGATTATGGACTGAGAGAAAAACTACATTTGTGTGCAACACATGGGTTAGTGTGTACCCAGCCATAGTTAGTTGGTGGCTTCTCTGTTAATATGAGTGGAACGTGTGCTGTTCCGGATGAGGTTTCAATTCCCACAGAATAGCAGGTTCCCAGTGTTTGTCATTGGAAGCAGAATTGGCCTCAATGGCATTGAGTGCCTTCTGACAGCTTTATCCTTGTTCCATCTTAGGTAATTCAGTTCTTCCAGAATGTATGTGCATTATATGAGAGAAGAATCAAGTTGCAAACACAATGAAATTTAGTTCTCAGGATGACATTCCGGCACATCACTACTGGTTGGTTGGTGTGCTGGAGAACATTTATGTGTTCTGTTTTGATCATCACCTTTTACTGAACAAGCTGCTTAAGTCTTGTGAGAGGAATAGCAGATAAAAAAAGTGAAGACCAAAACAGGGGGCAGAAATCAACAATTAGCTGTTTGTTACGCACTGGCGGAGGAATGGGAGTGCAGAGGAAGTGGACCGCCCCCGGCACCACTGTTCCAGTAAGGTGCCATTGTGGTGCCCCCCCCGACACACACCATGCATTCCCCCCACACACGCCGACTGCCACGCCCCCCAAGCAGCGCACCATGCCCCCAGAACATGCAATGCCTTTCAGCCTTTGGAGGCTACGCTACAATGTGCCACAGGAGACTATCTCCATTGCTATTTAATATCTGCATGAAGCCATTGGGGGCAGTCAGCAGGAGTTTTGAGGTGATGTGCCACCAGTATGCTGATGATACAGCTCTATATGAATCAGGAGAAGCTGTGCAGTCCCTGGGCCATTGCCTGGACACAGTGCTGAAATGGACGAGAAAAAAAAACAAGCTTAGCTAGAATCCTTGCAAGATGTAAGCACTGTGAGTGAGTAGTTCCCATGTCCAAAATTGTTCAGATGGGGTTGCACTCCCCCCAAAGGAAGAGTAGCTTTACAGTTTGTAGGTGGTTCTGGATCCAGCCCTGAATCCTGCTCCGGGCACTGGAGGCTCAAGTAGCCTCAGTGGCTAGAAGGGCCATTTACCAAGTGCAGTAGGCTCAACAGCTACGACCATCCCTGGACCAGGAAAGCCTTGCCACAGCAGTTCATGGACTCAGACTGGTAAAGAAAAAAAGCGATGTATACGTGGTATAAAACTGTGCCACTAGATGACGATGTGGAGTCCTGTTTTTCTCTCTACCTGTTTTCCCAGTTTAAATTTTCAACGCTTTAAACAGAAACTGCTTCTTTGATGTGCCTAGATCCAGCCCATGTGTTTGTTACTTCAAGACTGAATTACTGCAATGCAAGGCTTCCCTTGCGCTTGATTCAGAAGTTGCAAATAGGTGGTGGACTCTCCTTCCTTGGAGGTTTATAAGTAGAGATTGGATGGCCATCTGTCATGCACGATCTAGTTGAGATTTCTGCATTGCAGGCTGTTGGAATAGATGACACTCGGGAGCCCTTCCAACTCTATAATTCTGTGATATTATGATTAGTGCAGAATGCTGCAGCATAGCTGTCAACAGGACTGAGGCCTTGCCAGCATATAGCAACTCTGCTCAAAGATCTGCCTTGGTTGCCATTGGCCAAGTTCAAAGTATTACTATTAGCATATAAAGCCCTTAATATGGATAAGTGGCAGTCCATGCATAACAAATTTGATTAACCTTCTGGTGGTTCTTTGGCAACATTATATTTTGGGGAGAAATTAATATAATCCCTTTACGACGTGAAAAATCATTCAGCATTTTCCTGTGCAACTGTGTAAGTCACAGTCAAGTCAATCTGTTTGCTTCTGGAGAGATCGTAGTCCCACAGGTTTACCTCAGTCTCTGAAATGTCATCAGTGCAAAGAGGGCCGAAAGATTTACTTCAGACTGATTAAGACGAAGGTATGTCATGTGTTCTGGTCTTCCTTTCTCCACATCACTTCAGAAGCCTACTTTCTACCCTCTGCACTCTTCCCTTGGAGCAGTGATGGCCAGACTTGGCCCTCCAGCTGTTTTGGGACTACAACTCCCATCATCCCTAGCTAACAGGTCAGCGATGGCGGGAATTGTACTGTAGTCCCAAAACAGCTGGAGGACCATGTTTGGCCAACACTGCAAGGAATGAGTGAAGCTGATCAGCTATGTGCAATTTCAAAGGACCTCTCAGAATTTGCTCTCCACATCTTCTCTGAATGTGTTTGAGAAGAGGAGCTAGCTGTCAAGACCTGCTAACTATGTGCCATGTAGTAGTGATCTGCCAAACTGCAGCCTCTCTGAGAAGAACCTTCCAGATCTTTCTTTGCTTCACCCATACAGGGTGGTCATTGGCTCCATTGGTATGAATGGAGCCTTCTTTGGGGATGAGTGTCTCTTACATAGGGCTCATGCTCTTTGGTTCTGGTTCATGGCTCTTTCTCCAGTCCTGCCTTTTGGTTTGCTATTTTGGCTGCTATATGGTCCTGTCTTGTTCTATGAGCCCTGCTTTCTGGCTTGCCCTCTGATACATCTGAAGGCAGCCCTGTTTAGGGAAGCTTTTAATGTTTGAGTGATTATTGTATTTTAATATTTTGTTGGAAGCTGCCCAGAGTGGCTGGGGAAGCCCAGACTTCTTCTTCTTCTTCTTCTTCTTCTTCTTCTTCTTCTTCTTCTTCTTCTTCTTCTTCTTCTTCTTCTTCAGGTTACTCTTTAGTTTTGAGTCATCTCAGCCAGCTCTGACACCATGTGACATGGCCCCATCCCAATATTGCGTCCAACAGCCCTGCCCCTGACATTGGCAGAAAATCTTCTGGTTGTGTGGAACAGCCTCTATGGGGTTTCAGACCTTTGCCAAAAGTGCAGAGCTGAGGGTGTTAGAGCCAGTGGGTGTCTTAATATTGGGGGGTTGGATGAGCAGGGCAGCCACACACCCTCAGTGAGATATCAGTTTACAATGCTGAGCCACCTTGATTAAATGCAGTCAATAATTAAGTGGAAAGAGTCCACAGAAGAGAGACAAGGACTCAGCACCCTTTTGAACTCCCTTGGCATCCTACACTCCTAACTAAGGGGAAGGCTTTCCACACTAACAAATTCATTTTCTGCAGTTAAAGTTGTTTTGGAGCTCTTGCACAGCAAAACCAAACCCAGCTCTAGCAAGGTACTCATTCCCTCCTCCAGAATACTCCATTCCATTCTACCTCTTCCTGTTTTCTAGAGCCCTCCTCTCACCCTGCATTTTGTGGTTAATCAGTGTTCCTTAGCCCTGGGCTGCTTTTTTGGCACGTTTCTACCCATTCCTTGACTTTCTTCTTCATCTCCCCATTGGATTATTTTTTACATCTGCAAAGTTGGAAATTTCCCCAGCTTGCTGATACCTGGAATAGATGTTGCCATTTTGGCTGCACAGGAAGCTGAGTTTGAGGTCTCTTCAAACATTACATTCAAAGAATGTACAGTCTGTGTACCTGGGTGTACAAGCATTGAACTGTACACCTCTATCCACATGTAACATCCAAATACACATGTTCAAAAGCATGTGGAAAGAACCCAGGGTTAGAAGAACACATGAATGGAACTCCTGGTTATTCAGGGATGGTGACTTGTACATTCTCCACATGTGTACTCTTCTTTTTTTTAATAAGATTTTATTATGGCTTTTTATAATAAAGCATAACACAATACAATACAAAAACTAATCTAAACAAAAACAGAAAAAGAAAGAGGAAGAAGAATGCAAAGTCCTCTCTCCCAGGTAGATCTTAACTCTCTTTTTTTTAATCGTTAAAAACAATTTTATTGAAGTATCCTTAAAAGTATAATCATACAAACGTTATTACAGTATTACATTTGAAATTAAAGAATTACAAAAAAGAAAAAAAAGGAATTACAGAAACAAAATTACAGAAACAAAAGAAAAGGTAAGTTACCTTACACCCTCAGTTAGATAATTTATAACACACAACTCACATCCAACTACAAAGAATAGAAATAAATTAGAAATAAAAATAAAAGTTACAAATTAAAAGACTTCCTAAAGTTCTGCTTTGTGTTCCTTACAAATACTCTTGTCAATGCTGTTTGTTTTATATTTTCCCAATCAAGCTTGTAGATCTTAACTCTTGTATCACACAGAAAGAGGTGGACCCTCCCAGCTCTCACCTGGGAGCTCCCATTTCTTCTCCCAGCCTCCCGCCCTGGGAGATCTTCCTCTCATTGCCTCTCACATAGGGTTCTTCATCAGCCATCCATCACCTTCATCTACACACATGTTTAATCTTCCGCACGGGTAGCTGAACCTAAATACAAATGACTTGTACCCAGTTACAGCACAACACAAGAACACCTCTGTATATTGCTGTGAACACAGGAGTCTGGATCCCTATAGAGCACACCAAAAGGCCAGAAGGAAGCCAAGCTTACATTTCCCCACTGCCTTTAAATACAAGAGTTTAAAAAACTAGTTCCAACTTCTCCATGCCAGCATTCTTTTTCTACACTGGGGGGAAAGAAACCCTTACAGTGTATCTGCCTTTAAAACAACTAATTTCAATTCATTAAGTAGCTTTTCATAGAGTGAAGCTGGAACTGTTTATACATTTAAAAAGCTCTTCGTTTGATTCTTTTCTAGCATTAGTCGGAATGAAGCGATTTCGAGTTAACAAGCAATTCATTTTGGAGAGCAAACCTTTGATTTAGACTGCCATTTTGGCAAGCTGCAATAAATTATTTTTAAATGTCAGTTTTGCATTTCAAAATTTGATGTTTGACTTTTCAATGGAGGGGGGAGGGAGTAAAAAGCTAGTTGTATGGGATTAGCATAATTCCTCGGATAACTCCTAAAATCTTTAAAATGCCACTTTATCATTAACTAATACAGGATTTTATTCAAAGAGAATTGTTGAATGGGAATAGTTGACTGTGTGGCTGTGAGCACATCACAGATGTGAAATTTTGGCTTCCTCTGTAGTGTTCAGTGCATTTTGAAAATCCCAAATTCTGCAGTGACAAAGACAGTGTTTCTAGACCTCGTTACAGGTGGGTAGCCGTGTTGGTCTGCCATAGTCAAAACAAAATAAATAGACTGGAAAGAGAAGTGGCTGAATTGCAACTAATCACCAAACTTAAATTCAGAAATAGACTGGAAAGAGAAGTGGCTGAATTGCAACTAATTACCAAACTTAAAACCATGGAGAAACCTGGTCTGAACAAAGACATTGGATTCTTATCTCATTATACATGACAAAGCTATCTTTAGCCATCTCACCCCTTGCCTTTCCCTGCAAGACTAATTGCAGCCATAAAGAGTCATCAACAGGTTTTCCACACCTATCAGCTGATCACCCATTCCCACCACCCTTCTGAGTAATACCCCTCCCCACTCCCTCACTATATTAAAGGATCTGGTGACTTCTGTTTCAGTGTATCTGAAGAAGTGTGCATGCACACGAAAGCTCATACCAAGAACAAACTTAGTTGGTCTCTAAGGTGCTACTGGAAAGAATTTTTTATTTTGTTTTTTCTAGACCTCATTATTCCAGTTTTTAAAAATGAGTTTTCTGGAACTTTAAACTAATTTACTGTGGCACAAGCTTTTGCAGAACATGTTTGAAATGTCATCCTCAGCTGGCACATGGGTATTCAAGAAACAACCGGAAACCATGAGGCCAAGGGATCATGAAATGTAAGAGCATGTAAGAACATGGCATTTATTTATGCAAGACTCATATATACAGTGACCATTCAAGACAGAGATAATAGCTGATGACACAATCTTCCTCTATTGCTATGCCAACTTAATACCTGCAGTTGGATAGTTCTAAATGTATACCACCATGCTGATGCATTTTGATTCAATAATTTCCTGCTAGAGTAATTTCCCTTTTGAAGCTTGTTTTTTTTTTTTTATAAAAAAAGAACATATGAAGAGCCTTCCAGAGCAGACAAAAAAACACAGCTAGTCTAGCGTCCTGTTTCCCAGCTTACTTGCTTTTAAAACACGTACATTTGACATGGACATCTTAATAGTAAAAGGAGCCTCCATGTTGGTGTGTGTTCTAATCTCTCAAAGGCTTTAAAGATTTTCCAGTCTCTTAGACAGCTGCTTATTTATTTATTTTTCTGCAGAGGTTTACGGCTCCAGAGTTGTATCCCTATCTAGTAAAGTACCCAGGAAATTCTGTAGTCCAGAATATTGTGGCAATAAATCTAGTGGGGAATTCTTAAAATATCAGAGGGGTGTGTGTACATTAGTCACAATGTTTTAGTCATTAAGACTGCACCGTTGATTCTGACATTGAAATAGCAGGTCAGTATACTGGTGCTAATTATATGTATATCAAGGTTTTCGGGCAAAGTGATTCATAATGTAGAGTGTAAAGACACATGTATACAAGGACTATACAGTGCTTAATATGAACGGCATTTAAATTATTCAAATCCAAGAGACTGAATCAGAGTAGGAGACATAATTCCACCCAAACTCCACCATGTACTCATTACATAGTAATGATAGCCTAATTCTACCATAAGGAATCCTTAATAATATCTTGTCATGTCTGAAAATTTAACAATTGAGTTGGAAGTTGACAAGATCCAGAAGCTTAAGGAAACACATTAAGTGAGGCTTGAATAAATAATCAGCAAAGAATACTGCTGTTGGTAGGGATGGGGGGGTGGCATTTTGATTCAGTTCATATTTAAAGGTGAGCCTACCCAATTCATACTTTCTGAAACCATACATAAACCAAACACAGCTGCCCTACACAATTTTCACTTACAGTGGTGCCTCGCAAGACGAAATTAATTCGTTCTGCGAGTCGTTTCGTATTGCGAAAAATTCGTCTTGCGAAGCACGACCATAGGAATGCATAGGAATGCATAGGAATGCATAGGAATTTAATTCCCATAGGAATGCATTGAAATTTTCGTCTTGCGAGGCAAGCCCATAGGGAAATTCGTCTTGCGAGTCACCCTTTCGTTAGTGAATGCCTTTCGTCTAGCGAGTTTTTCGTTGTGCGAGGCATTCGTCTTGCGAGGTACCACTGTATCTGAATTCTACAATGCAGAATTACTCTAGCCAAGCAATGTACAGTGGTACCTCGCAAGACGAATGCCTCGCACAACGAAAAACTCGCTAGACGAAAGGCATTCACTAACGAAAGGGTGACTCGCAAGACGAATTTCCCTATGGGCTTGCCTCGCAAGACGAAAATTTCAATGCATTCCTATGGGAATTAAATTCCTATGCATTCCTATGCATTCCTATGGTCGTGCTTCGCAAGACGAATTTTTCGCAATACGAAACGACTCGCAGAACGAATTAATTTCGTCTTGCGAGGCACCACTGTATACCAAGATTTATATACTAAGGTAAACGTAAAAGGTAAAGGGACCCCTGACCATTAGGTCCAGTCGTGTCCAACTCTGGAGTTGCGGCACTCATCTTGCATTACTGGCTGAGGGAGCCGGCGTACAGCTTCCGGGTCGTGGCATGACAAAGCCACTTTTAGTGAACCAGAGCAGTGCACGTAAACACCATTTACCTTCCCACTGGAGCGGTACCTATTTATCTACTTGCACTTTGACATGCTTTCAAACTGCCAGGTGGGCAGGAGCTGGGACCGAGCAATGGGAGCTCACCCCGTCACAGGGATTTGAACCACTGACCTTCTGATCAGCAAGCCCTAGGCTCTGTGGTTTAACCCACAGCGCCACCCACATCCCAATATACTAAGGTAAAGTACACATAAAACACACATATTAGTGGTGGGGACACACACACAAAAATGCATTTTATTAGAAGGCAAAAATACAAGTATATTAGGGAAAATGTACATTAAGATGCTGGTGAAATTTCAAGAATATATATATATTTAACCATACACACAAAGCAACAACCACCCTCCAACTGATATGGAGATGTGAAGAACCTAAGACTGGAGAATTGAGAAGCTGAAATTTATAGATTGGCCCATTCCTACTGATGGTGATGGTTACTATGCAGCATACAATTCAGCTTGGTGTTCTTTTTATTTATTTGGAAAGTTCAGAAACCAATGGATCAAAAAATGTTCTCCAAGAGGTGTACAAATAAAATTTCACACAAGACACAGCTAAAATCTACAAACCCGATGAAAATATTCATAAAGACATCATTGCCGTCATCATTAACAAATATAGGGAACTACCGGTAAATCATGCATCTGGCTAGACTAGCTGAAACAAAAAGTTTCCCCCCAAGCATCTCAAACAATACAGTGAGGATGCCTACCTAGTATTAATTTGCAGGGAGTTTCAAAGTACAGGTTTTGCCATACTTAAAGAAAGACCCCTTTAGTGATTACATCAGCCCTATAGCACTCCTAGTCTGGGGATGGGATTCAATCACATGTCAGCAAATTCAAGTTGTGCAATCAAAGCTGATTTAGATCCCTTGCACAAAACACCCCCTCCCCACACCACCATAAGACTTTTTGCAATAAGGAAACTTTAAGAGAAATATACTGAGAAGTGTGTGATAATATTTGGTTGATGCAACATTGTTTAATCTTCCCCTTAAACAAATCTGAATAAATGCTCAATAAGTAGCTGATGTTTGTCTCACTTCCCTGTCAAGTTAGAGCTAACAAATCAGGATGAATGCTTAATATTTGGGGCATCTGGGACCAATCGTACTCTGGAAGAACTCACTGTGACTGATTCTCATGATCCTTTTTCTTCATTCCTACTCCCACTCCCTGTCCCCCCCCCTTTTTTTGCAAACTTGAGATGATTCCTGCAAGTCATCAGCTTCTCTACATAAGTGGAAATTGCACAATAAGAATGAACAATGCAATCGTGAAATTCTAAATTTGTGCAAACAAAACAAAGTGTGCAGAACTTCCTTAGCACCAGCTATCAGCAATATCTCAATTGTCTTTGGTGCCTTTTGAAGACCTTCACTTTTCAACAAGCTTTTTAACTAGAGATCTTTGTCCCTGACCATATCTATATTGAATGTGTAAGTGTTTTATGCAGGAAATTGCTTTTAACTGTTTGTATTTATGGGGTGTTTTTGTTTTTATTTTTTAAAAAGACATATTTGTAATTGTTTTCACATGTGGAATTGTGTTGCTGTTTTTTTGTGTTGATGCGTTTACTGTGAAATCACTTTGAAAAACCACATTGGAAGTAATTCAGAAACAGAATAAAATAAATTAACCTGTTACCAGTAACTGTTCGCACTTGGGAAATGAACCATGGTATCTGCAAATCCTTTTTTGTGTAAGCGCTGCTTTTACATGATGCATATATGTCAGGTGTATGGCAGGTAGGTGTGGCTTCGACCTTATGGCCTTGTGGGCAGAATGGAGAGGTCTGGTGGGCCTAATTAAACCCACAGCCAGATCTCTACCCTTGAATTCATGAGAAGACATATCAAGAGTGCACAAGCAAACAAGGACAAATACTCTTTTTATAACCAACCTGCAAACAAATAAGAACGAATGTCATTAAGACTGGGCATGGGGTGAAGTCATATGTTGGGATTAGTGAGTTAGTTTACCTGATTATAATGTTAGCAGTTCTCCCAGTTCCTAGTGTTCCCTTTTCACCGAATTATCTGTTGCGTTATGAAATTTTGGCTTTTCTGATCAATATACTGCCATGTCATGATAAATCCCATTCACACCAGTTAGTTGTGGTGTGATTCAACAGCAGATGCAATTGGATCTGATGCCGTCCTTTGTGTCCATTTGCTTCTGTTCTCCCACGACTCACCCATGAAAAGAGCAAGACAGAATGATATGCTGCTCCAATTTTTATTTTATAGTGATGAGAAATTATAGGTCAAAGCTCCCGTGATAATCCAAGTTAACAGGGTCACATTTACTTACTTACTTACTTACTTACTTACTTACTTACTGGAAGCAATTATTTCAAAAATGATCACTAAACTTCTGTTACATTTCCAGAAGTGGTTTGATGTCATATGAAATATCACACAAAATAAGGAAAGTATTAAATAAGGAAACATCGGGGAAATTGAATAAAGTGATGTCTGAATAAAGCCTCAGTCTAACCTCCACATAAAGTTTGTGCAAACAGACAAATGCTTGCTAAACGGTCACCCGGAGGTGGAAAGTCTTGAAGAAATCTGGTCCCAGCTGCTCAGCTCTCCCTCTCTCCACTTTTGCAATGGCACATTGCTGATATGCCACATCTTAAGAGTTGGTACAGCAACTCTTAAGACAAGTTCTTAGTACTAAAGTATTTATAGCACTTTGTTCCTTGAGCCACCCTTACTTAACTGAAGATTTCTTCTTCTTTTTTTTTTTCCTTTTGTGAAGGAATTATGCAAGGTAAAAATTCTATCTTTGCTTTATGACAGTCCCATTAATTACAGACGGAGAGCTGAACCGTTATGCCGTTTAAGAAGTTTTCACAATTAAAAGTTTTATTCCTGGAGGAACTGGAAAACAAATGAAACACCACCAGCAAATTAAAGGCTTTATAGGTCAGCCATCCCATTAGGTCTCTTTAGGGATGCTGTTCGCACATAAAGCATGCCATAACCTATTTGCATAATGATTCTATCTTAACTGTGCCTTCTGCTCGGTTATGGTGTGTTGTTTATCCTTCTGTAGAGCTGATATTGTAGGAATGCAGGGACTTTGGAAGCTGCTATTTATGGCTGGCAGAAATGTTGCCATCTTCAAATACATTTAGCGCCAACAATAGAAGCAGCTCAGGCAGGAAACAACAAATTAACACAGAGCAATCAGTTTGCATTATTATTATTATTATTATTATTATTATTATTATTATTATTATTTTGCTATCACTTTTTCGACACGTTTTGTGGAGGACAATTGTTTTCCAAACACATGGCATTGGGGATGGGGAAGTTCAGGGCCTCAGCACCAAATGCTGCCCTTAACTCTTTTCTAATTTGCCTTTGGGAGTCTCCCATGTTATACCACCTCAACTGCAGACCCTGTCCCCAGCTGCACCACTCACAGACTCTACATGGCCCTTTAGATATAGATATATGAGGGTGAAAGAGGAGAGCGCAAAATATGGTCTGAAGCTCAACATCAAAAAAACTAAGATCATGGCCACTGGTCCCATCACCTCCTGGCAAATAGAAGGGGAAGAAATGGAGGCAGTGAGAGATTTCACTTTCTTGGGTTCCATGATCACTGCAGATGGTGACAGCAGTCACGAAATCAGAAGACGCCTGCTTCTTGGGAGAAAAGCAATGACAAACCTAGACAGCATCTTAAAAAGCAAAGACATCACCTTGCCGACAAAAGTCCGTATAGTTAAAGCTATGGTTTTCCCAGTAGTAATGTACGGAAGTGAGAGCTGGACCATAAAGAAGGCTGATCGCCGTAGAATTGATGCTTTTGAATTATGGTGCTGGAGGAAACTCTTGAGAGTCCCATGGACTGCAAGAAGATCAAACCTATCCATTCTCAAAGAAATCAGCCCTGAGTGCTCACTAGAAGGACAGATCCTGAAGTTGAGGCTCCAGTACTTTGGCCACCTCATGAGAAGAGAAGACTCCCTAGAAAAGACCCTGATGTTGGGAAAGATGGAGGGCACAAGGAGAAGGGGACGACAGAGGATGAGATGGTTGGACAGTGTTCTCGAAGCTACTAACATGAGTTTGGCCAAACTACGAGAGGCAGTGAAGGATAGGCGTGCCTGGCGTGCTCTGGTCCTTGGGGTCACGAAGAGTCAGACACGACTGAACGACTGAACAACAACAACATATTACACTTGCTGGCTTGTTTGCTTGCTTGCTTGTTTGTTTGCTTGCTTGCTAAAAGGTTTTGGCTTCCAGCTTCATCAGCTGTTCTGATAAAAATTCAGTGGTGCTGCTTACTATGTGGCAGCTATGGTGTTTTTGCAGATGGAATGCTCAGGATCCCGTGCTTCATTCACTGAAGCTAAGCAATGATGGCACTGACCTCCAAGTTGAGGCCCAATGGTATCAACGTGTTCGGTGCATGCATTCAGAAGTGCTTCTTTGCCAACAATGATGGCTCTCTTGGGAGCTCTGTAGCAATTTTTAATAAGTCTGACAGGTTGTCATTCTGAGAAATGAAATGTTTGGCAACTTCCGCCATTGTTACCGATGTACTCCTTTGTAATTTTGGTTTTAAATTCTTTATATATACATTTTCCTTTCTCTTTTTAACATTATAATACTGTGTTTCACATAAATCATTTAGGGATTTTGCATGTTATGTGGCACATAAATATTACCAATGGTGAGGTTGATGGTTGTTCTACTTTTTTTGGGAGGGGGGTTGTGTCAAAATGTGTGTGTGTGTGTGTATTTATATCTTGTTTATTTCAAACTGTTTTTTAATACTGGATTTTGAAAATTACTGTGACCCACCCTAGGACCTTATAGTGAAAGGTGGGTAATAAGACAAATAAATAAATAATATTTTGCATACTTCCTGAGCATCATCCACTGGGTAGAATGCTCCTGTGAACTCTGCTCATACCCACCTGTTCCTAGAGACCTTAGGCAGTCTCCCCCCCCCCCAGTCAATATTTTTGTTGAGTGAGCCCGGCCCCCTCAATATTCAGAGGGCATTCAGCGCTGCCCCCTGGCTCATCCTAACATCACGCATGTGAGATCAGGATGTTGTGCGATGTTGTGACAGGGCCCCTGACTCTGACTCTAATAATGCCTCTTACATGGCTAGATGGAGGGCAGTGTGTGTGTGTGTGTGTGTGTGTGTGTGTGCGTGTGTCTGTATAGACCAGTGCTTCCCCCCACAGGGGGCACACAAGGGCACGCAGTACCGGCACTTACTCTAACAACTTAATGGTGAGTACCTGCACCGATTTTTCTAGAAAAAAAGCACCAATAGAGCCTAACCTATCCAACACAAATTTTGTACTGGTTAGGCCACTTTTTCTCCTGACTCTGCCCACCACAGGCATTTGGCCACAGAAGTTTTCAAAGAAAAGAATGTGGCCCTTAGGCTAGATGGGCACCAGTTCAAATCTACACAAAAAAAGCATCATAGATATAATGAAAGATAGTTACAGTGTAACACAGCTGTCTAAAGGTTAACAAGTCTGGGTGTGTTTTGTTCCAGCAAAGTGCTCAGAGCTCCAGCAAATACGGCTGGGCCATGCCGTTAAGCACTTACAGGTGATGACGGCCTGAGGTTCCACTTTGCAAAGGATCATTGATTTTCCTTTCTCAGTGGTAGCTTAATGACTGTGGTTATCTTTAGATTCAGGCAGGTAGTCGTGTTCGTCTGACACAGACGAAATAAAAATAAAATAAATAAATAAATTGTCCAGTAGCACCTTAGAGACCAACTAAGTTTGTTCTGGGTATAAGCTTTCGTCTGAACCACAAGCAGCCGCTTCGCAGAAGAGCCAAATCGTTCAAATCCAAAGTGCTCACCTGACGGCTCTGCACAACAGGCCCTGGCTCCTAGTAGGGAAAGGGGGCAGCTGTTGAGTGGGAGTTATGTAGCTGGGCCAGGTTGATGGGTTCTCTAGGAGCTCCTTTGAACTGGAGATTCAGGCAACTGGACTTGGGTGGACCTTCTGTATACAAAGCAGGGACTCTATTGCTGCCCCTCCACTATTGGGGGAAGCATGACTATGAATGCCTCTTGCTGGACACCACAGGAGGGAAGAGTGCTCTTGGATGCCGGTCCTTTTTGCAGGCTTTCCATAGACACCTGGGTGGCCACTGTAAGAAGAGGGTGCTGGACTAGATGTGCCATTTGCAGGCTGTTCTTATGTTCCCAGAAGGTCTAATTCTCATAATCTGTCGCCTGATCCTTTTAACAGGAGATTCTGATCCGTTAATTGAACTTGGGACCTTCTGCATGTAAAGCATGTGCTCTGGCTGTGAGCTATGGCACATCTCCAGACTGTGGGAATGTGGGTATGTAGCATATTGGAGAGACTGCTGTTTAAATTTTAGCTTGCAAGCAAAATCATGCTCTGATAGTTCCATTATTGGTTTTCAAAAGAGGTTTCCTGCAGACTGTTAAAAGGAAAAGCTTTTGCCATCCTGAGTTCAAAACCTTTGTTTAAATGAGAATATATGATAAACTGGGTGGCTTTTAGAAATGTATAAAACTTGCTAGCACATCAAGTCATGCCAGAAGATGAGGAGGGAGCATATGCTGAAATGAAACCGAGCACAGGGAAAGCTTAATTGCACTTCTGTATGGTAATGCTGTGATATTTCAAGATGTTCTTGTTTAAAATTGAAAGTACAGTTGTCAATTCGGGTAACTACATACTTTTTACATCTCTACCTCCCTTAGGACTAGGTGTTCCACAAAACAATTATTTCACTGAGCCTTTTGGTTACAATATGTACCGCAGTGGCAGTCGCTTAATTGGACCCCATCTGTGTTGATACAACCCAATAGGTGACTCAGATACAAGTGTGGGTGAAAACCAGACACAGTTTTATTGACATATAGACATGGGTGGGCAGTGGCGTAGCGAGGTGGGGGCAATGGGGGACGCATGGGCAGTGTGCGGCACATGCGCCATGCGTCATACGTGGTGCATGCGTGCCGTGCCACTCCATAGCGGCGCCAGTGGGCAGGCCCCGGGGCAGAGCGGCCTCGCTCTGCAGCTTGCTCACAGGCCACTGAGCAGGGTTGTGAGCAGGCTGCGGGCAAGACTGCCTCGCTCTGCAGCTTGCTCGGGGCCCACCCGCCAGCACCACCATGGAGCAGTGCGGCATGCGTGCACCGTGCGCAGTACGCAGCAGTGCTGCACATGCACACCACAGAGCAGCACGTGGCACTGTCGGGCCCCCAGGTTTGCCACCCCGGATGACCAAGTGGCTTCCTCCGCCACTGTGGGTGGGGCTGGCAATGGCACTGAGTTTGGGGTGGGGATCTGCTGATAAAGGGACTTCTTATCTGAAGTACAGCAATCATTCTGGCATGCCTGCGAGACTCCCTCATGGAAGTTATCCAACTTGAGGTTCCAGAGAGGTGTAAGACCAAGCGACTGAGACCACTGAAAACTTTGAGATGGTTACTGAGCATCAAGCTAGGTCAGGGAGCTGTTTGCCTCTCAAGGACCCTTTAAACAACCACCACCCTTACATTAAGCTCCCTACCTAAGTTGTGGCAAAGAAGAAGAAATGCCTAACAAAACTACCCACTGGGAGAAAAGCAAAAACCTTCCAGCCTACAGCCAATTGCAGTTGAGAGGAAATTCCTTTCTGACCCTGTTACTCAGCAGTCACTGAAAGCCTTAGTTGGTGCTGGGAAAGTTTTCCCTCACCGAGGAAGAGTCAAAGAGGGCAATCAAGAAGGCAGCACCTTCTCACCACTATGACCTCACCCTGCAAGATCCTGTTAGGCCATGTGAGGCGTAGAGCACCCCCCCCCCCCATATCTGGCAAGGACTGTTGATCCTCCCCACACTTGTAGCCATGACGACTATTGCACCACCCTGCAAATCATCCAGACACTGTCAACAAGCTCAGCAGGTGCAGATGTTATGCATACTTTCTTCCCACACTGAGACTGCATCATGAAATACAGAGAACTTACATTCGGATCTGCAAGTTTAGTTTGCTGTGAAATGTGGTGCAAACAAATTTATCGTGCATTCCTAATCTTCACCTGGTGCCAAAATCACTGGGCAAAAATGTATAATGTTTATGCTTGCGTTTGGAATGGGGGGGGGAGAGTTCTGTGTAGGGATGAAGGGATCTATGAATTTCAGTTCTCCCCAATTTTCATTTTTCTAATCTTAAATTCTGTTTTCCCTGTTTCTGCAGCAAGTAGCCTTTAAAAATAAAATCCTCATGAATGCTTCAGCATTTTAGTGCCAATTTCTCCTAACAAACATTTTTATATGCAGTTTCGACTAATGCACACATTGTTGCTGGCAATTTCTCCTCATGTCATGCATTTTCAATGGTATTTTCACTATTATATTAATTATAATACACACTTTCCCCTAATATAGCTACAGTATTTTTTTTAATAAACATTGGATAGAAAACTCTCTTGCAAAATTCAGTAGGGGGGGGGGAATTTCAAAGGATGGCTGCTCTTTCAATTCTCGTATTGCCTTGGAAAGTGCAAATTGTAATAGATTAAGCTTTAAATGTGAACTGAATCAAAATTATCTCTCATCCTCAGTTCTGTGACCTCTGTGACAGAACTTGTTGAAGCCTTGTTCAGTTAGGATGTTGCAAGCAGTAGTTCTTGGTGACAGGTTCTCTGAGGGGGGAAAGACGCAAGCACTTTAATGTTATATTAGGCAGGGCATGGATTAGATAAATTCAGTCTGATTGGCCTGCATGACAGTGGAATCTGACTGGCTGGATATTCCAGTTGGGAGTTAACTGTTAGTTAGGGAAAGGTGTCTGACTTTTAGTCAGTTGAGGAGCCGGAAGAGATGGGAGTCAATAAGGAAGGTATGAGGAAAAGACCAGAGGGGGGAAAAAAGCTGAGGAGAATGGCTAAGGCCCGAATATTAATACCCAGTGTGTTGTTAATATTTGTCTGGTAAAGATCAGAAGAGAGGCAGTGCCGGAGGGTGTGTTTGTATTAATGCTTACAGCAGCTCCAGCGTGCTTCCCCAAATGGGTTCTGTTTAAGCCAGGTTCACATGACATTAGTCAAAATCCATCTGTATCCTGCAGCTTTTACAAAAATATTCCTTTTTGATGTGCTTTATCTCAAACCAGATCCCATGTGATTTGGAAACAGAAGCCGTAGTTGTGGTGTGAATGGTTTGGGCAGTTTTTGTGCAGACGCTAGAGTTCGCTGTGTGGAAGGAAATGAGCAGGTGAAGGCATCCCTGTTCCCATGATGGCGTCAGCAGCAGAAGAAGAAACTGACTTGGAAACAACCTTGCAGCTTTTCAAGCAGATAAGGTGAACATAACCTGAGTTGGTCTTAAAGTCTGCCCTGCATAAAGATCCCAGCAGAGGGAGGTTATGTAAGTGGGCTGAACTGTCCAAGATGCCAGAATGACAACCAGAAGAGCTTTGGGATACAGAAACATCTTATCCCCATTATCTGGACTGGGTCGTTGGAGTAATTGGTGTCAACAACAATGTCTCTTTAGTATTCAGAAGCTTTCACAAAGCACCATTAAGACCCTAATATAAGCATTGGTATTGCCTTATGTGGGACCCAGGTGGCGCTGTGGGTTAAACCACAGGGTCTAGGGCTTGCCGATCAGAAGGTCGGTGGTTCGAATCCCTGCGACGGGGTGAGCTCCTGTTGTTCGGTCTTAGCTCCTGCCCACCTAGCAGTTCGAAAGCACGTCAAAGTGCAAGTAGATAAATAGGGACCGCTCCAGCGGGAAGGTAAACGGCGTTTCCGTGCGCTGCTCTGGTTAGCCAGAAGCGGCTTTGTCATGCTGGCCACATGACCCGGAAGCTGTCTGCAGACAAACGCCGGCTCCCTCGGCCTATAGAGCGAGATGAGCGCTGCAACCCCAGAGTAGGACACGACTGGACCTGATGGTCAGGGGTCCCTTTACCTTTACCTTTATTGCCTTATGTATTTAGTATCACTTTGATAAACCAACAATCTCTGTTTAAAGTTCATCCTGTCTCTAGTGTTGGTGTTCATCTCAAACCTAAATCTGATATACCAGCTACCAGGAGGTTTTGTAAGCGTTCAGGGAGAATTGGTGGCTGTGGAAAATTAAAGGACAACAGACACCTAAACCTGTGCTTATACAAAGTGAGACTGAGGGCACCAGATATACTTGACAAATGCCAATGTCATTGGCTCTTCAGCACCGAATCAAAGCAATTTCTTTCACTCGAGAAGTGGGCTGTAGTCAAGATAAAATGGGATGGGTGACAACCACGTACACTACCATTTCTTGGAGGAAAAGTGGGGAATAAACATAATAGTAACTAAAAACACTAGAAGAGACTGCTGAAACAGGCCAAAGAACACCATCCTGTTTTCACAGTGGCCAACCAGATGGCTATGGGAAGCCTGAAAGCAACAGCACTCTCCCACCTGTGATTCCAAGCAATTGCCATTCGGAGGCATATTGCCTTCAACCGTGGAGGTAAAACATAGATATTGTGGCTAGTAGCCATTAAAATAAGATAAGAACAACCACCTTCATTTTGGAGGCTCTGAGAAACAAAAGCAGGACATCCTGCTTGAGGGCTGGAACTCATGCTAAAACCCATCCAGCTTGCAACATTTTTAGTCTTGAAACCTGGACTGGGAATGCAATAGCATGCCATGCCACTTTGAAACACTGGTACTGCATAGATTGCTGCATGGTAAAATTTGGTAGAATATTGCTCTGCCGTTCCACCAGAAGGACTGTGTTGCCTCATTTGCATAAAAATGAAGAATATTACATCCCATATTCTCATTAATGCAGGAATGATGCCAGCGGAGGCTAGAGAGTCCCAGCTGCAATGCTCTAACTAGGTCTGAGCAGATGTTGTTCAGATCAAGATAGACTACCGTAGGGTACACCTCTGCCAACTGTACAGTCCTTTGTACCTTTATGCTGGAGATGAATATACTTGTGGCTTGCGTAGTACAAGCCTCAAGAGGACAGTTTGACAGAGCCTGCCAAATCTTAATATTGATGTTTAAATTGGGAGACTTGCCAAAACTGCAAGCTTCTAAGAACGCAGAAGGCACAGCTGCCCAGTCTTCCAGGCTCACTGGCTCAAGTCTCCCTGACCAAGCTTTGATCAGGAAGGAATAGATTTGACCTGGGATGGGGAAACTTGTGGCTCCCTCATCAGCCCCAGCCACCAAGGGTGTCAAGGATGATGGAAGTTGTAGTCCAGACACATACCTGGGTAGTTACAGGTGTGTTCCCTCCCCCAGGTTAAATCACTGGCCTGAAATTGGTGGGTCAAAACACCAAAGTAGGTCATGCCCTCAATCCAAGGTGGATTGCAGCTGTGACATCATCACCAGTATGCTTTCTTCCCCCATATATTGTAATATATGGCCCACTTGTTTTGGCTAGTCATCACTACTCTAGGCTTACCTTAGAAACAGAGGGAGCCATCCAGTGGTTGTCAGTGGATGTAACAGGACTTCCCTTCCTTTCCTCCCCTACCCCACAGCCTCTGCACCCTTCCAATCTGCCCCAGAGGCATGCAGACAACTCATTCTGTATGGAGCATAGATAACAAACAGTGGGGGCTGGCCCTATCAACCGCAGTGTGCACTCAGTCTGCACCCCATTTTCCTGTCATTGGCTCTGGACTCACTGTTGGGCTCCCTGCCTTCTGTCCTTCCAGTTCCAACACTAGGTGGATAGAAATCTGCCTTGTAGCAAGTCAGATTATTTATCCATTGTCTATTCTGGGTTCTCTAGAAGTCTTGGTCAGAAGTCTTTCCCATCATCTGCTACCTCATCCTTTAGGGCAGGGGTGGGGAACACTGGCCATGCTGACTGGGACTTATGGGAATTGTAGTCCAAACCACCTGGAGAGACACAGTTTCCGTGCTACTGCTTTAGGATAATGCTGCTAGAGGTTTAAAGTGGGACCTCCCAGCTCTACATTTTAAAAACTTGATTTAACCAAGGACATTTTAAAACTTGATTTAACCAAGCAGGAGCAGATTTTAAAGATGGTTTGCTGAATGTGTAGGTCCTAAGCTTTTGACCTGGAGACAAATTTCACACTTCCGCTGGCCTCTGAATGTGTGTTGAGATCTGACAGGGATGTCAGCACTGAGTGTTGCAGGTGTCTTTTAACTTCCAATATTCACTCCAAGATGCCTCTGCTTTGAAATCTGTTTGTTATTAACTCGTATTAGAAAAGCTGTCAACTATCCATGTTTCCATCAGAGGAGACCTGTAGGCTTCCTGTGCACATTCAGGTGGAAGTGTGAACACACCTGAAGACCTGGCTCTGAAGCGGCAGGTAACACTGTGCTTTTCTCTGACACATGTCAGAACATGTGAAATAGTATGAAGCCTAGATCTAGATTGGATTAGATTGGACCGGAAAGTGGCTACCTAAGGTCATCTTCTGTTCCATTGGCCTCAGTCCAGTTATGCAAAATTAATTGCTTATAATTGCTAAATTTCCTTTGCTAAAGTAACTAATGGCACTGGTCAATAGTTACTGGCCATGAAGCAGAGAAAGGAGAACCATTGTTGATGCTCTTTTCCATGTATAAGAGTAGGTTTTGTTCTTTAAAAATCATGTTAAGAAATGGGGGTCATCTTATACATGGGTAGTGCATAGGGTGGACATTTGTGCCGTCTTCCCCATTTTTAAAAACCTTAGTCCCCCAAAATAGGGGGTGTCTTATACATGGGGCATCTTATCCATGGAAAAGTTCGGTATTACCGGTAAGTGTGGCTCACACCTCTAGCAAGCATGCAGGAGTTTAAATTTGGGGCTGGGAACCTCAGACCTGAAGGACAAATGTGACCCTCTAGGCCTCTCTGTCAGGCACTCAGGACTCTGTCTGAGCCACACAGTCTCTCCAGGCCACATTTCTTAATGACTCTGATATGCACCCTTTTTTCATTATTTTGCCTGACTGCAATGTGTTCTTGAAGCATGATAATAACTCTTGCTTGGTGGCTAGGATGTGTACGTATAAACCTCTGTTTTGTGTGTGGCTAGAATGTAGCTGGGACACGGGTGGTGCTGTGGTGTAAATAACTGAGGGGGTGGGGTGCCCCGGGCAGCGGGATCCCAATAGGGTTCCATCTCGGCATGCTCTGCCCCCAGAATGCGTGCCATGTCCCTGCGGGTGGCATGCCCTGCCCCCAGAACGTGCACCCCGCTCCTGCAGGTGGCGTGCCCTGCCCCCAGAACACGCGCCAGCCCCGCCCCCGCCTGCTTCCTGCCCCCGGTGCCGGAGCATGGAGGTCCACCACTGGCTGTGCCTGTTTAAGAAGGACTGCACCAACTCAGTGGCATACATATAAACTTTCCTAAAGGAACAACCATAGTGAAGCTGCTTAGGGTTTTGTTTTGTTTTTAATCCAGTGGAAACATTTATCAGAGTTGTGATCTGTTTCATTGCAATTGGGGCATATTGATAAGAAGAAAAAGAAATATGGAAGAACTACGGATATTTGGGGCAAAAATTGGTCATGCAACCTCGTTCTAATTTTCCACAGCTCTTCAATGCAGCAAACTACTGAATTTATCTCAACTCAGCCAATTTTATACATCCATGCTAGAAACACAGAGCACCCAGGATTCCCAGCGCTGCAAGTGGAAACATCAAAGGGTTGAAGAAGACCTTAGAAAATTCTAAGTAGACTTCATTATAGTCTGTCACAGCTTTGCACATTTTGTTAAGCTCAGTTTAAGAAAATAGAGACACTTTCTTCCTTTTACGCGCAGGAATGAAGCCCTGTCTCAGAACAAATTCGCAGAGGTGCATGGCTCTGTTTAAGCGAAAAATCAGAGTAGATAAAATATGCATTGAGGGAGAGGGAGAGGGAGAAGAACAAAAATCAATAAGGTCTTAAAAATTCCATTAGCCTTGGAAGCATCAGCGACTCCTAAAACATGCCAACAAATTAAGTGTTTTATTTGACAATTTGCTCAATTATTTCATAAATAAGTATGTACTTACTCGGCCTTATAATTGACAGTGCAGCAGGCGGCAGCTAGAAAGTTGGGTGTTGCAAGATCGAGGTTCTCATTAACTCGGCAAGTGGAGAGAGGAGAAGTAGTAATGTAATAGGTTGGATGCATTATGTATGGAGCAAAGAGCTGGCTCGACTTTTCTTAGTGCCTCCCTCAAACATACACATATACTCTCTCTGTGTGTGTGTGTGTGTGTGTGTGTGTGTGTGTGTGTAGTTATGATTTCAAGATGGTAGCATAACAGGTGGCCAAAAAAATAAACCAATCAGTCTTGAAACTTGCTTAAGACTTTCTTAAACCAGTGGCTTGCTCTTTATAGCCATTTTTGCAGAGCTTTTCAGATTATGTATTTCCTTTTCACAATTTTAGAGTCTATTTGAAGCAGGATAAGAAGAACTCTCCAGGGGACCCAGGTGGCGCTGTGGGTTAAACCACAGAGCCTAGGACTTGCTGATCAGAAGGTCGGCGGTTTGAATCCCTGCCACGGGGTGAGCTCCCGTTGCTCGGTCCCAGCTCCTGCCCACCTAGCAGTTCGAAAGCACGTCAAAGTGCAAGTAGATAAATAGGGACCGCTCCAGCGGGAAGGTAAACGGCGTTTCCGTGTGCTGCTCTGCTTCACCAGAAGCGGCTTAGTCATGCTGGCCACATGACCCGGAAGCTGTCTGCGGACAAACGCCGGCTCCCTCGGCCTATAGAGAGAGATGAGCACCGCAACCCCAGAGTCGGACACGACTGGACCTGATGGTCAGGGGTCCCTTTACCTTTTTAAGAAGAACTCTCCAACGTACAACTCTCTGCCACACAAAAAGGGGCTTTTTTATTTTGTCAGGAGTTCAACAAAGAGGATAGGACTATCAATGGTTACCAACTTTGATGGTTATGTTCTACCTCCACTGCCAGAGGCTGTCATGCTTCTGAATACCAGTTGCTAGAAACTGCAGGAAGGGAAACAGCTCTTGAAGAAGAAGAAGAAGAAGAAGAAGAGTTTGGATTTGATATCCCGCTTTTCACTACCCGAAGGAGTCTCAAAGCGGCTAACATTCTCCTTTCCCTTCCTCCCCCACAACAAACACTCTGTGAGGTGAGTGGGGCTGAGAGACTTCAGAGAAGTGTGACTAGCCCAAGGTCACCCAGCAGCTGCATGTGGAGGAGTGGAGACACGAACCCGGTTCCCCAGATTACGAGTCTACCGCTCTTAACCACTACACCACACTGGCTCTTGTGCTCAGGTCTGTTTGATGGGCTTCCCATCAGCATCTGATTGGCCACTATGAGCACAGGATTCTATACTAGATGCACCACTGGCCTGATCCAGCATGCTCATCTTATGTTCTTAACAGGAATTTTTAAAAGTGAATCTCTTTTTTAAAATTGTATTTATATGAATAAAGAATAGGGTGATTTGGGGGAGAGACTACTGCTGTTCTTCAAGTTCAGCAAATAGTCTCAAAGAGAAGAAATTTGGGACTTCAGTTGAAAAATTCTATTTGAGAGGCAGCTGAACTGAAAAAGCACCATCCCCACTTAGGATGAAGGAGAAAATAGATTCAATTCACATTGGATTAATAAATTCAATAATAATAATAATAATAAAATTAATAAAGGTAAATCTTCGTATGGTTGTTTCTAATTTTTAGACTATGCAGAGAAGGCCGACTGAAACCATTGTACATTACTTAAAGCCATTAACTTTAGTGGGTCTACTCTGAGTATAATTTAGATGGTTGCAAGCCCTAATTCATACTTCTACAAACAATATGCAAACTGAAACATAGCCATTATTAAAACAAGCATTTCTCTGAATTCTGTAATGTAATTCTCTTGCTGAGTAATGGGTACAAAAATGGACATACTCAGATACAGTAAAAGAAAAAAAATACTTACATTGGTGAAAATAGCGTACTAAAATGTGTTATATTAGGGGAAATTTCTGTCAATAATGTGCATATTTTGCAGACTTACATTCAAAATTGTGTGCATTAGGAGAAATATGTACTAATGCCGATAGATTTCCTATGAGAACCCTTGTCCCATTCATATTATTATTATTATTATTATTATTATTATTATTATTATTATTTTATTTTCTACCCCGTCCACCTGGCTGGGTTTCCCCAGCAAACTGATGTGGAAAAAAACAGAAAATTGAACTTTAGGAAAAGGGAAAAGGCAAGAAACTGATATGGACAGATTTGCCCACCCACCCACTCCCACACAAAATATGCTGCCCCACTTGTAGCAGGTGAAAATGGAAGCACTATTTCAAAATTTTCAGAGTGAAAGAGGGTAAACAGGACTTAATGAGAATGTTTCCATTGGCCACCAGCTAGTGACTACCATATTTATTTTCACTAACCCCAGAGAACACACAATAGATCAGTCTATTCCCAGTGTACATCAGCTTTGCATATGTTTGTTCATAAATATTTTATGTCCCATTTTCATATTGTAAATAATCCCCACAAAAGAAGTATGTAAATATGCATTTAAATTTTATTTGTATTTTGGAACATTTGTTGCACAAAACAATACTTTGTAAACATGGTTATTGTTGTTTAGTCATTTAGTCATGTCTGACTCTTCGTGACCCCATGGACCAGAGCACACCAGGCACTCCTGTCTTCCACTGCCTCCTGCAGTTTGGTCAGACTCATGTTGGTAGCCTCGAGTACACCATCCAACCATCTTGTCCTCTGTCATCCCCTTCTCCTTGTGCCCTCCATCTTTCCCAACATCAGGGTCTTTTCCAGGGAGTCTTCTCTTCTCATGAGGTGGCCAAACTATTGGAGCCTCAACTTCAGGATCTTCCCTACCAGTGAGCACTCAGGGCTGATTTCTTTAAGGATGGATAAGTTTGTTTTTTTTTTTTTTTTTTATAAGAATTTATTGACATTTTTACTTATAACAACATACAACCTTAACCACACCTACATTTATACACAAACAAAACAAATACAATTACACATACAAAGATTGCCATGATTTTTCTTCTTAATTGGACATCTGCAAAAAAAAAATTCCTTTTTCCAATCTTGACAGTTGACTTCCCCTGCCTTTTCACCTTCGAGTTTATATCCATAATCTACTTCTTAACCTCTTCATTTAAAAAAAATTAAACTTAATTATATATATAAAGTAACACATTCATCTTAATCTTCATCTTAGTCTTAATCATCTTAATCTATAAACTTAAACCACTTAAAATGACTTCATTTATACTACATCCTCATAAATCCTCACAAATCATCCTCATCAAATCTATCTCTTCTATCCTTTGAACTGCTGCTAAAAACATAAAAACTTGAAATATCTCTTTTCATATTCAAACAAATAATAAAACAAACTATTGTTGACAGTGTTCACCCTCCGATTTCAAAATACCATAACAGATTGCTTTAGATTTTACTTAGTGCTTCACCCCACACCCCCTCTGTCCATTCTTCTTCTCCTGATGGCATCAGCACTGAACTTCCATGCAACTTCCCTCTCCCAACGTCCACAGATCCAGGCACAGTCCAACACTCTCCTTGCCACGAGCTCCGAGGTATCCAACTCTCCCTCTCTCAGCTTCTCCGGTTCTTTGTAACATTCCTTTTCTTCTTGTAAATACCTTGATTCTCTGTCCCTGGCCCCCGAGCTCACACCTCGGGGACTGGATATAGCAAATCTTGACATCGCCTTGGGGCTGCCACCCCCAACAAGCGAATTTCTTCTCCGAAGTAGCTCATTCATTTCTTCCCATCTTTCCATCCATCCTCTCAGCTCTTTGACAAGATTTCCTTCCAAAGTGTCAAAAGTTTTGTTAGCCTCCTCTGTGGGCAGTTGGTTCCATTTCAGACCCCCACACAAGACTTTAACTTTTCTGTAAATTAGTTCCACCTTCAAGGCAGTGAGCCTTTGTTCATCTGTTAGTCCAGAGTTCAATACCAGTTCAAAGACAAAACCCAGCATACTGGCAGAGGAGGAGGAAGTGGGTATCATATTTCTTCTCCTGTCTCTTTGTTCGTCGCCATTTTCCTAAGCTGGAGCGCAAACACCGCAACTTTAAATAGAGATATTTTCCGCTAGTTAGCTTCCCAAGGAAAAAGTTTGCCAGTCTCATGTGTCGATTTTTAGATACTTTATAACCAGTTCTGTGGCAGCAATCCCTCAAATTGGTTAGTTTCTTAGGCTCGAAGGGAGGGAGGCAGGCTGCCTTTCTCCTTCCCCCCGGATCGTTCCAAAAACACGATTTCTGCCAAGATTATTTACTCACGACCACCGGGTTCCTTTAGCTCCATTCTTCACAGGTAGAACTTGGACGCTCACCGCGGGCTTTGCCGCCGCATTTGCATCCCGGTTGGGGCATATCCCCGTAAGCCCGGCTCCGTTGTCCCTTCACCCCCACTCCCCCTTTACAGGGGGGTAGGGGAAGGGTTCGGAGCCTCCGCGGGCACAGCCGGGGAGCCCAGGGTGCGGGACGCTCTTCCCGCACCCCAACCGGAGCCGCGCGCTGCGGTAGCGCGGCTCCTAACCCCCGGGATGGATCGGGCGCCTCGCAGCCGAAGCAGCCCCGACCACCCGCTATGGCGTCGCCAGCCGGAAGTCCTAAGGATGGATAAGTTTGATCTTCTTGCAGTCCATGGGACTCTCAAGAGTCTCCTCCAGCACCATAATTCAAAAGCATTAACTCTTTGGCGATCAGCCTTCTTGATGGCCCAGCTCTCACTTCCATACATTACTACTGGGAAAACCATAGCTTTAACTATATGGACCTTTGTCGGCAAGGTGATATCTCTGCTTTTTAAGATGCTGTCTAGGTTTGTCATTGCTTTCCTCCCAAGAAGCAGGCATCTTTTAATTTTGTGACTGCTGTCACCATCTGCAATGATCATGGAACCCAAGAAAGTAAAATTTCTCACTGCCTCCATTTCTTCCCCTTCTATTTGCCAGGAGGTGATGGGACCAGTGGCCATGATCTTAGTTTTTTTGATGTTGAGCTTCAGACAATATTTTGCACACTCCTCTTTCACCCTCATTAAAACGTTCTTTAATTCCTCCTCACTTTCTGCCATCAAGGTTGTGTCATCAGCATATATCAGGTTGTTGATATTTCTTCCAGCAATCTTAATTCTGGCTTGGGATTCTTCCAGTCCAGCCTTTTGTATGATGAATTCTGCATATAAGTTAAATAAGCAGGGAGACAATATACAGCCTTGTCATACTCATTTCCCAGTTTTGAACCAATCAGTTATTCCATATCCAGTTCTAACTGTAGCTTCTTGTTCCACATAGAGATTTCTCAGGAGACAGATGAGGTGATCAGGCACTCCCATTTCTTTAAGAACTTCTGATAGTTTGCTGTGGTCAACAGTCAAATGCTTTTTGCTTAGATAAACATATTTTATCTAAATGTGCACACATTTTAAAACACATTATTGCTATAGCATTAGAGCTGAAAATTGTACTACAAAATTCAGAAAAAACATGAAATTTGAAGGATGTGTATGTTCTGATCTTCACATTAGCTTGATAGGCAACTCTGCACCAGAATTCAAAAGATCAAATTCCTGAAGCATCCATATTTGGGAATAATGTTACAGTCTGACAGAGAGAGGAAGGGGCATGATGGAGAGGTCAGCATGTTGCAAATGCTGTGGCAGGAGTGCAGGATTGGTTCTGCTGATGCATTTGCACTGCACTGACCCAACTTTTACTGCATCCGTTCTCCTTTCCATCCCAGTATGTTGCAGTGAGTAAAAGGTAAAAAGATGAAGGACCCTTGGATAGTTAAGTCCAGTCAAATTTGACTATGGGGTGTGATACTCATCTCCGCTTTAAGGCCAAGGCAGCTGGTGTTTGTCTGCAGACAGCTTTTCCAGGTCATGTGACCAACATGACTAAACCACTTCTGGTACAACAGAACACCGTGACAAAAGCCAGAGCGCACGGAAACGCTCATCATGCTGTCTACTGCTGGTGTGGAATCAACATTCAATTGAAGAGGAAGAAAAGGGACTTACAGAAGGAAAATCTATCATGCATCCCTTTCCCGTTTTGCTGCTGTTGTTTCTTTTTGTGGTCCTCCTCATTCCTTCCATCCCAGATGCCTCAGTTTTTTTCCCAGTCAAAAATTCTCCTTGCTGTGAATCCAATCCAAAGGAGCAGGCACACACATACAGTTCAGGTGGTCTTCCATGATGGTCTTGGCTTGGCTCTCTTCTGGTTTAAATGATAAGCTAATCCACAGTGGCATGCTGTCAGTGTCTTCTGTATCACTGCCAACATGAGCATCAGCAGCATGCTGCTGGAGATCTTTACATAAGATGGCCCAGATGTCTCTTTCTTTGGCAAGACAGAGCAGAGTCCTCTAAAGGAAGCAGTCTATGTTTCACAATAATGAATGCTTCTTGCCACTCGAAAACAGAATTGCCCCCCCTTTTTTAAGCTATGGAAAGGGAGAGCATAAATTCTACAGTATCCTTCCTGGACTCTTAGCCAGGATGGAGTTGGGGGCTTCTGGGATCAATAATTAATTGAAGGCTTCCTGGCTCAGAAAAGATCTTCAGAAGCTTCTAAAAGTCCACCTGAAGGGTGGAACGTAAGAGGAGCCTGCTGGATCAGGACAAAGGCCCATCTTGTCCTGCATCCAGTTCTCACAGTGGCCAACTGAATCCCACAAGCAAAACCTGAACATATCAGTGCTCTCCCCACCTGCAATTCCCAGCAACTGGTATTCAAAGTCATACCATGTTAGATAGCAAAGGTAGAATGTAGCCATCCTGACTAGTAGCAACCAATAGCCTTATCCTCAGTGAATTTGCCTAATCCTTTTTAAGGCAACCCAGTTTTAGTGGCCATCACTACCTCTTGTTTTACAATCCCCAGAATTCTTCTGTAATTCAAATGCAGCATGAGAATAATTGTCAGGTTGTCTGGCTGACAAATAATTTGCACAGCCCCGCAAGAGATCTCTCCTAGCCAATCAAAGGCTTTGACAGCCAGTGATTCATGGGCTGGCTGTTAGCATACATACAACAACTTTCACTTTTAAAAGCTCCTACAAGCCTCCTTATTCAGCCCTGTGCCACCCTATTACAAGAATAGGGTGAGAGTCGAGTTGTGCAGGAGCAGAAACCATGGCTGAGGAAGAGGATGGCAGCTTTATGGAAGGATGCTTCATAAGGGATTTACTCCCTTCCCCCAACCTCACTTTTTGTCCCAGCAGTGATACCCCCCCCCCCCCCCCGTACACAATCAGACTGATGGCAGGTGCTGCAGGATGATGGATAGTAATCTTTCTTTCCAGTCTTTAGATTATTATTATTTTTTGGGGGGGATGCCTGAATTTGCTTTTTCTCCTGATAGTGCTAGAGAATTTAGGGAGTTTCTGTGTTATTCCAAGGGGAATTCACCTATTTGTTGCAAGAAGAGATTCTTTGCCTGTGTAATTCTGGCTTCTCTCAGCCACCTTCTTTTGTTTCTAGAGTGCTGGTTTTCAAACATGTGCAGAGGAGCCCTGGAGTTCCTCAATGCAAAGAACAGTAGTGGAAAATAAACTTCCTAGCACATATTGAGTTAGAAATAAAACACTGAGTTGCCCAGACATAGACACTTCTTTGGCTCTGAAATTCTCTGGCCCAGCTGAGCCTATAGCCTGGTTTTGCCAGGAGAAATTAAAAGTGTCATTTGTCAGTAACATTGCACAAAAAAAACCTTTTGACGGTGGTTATGTTTGTAACAGAGGAGTTACAAAGTCAAATGCAATCCTTCTAAGCCTTTTACTTTGAGAAATAATACGGATTTGTCTAGAGGGTGGGGCTCTGTTATTGTTGTGCCCTTCTATTTAGAGAAAGATTTATCTCTTCACTGAAATTATTGTACAATTATCTTTATTTATAGAGCAGTAATATGTTATGTTTTGCAGCTCCTAGTTTTCTCTATCTCCACTTTATCCCGAAGCTGATCTGTTCTCCTGTGAGGCCTATCCTGCACCAAGAGCACCTCCACATGGAGATGTAAAAATTTAATTTCTCACAGAACCTCAGTAAGACAGGAAGTGGTAGGTGAGGAGAAACAGGAAGCAGAAGCTGTATCTTTTCCATCAATTGATAAAAAGCTGCTTTCAGAGAACCACAGTGCCGCATAATGCAGACAGATGAGGCCCTACAGGGCTCTTCCTGTGATCTATTTAGTTTGTACGATACAGCCTGTAATTTGTTGCCATTTTCTTCATGTCAAGGACTTGGCAATTTGAGGACTTGCCCTGTAGTTGGGCACCTCATTAGCCTTTAGCTTCAGTTCTAGCAAAGGGTTTTGGAGGCTCCTCTAAATAAAGCTCCTTCTGTTAAAGTATTCTTCATACTTGGTGCCTATCCTGACCCAGAAGCATTACAGGGATGAGATACCTTTCCTAGCTCAAGAGCTGCATTCCCATATTGTCAACCTTCTGGATACCACACACTAGTGGCGGGTTGGGCCAGAAGCAGAAGTGGGTGGGATAATTAATATAAATTTGCATGTATACTAGGTTAGTTTCTGCACATATTCACACACCCCTTTCTATCCAGGCAAGCAAGAGGCAGTAGCTTCAACAAATGCTCCCCCCCCATAAGATGATTGGTAGGTATTACAGACATTGGCTACACCAATCTCTTCTCTGCCCTGCCTAATCAAGGTTGTCTAGATATGTCCTTGGTATCCTTTGCTTTCACATTCCTTTGGGTAAATACCAGAAGTCAAAAGGAATCAAACAATCTTTTCTAATTAGTACAACGAGTAGATTGGCAGTGTGGCTGGTTATATCTGCTGCAAATGGGGGAATAAACCAAATGTGTCAATCTGGCAAATTCTTTTGGAAAAAGAAGAAGAAGATGTAAACAACCTTCACCATCTGTGAGATTAAATGTCCACACGAAAATAATGTTTGGATAATTAATGCTTAGTTTTCGAAAGTCACTTGAGGAACAAGTGTGTCCGTACAGAATTATAGTCCTGTCAACGTTTTTTGTTAAGTGTTGAAACATCAAGAGCACCACTACATGTTATTAAGTTAGCAATCCACCTGATTATCAGGCTAAATGAAATGATTAATGGCTACACCCCAGTACATTTCTTGGCAGTGCTCTTCTGTGATCGTAACATCCTGCTTTTATAGAATCCCTGAGTTGGATTGCATGTTGCATTGCCTTTGCTTAACCTTGCTGCCTAAGCATTTTCTCTACCTTCCAACTGAAAATGAAAATGCAGCCTTTAAAACGTTAACTTTAAACAGCAGAATGTGCAATGATTTTAATTAGTTTCTCCCAACTGTGAGGTGTGATAAAGCTAAAGTGTTTAATTTACTACTATTGGTGTAACTGCTCCATCGTCTTCTAGAACATAAATATCCATTCATATATGCCATGGGCCACACACTATCCTTACTCTCTCTCACTATCCTTACTCTGGTCACAAATTCTCACATGATTTCCTCTCAGCCCTCAAATTTAGAGAAGGACTTGGGGGCCCTATCTTCTCTACTGTTGTCACCCAGCTGGTAATGGTACCTGCAAAGTTAGCCTATCCTGGTTGTCATGACTAGACCTAATCGGTTTCCTGACATGGAGTCCTCAAAGGACAAACCACACAGCCCACAAGCTGAGGACCTTGAGGAGCAGTCACAGTCTCCTGAAACCAGTGGTAATAGTCCCCTTGAGGAACCTTGGGGACAGGTCTGCTGAAGAACTCTTGGAGCTCTCCTTGAGAATGCCCAGTCTTCAGGAAACACCAGAACCAAAAGATCTGGGTCCAGGTTAAAATGTGAGAATATAGCATGTTTCTAAAGGCACAGAGTTCTCACATGGCACCCATGCAAGGGGCCTTCTAATGAGTGAGGATTCTCCTTATGCAGAATAAATTTCTTTCACTATAAGCATCCGTGCTTAGGCTGTGATATAGGAGGACAGAGGTCTTCATAAAGAGCCTTGTGGTTGCTGGAAGAAGGCCAGGTCTGAGTTGCTGTGTGATTGAGTTTTTGATGTGATCCAATTTCCTGTGCTTGAGGGTGGTTCATTTAGATGGCACTGCGCCTCTAATCCTTCTGTCCTTGGTGAATGTTTTGTTAAAGGGCTTATATCTCTTGGAATTGGGACCCTAGCTCCTAGGGCACCTATGCTTGTTGCAGACCACTAAAAAAAAACTGTGCCAAGTTCAGCTTGCTGTCTTCTGAAGCTTTCAGAGTGAACTTGTTTGAGTGAAGGTTACATACCTGTGTTTAGCTGACATTTTAAGATATAATTCTTCAAGGGAAGTAAGGATCTGATTTTTAAATATCGTATTTTAAGAGTTCATATGTTTTTTGCTACCTCATGAGAAGAGAAGACTCCCTAGAAAAGACCCTGATGTTGGGAAAGATGGAGGGCACAAGGAGAAGGGGACGACAGAGGATGAGATGGTTGGACAGTGTTCTCGAAGCGACTGGCATGAGTTTGGCCAAACTGCGGGAGGCAGTGAAGGATAGGCGTGCCTGGCGTGCTCTGGTCCATGGGGTCACGAAGAGTCGGACACGACTGAACGACTGAACAACAACAACAACAACATGTTTTTATCCAGCATCCATGCACTCCCAATGTCCTAGGCACAGGTGTAAACTTCAGCCCATTTTTATTGCACACACCTCCAACAGTGGGCATGAATTTTAAGTTTGTATTAATTACAGCCTGTCTTGGTTTAACATTTAACTGAAACAAATATGCAATGTGATGGGGGAAGAGTGCAGTAAAGGGATTACAAACTTTAAAATACCCCAGCTGGGGTGGCCCAATGTGTTTCAGCACCTGAGGTGAAATGTCCCAATGCTGATCCCACAATGGGAGAGGGCATTCTCCATATTGCAGAAACCCCACGCACATACACAGTGGCAAGAGGGAGTTTTTTTCCAGATCCTTGCTACCCAGATCTGGTGCTGGGGCTTTGCATTAGATTCTCCCTTCAAGAGAAGGTGGTGCAAAGACCTGTCACACCACCACCTGGGGGTAAAGCTGGGTGCTGTAACACCTCCCCTCTTGCTGACTGAGTCGTGGGGGAGGCGTTCCACAGAGCTTTGCCACTGGTCCCTGTCTGCCCCTAAAGGCCAGAGAGACCAGCAGCAAAGATGGGTTGCGCCACCCCGGGGGGGGGGGGCTGTCACTTGAAGCAGCCTTCTCATCCAACTTTGTGGGCAGGCTGGCTCTGACTCTTGCCCAACCCATCCTTTCACAATATCAAACCTGTACATAAATCTGCATGCTTTTTTTAGTGATATCCTCTGAAATTGATCAGTTATCCATTTGCTATCCCATTCTGCTGCTTTCTAGACTCGGAGATTCATGACGACAGATAGCTGGATGATAGATAGATAGATAGATAGATAGATAGATAAACAGCTCAAAGCTGTTTAATATTTGAAGATTCCCAAAAGCTGTTAAACCATTGTACTTTTTTAAAAATAAAAACCCTCCCTACTGTGTTGCTGTAGTTTGTGGAAGAGCTGTGTTTATTTTTGCTGTCTGGGATCTTCATGAAAACAGCAATGGTTTGTTTCGTTTGTTTTCTCCCCCCCCCCCTTCCTCAATCAGAGGTGAGAGGGAAAGTGCCTCATCGAAGTACTATGCCGCTTCAATCATGATTCAGTTTAATTAAGAGGATCAAGCAAAAATACAAAGTTAATTCTCAGCCCATTTTTTTAGCACACACAACCTCTCGAGGCAAGCACAGCAAAATAGATAGTGGTGTCACTACTGAGTTCCATAAATATAAAATTTATGACTGAGTGTCAAATGTTATGCATAGCTCACTGAAGCAAATTAAGATAAATGCAGTTCAATTGTGCTGGCTTTCGACTCCGGCTCCACTGTCAGAGTGTTGTCTCTGTTTTGTTATGATAAAGAATTACATTGCTTGGACAACTACCACCCCACCCAACTCTCCCTTCTTTCACAGCTTGGCAGATTTTTCATGGGCATTCCAATGCTGCCTTTTTCTCCCATTATAATTTATGCGCATAAGTAGCATATAATAATCTATGAAAGATAGATTGGAGGGTGTAAGGGCAGATACATCAATTTCTCCTGTTTGCTTGAGTTGTCATTAAACATGCCTATTGTGGGTTGGAATTTGGTATTATTGTTTTTTTTCTTTTCTTTTCTGCAACAGTCTTAAATAAAGTCAGGACAGCTAAGTGTGTTATAAACACAAAACAGAAAGGGCAAGTAACTCTCTTTTAGAATCTCTCCCTCAACCCCCCCCCCCCATCCACCCCACACACTTGAGAGTCACATAAGGCAGAGAGCGGGGATGGGCCTGTTGCCCCCAGACTTCCAGCTGTGTTCTCATCACCAATATAAGATGCACCCCAGAGGCAAAAATACACTGACTTAAGAATTTTCACTTCTACAGATCCCCCTGCCCCACCCCACCCCCAAAACATGGGGGAGAAGAGACAAGCCCTGAAGAATGACATCTCTAGAAACTTACATTAATACAATTTTAGCCAGGCATTCTCCCCCCCACACACACACACAAAATAGTAACAACAACAAAAAGGATGACAATTTAACCTGCGACAGTGGTCTAACTCTTGTCCGTGTTCACTAAAAATCAGTCTCATTTGACCAGAAAAAGGTAGGGAATGTGAGGCTCTACATATGTTGTTGGACTCAATCTCCAATCAAACCCACCCAGAAAGGGCAACGGTCAGGGGTGGTGGGAGCTGAAGTCCAACAGCATCTGGAGGGTCACATATGTACCACCTCAATCAATCAGCAATACACTTTCATCCTATCTTACCTCCAAGGAGCTCAGGGCCACAGGCATGGTTTTTCTCTTCTGTTATTCTCACAGAAACACAGAAATGTCAGGGTGAGGTATTGACTATCACAAGGTTATCTGGTGGGGGTTTAATGACTGTGTGAGAGGACTTGAACCTTGGTTTCCCCAGTCCCAGGACTCAGCTACATTGGCAAAGAAAAAGCACTTTATGTGTGTTGGATATTCACTATGACACTGTGACACTAGATGGCACTGTGGAGTTCCATTTTTGCTAACCTGATTTCTCATAGAAAGTTCGCAACACATTTAACAAGTGCTTCTTTGATGTATCTAGCTAGATCCAGCCCTGGTCTGACTTTCTGATAGATCTATATCCAGTTGCGGAACCGGAGAGGTTTAGATTCTAACCACCAAGCTGTTCTAGCTCCTAATCGAAATATAGCCACATGCCACAGGACTCCAATGTCAAGTGACAACATGTGATCTGAATGGGCTGCCACCGGTATAACACCACAGGAAGAACGCTTGCAATACAATGTTTTTCAATGGAGCCAGATCACACAGGCAGCTGTAGCCATTTGTGTGGAGAATCAGGTTATAAGTGCATGGTTGTGTGAATCAGACCTGTTTACAATATCTGCAGTGTGTTATATGTCAGGCTACCTTTGGAAGCAGCCTGGAAACTTCAGCTGGTCCAAAATGGGTTACCGATATGGGATTGGCCAAGGCACCCAAAGTACATCAGTATTTTGCCATTAGCATTGACCTCCTGTCCATTTCTATAGGTGATTCAAATTGCTGTAATTAACCTTTAAAACCACAAACAGCTTGGGTTCAGGTTATCTAAAGGGCTGTGTCCATCATATTCCTCTATAGATTTCAAGGTCATCTTCTGAAGCCCTTCTCTAGGTGTCCCTGCGAAACAATGGTGGGTATCTCCCGGGGATAGGGACTTTTCAGTGGTGGCCCATGGAATGCCCTCCACAGAGACGCTTACCTGGTGCCTACATTATAGCCTTTTCAGTACCAGGTGAAGACAATTTGTGGGAATACGTTTTTGGTGACTTCCCGCACTTTGCCGCCTCACAAAAACCCTCCGCGCTAATGCACAGAAGGAAAGAGATCCGGCCAAGGTTTGCTGCCTGGATCACTCTGCACTTGCAAGAAAGCGCGCCAGGAAGCTTTTGAGTAATGGCCGAAAGCTGTTTCCCGCCGGAAACAAAGCCCAATGCAATGCTCTGATTGGTTTATGTTAATGCTATGACGCTGTTCAGTTTATCAATAAATGGCCCCTGCTCTCTGTAGAGTGCGCAAGACAAGCAAAGAGAGAACAAGTGATGCGAGACAAGCAAGAGAGAAAGCAAAAGAGAAACCAACGCACAGAGTAGTAGTTGGGAGAGCGCAACTCCACCATTGACTGCAGTCTCTTAGTCTCTTATTTTTTATTTTTATTTGGCCGCTTTTTTACTTTTGGCCGCACTTTTTGCTCTGCCTATCCTTTCCTCTTCGGAACCTTCAGAAACCTTCGTAACGACCTTCAGAACTCCAGAAAACATCTCACGACCTTCAGCAACTTCATAACCAGCAGACCCATCATAACCAGTGGGAGCAGGCACTACAGGATTACTGGTTATCCCAGAAGTTGGTTATCCCCACAGTCTTAAAATATTTTTGGTACTTTAAGATATTTGGTACAAATGCCATTCATGGTTGCTGGTTTCTAACTGACCAATCATTCCCGGATCAAATTTTGCAATAGAAAAATGATTAAGTTTCTATTTCCCCTTCTACCCAGATTGTAAAGGGAAACTATTCCAGATCCTCAGATTGATTACACCTTTGAAGAATTTTTTTTTCTGAGATACACACACACACACACACACACACACACCCCTTCATCATAGCCCTTTTCCAATAATCAGCCAGTGGCGAAACTAATCCATGCATAATTATAATGCAGCCACTACCTCCTCATTTATTTTTAATCTCTCAACAATATGTCCAATCAACAGTTCACATTCATAACATCTAATTATGCAAGGACATTATTAGATTAGCAGCAGATTAAGGGCATTATCAATTCATTTATTTTTAAATAAGCACATGATGAGGGTTTCTCTTGTGCCTTGCAGCAATGAACATAATGATAATAAAGTTGGTATTAGGACAGCATTCTACAGTTTTCCCCCTCGTGTCATTTGGCTAAAATGACACTGAGATGCATTGATTCTGCTACACATACATACACACAAATATATATATATATATATATATATATATATATATATATATATATATATATACACACACACACACACAACATTCAACTATCACATGGGAGGGAGAGGGAGACCAATCGGGAAAGAGCCATTGCTCAGTGGTAAAGCAACTGCTTTTCACACAGAAGGTCCCAGTACAATCCCCGGCATCTTCAGATAGGGCTGGGAGTATACCCTGTCTGAAATCCTGGAGAGACACTGCCAGGCACTGTGGACAATACTGAGCCTTGCAAGACGGCGGGGGGAGCTTATGATGCAAATTGCTTGCTTGTTTTAAAGTTGCTTTCATGGCAGGAGGATCACAGGATATCCTCCTCTTAAAGTGGGTGCAGGAAACCTTTGGCTCACCAGTTATTGGTGAACCACAACTCTCATCATCCCTGGACATCGGCCATGTTTTCAAGGGCTGATGTAAGAGGTGGTTCAGCAACATCTGGTTAGCCAAATGTTCCCCATTCCTGCTTCAATGCAAATGTATATTTGTTTTGAATGACAGCTGTTGACATCCATTCACATGGCCCTAAAAAAGACCTAAATTCTTAGATAAGCAAATAGGGGAGTAGTCTGCTCCCCTCCCCTGGGAGGCAGTGTTGCAGACTGGCATCCAGGACCCCCCAGTGACCCAGCTGGAGGGTGGAGGAATGCCACCCATGTCATGGGGATTCCCGGCCGCGTCACACACCCAGCTGTCCAATCGGCACAGCTGGGGGCATGGTCACAAGCAGTTTCAGCTGTGGCACGGCCAGGGGGGGGGAACCTCCTTTCACCTCAAACCCATAGCCACTCAGTGAAGTTGAATGTTGGGAGATTCAAGGAACACAGGAAGAAAGTACTTAATGCTGCCTATTAGTTTAAACCATAGAATTGGCTATAACAAGTTGCAGTATGGTTGTGAACGTGGATGCCTTTAATGTAAAAGGTAAAAGGACCCTTGACCATTAGGTCCATTCATGAACAACTCCGGGTCATGTGGCCAGCATGACTAAGCCGCTTCTGGCGAACCAGAGTAGCGCACAGAAACACCATTTATCTTCCCGCCGGAGCTGTACCTATTTATCTACTTGCGCTTTGACATGCTTTCGAACTGCTAGGTTGGCAGGAGCAGGGACTGAGCAACGGGAGCTCACCCCGTCGTGGGGATTTGAACTGCTGACCTTCTGATCAGCAAGCCCTAGGTTCAGTGGTTTAACCCACAGCGCCACCCGCGTCCCACTGCCAAATTCACAACTATTGCCAGTAACACAATTCCTACAGTATTTATAGCAATATATTGTCTCCAGTATCAGAGACTGCATGCCTCAGGAAACCAGGTTCTGGGGGTCACAGATAGGGCTGGGTGCTGTTGCCATCAAATCCTGTTTGGGGGACTTTCCATAGACATCTGGTTGAGTGGTGTGGAAACAGAATGCTGGACTAGAAAGGACTTTGGTCTGATCCTGCAAAGCTCTTATGATTATTATCTAAGGCTTTAATCTCACAAATAACACATGAAATAGCAATGTTCCTACACATGTACACACCCACATGTCTGCATAGAAAAATGGTGTGTGTGTGTTCCTATTTTACTAGGCTTGATTTCTTTTTTCCTCGCAACCAGACCATTCTTTCTCTTCTCCCCCTGGAAAAGAATGAGATGTTGAACAAGGAAACATTCCAGATGGGCATTAAGTAAGGTAGACTGCTCCCAACACACCAGACACCAATTTTCTTATTCCAATAACACCTTGAAATTAAAACTTGTTAAAACACTTGTTACTTTTTACTGCTTAAAAGGAATGAAATTACTGCAATGCTCTTGAATATGCAAAAACATCTTGGTCCCCAGCAGCTGAAGATAATGTTCTCCCAGGAGGTTTTCCAAAAGAGTTTCAAGAAAGGGTTTGATATGAGAGTGTTCTATCACTCCCATCTTTTTATAGCAGCACAGTGTGTGTGTTCATTTTATTTATTTATTTTGCAAAACTTGGGAGCCAGCAATATATTTTTTCCCTACAAGACCCCTCCCAATGTTTTTCTCCTGGTGTTGTTAATGATACATTTGTGTGCATATTAGATGCTCATGCATTGCTTTTCCTATATACACAGAGAGGTCAATAGCTTTCCAGACAGTAAATGCTGCCAAATATGTTTGTTTTGCAGTCACCTATCCTACAAGAGGGACAGCTGAATTCAATGAGAGATAAGCACACTGCTAAACATTCTTACATGTGTGTTTGTTTGTTTGTTTTTAAAAAACCACTCATCCACGAACTGTTACAGTCACTTTACTTACATGCCCTTTTTCAAAAGCCAATGAAGAACACAACATTCAGAAGAGTTTCAGTAGGCTGGCACTCAAGCAACAATCTTTTCTTGAAAGGAAGTCCAAGAAGTAGTGCAGTCCCTATATGCTTTTCTGAAACAATGAAAGGTACCCAGTCCTGTTGAATTTCATTTAATTGAATTGGTGCTGTCCAATACATATTTATATGGTTTAGTGCTAAGACTGAATGCCTGCTTTCGCTGATTCATGTTGCTAACATGCAAACAATTGAATGAATGGTCAACAGCTATATTTAAAGCAGCAATCTAGCTTAAGAAGTAACAGGTACTCTTTGAAAAAGAAGGGGGGGGAATAATCACCTTGTTGAACAGTGACTGAAATTATGTAGTTGATTGATTAAGTATTGATTTTTTAATTTCTATACCAATGAATGCATTCAAATATATCTTAGTGATGTAGCAACAACAGAAAACTGAAACAAAATATTACAAAAATACACAGTTACATATAAAAAGTTGAATAAAAAGTTATATTCATTTCCCTTGCAACACACCCTCCCTCAGCCTCCGGATTATCACCCAGGGTCCAGACAAACTCTCAGCTCACTCACAAAAGTATCACAATGAGAAGAGTTCCTGGAAATGGTGGACATCACCCTGGCCTCTCTCTTAGACTTGCATTTGATGGACAGGTTCTGACATGGATGGCACTCCCTCAGGCTGCCCAAAGCTGTGACCCATTCAGCTTCACTCTCCACACTCCAAACATCAGCAGGTTAGCTGAGTTTCCCATGGGGTCCACTGGATGGGAAAATGACTCCCTTCCACTCACACCTTCTATTCTTTCCTCCTCCAGCTGCTTGAAACATACAGCTAATTTTGGGTGGAATCAAGTGTGTTCTTAACTATTAGGTGTCAAAGAGTCAAGGCAGTGACAAGGAAGAGTTTAAAGATCTGGGTATGTTTAGCCTGGAGACCAGAAGACTAGGAAACATGACAGGACTCTTCAGATGCCCAATGTTAGGTGTCAGGGAATCCGATCCGCCCCCGCCCCAACAGTAGGCTGCCAGGAACAGATAGACAAGGAAAGCTCTTACCAAGTTATTTTATTCAATACTAGCTGACCCGGCCACGCGTTGCTGTGGGTGATTTAGTGAAATGGGAAAGGAAGATACAGCATAAAAGAGAAATCGTACCTTTCTGTACAGGTTTAAGCGTTTAAGTCCAGGTTGGGTCTTTTCTGTTTTCCCATTTGTTTTTATCTTCTTGTATACTACTTATCATTAGTACTATTGAAGTTTTTGAGTTATTTTTTCTTGATTGTCTGTATGTTCCGGGTCTGTGTTAGCGGCGGAGGCCGAGAAAGTGGCCTTTATCGCTGGTCGGGGTCTGGCGGGTACGGTGGAGGCCAGAAAAGCGACCAAGGTGAGTGAGGAAATTATGGACATGGATTTTTATTGCGCCCTGGATCTCTGTTAGCAATTTTGTTTGTTTTCATTCTCCCTGGCTGTTGAGCCGGGCGAGGTGAGGCAGAAAATGACGGGCACGGTTGCCTGGCATTATCAACGTTTGCAGGTGATCTGCCTTTTCATTGGATGGTGGCAGTGACGTCCGAAGAAGATCAGCAGTACCAGTATAGCCACCATTGGAGGGTGATGTTTCATTACCTTTCCTGTTGGTTCTTTTCCCAGCATGCCCGGCAACGTCTGCTGGCTGAGTTTTGAGGTCAAAAAAAGGGGTTTTTACCTTGCACAGGTGTGACATTTGTATACCCCATGTAGCTAAGAACACTCCCATATAGGAATTGGCATTGTGTCCAAATTTGATACGAATCAAATGTGTAGTGTTTGTATTTTGTATCTTGTTCTTTTTTATATAAAATATAATAAATTTTCTTTTTAAAAAACAAATTTGATACGAATCGGTCATTTATATATATATAGATTCATAGAGAGAGACTAAGAAATACTGCCTCTTGGAGTAATGGCTTTGCTCCAAGTAAACTCCACCCACCTTCTCTCTTCAATCATTAACAGCACCACTCACCTTATGGTGAGCCATTTGTCTACTAGCCCTCTGCTCTCCTACTTTTAAGGCTCACCAGGTGCTGGGAGATGGTGGTTCTGGAATGCTTTCTAGTGATAATGTGTCAGCCAGCTGCTCTGACTCTGCTTCCCCCCTTCTTCACCCATTATTTCCCAACTCTGCTCTTCATCTACCTCTGAGCCATGGCCTTCCTCAAACCACTGTTGTAAATCTATACGGTCTTCTTCATCTCTGGAAGGTTCAGGAGGAGGAAGCAGTCTCTACCATTCCTCCTCTGTCCAGTCCCTGACAGCCAAAGGGCTGTTGCATAGAAAAGGGCAAATGCTTCTTGTCTGTTCCCCATGGGGACAAAATTATATCTAATGCAGATAAATTACAAGAAGGCAGATTATATTTAAATGTTAAGATAACCTTCTGGATAGTAAGAGTAGTTTGACAGTGGGACTAATTACCCAGAGCAGTAGTTCTCAAAGGGTGTGTTGTGCCACACTGGCATGGCAGAATAGGATGGGGCAACAGGAAGATTCAAGGACAATCAATATTTTATTTTGGGAATGACTTATGTCAGTGTTTTTCAACCACTGTTCTGCGGCACACTAGTGTGCCGCGAGATGTTGCCTGGTGTGCCGTGGGAAAAATTGAAAAATTCAAGAGAATTACTTTATATATAGTCAATATAGGCACAGAATTAAATTTTTTAACATTTTCTAATGGTGGTGTGCCTCATTATTATTTTCGTGAAACAAGTGTGCCTTTGCCCAAAAAAGGTTGAAAAACACTGACTTATGTTCTTATGCAGTTGCATTGTTTTATACTTCCTGGATGTGGTTGTGTCCCATGTTATTAATCAAGCACTGCTAGGAGTTGCTTCTTTTTGTTTTCAAATCCAATGTATTCCTTATCAATAAAAGCTTTGGCAAGCAAATTTTTATTCTGAAAGAATAAAAAAAGTTTGAGACCCACTGATCTAGTGGCATTCTATACATCCAGGTCCCACAATCTGAATGCTGGTTATATGAAACTTCCCTTATCCAAACAATAATAATCTGTAGCCTAACCTCACTACACAAACATCTGATCCAAACTCCAGCAGCAGTGGTGCTTCATCCCACTGGCTGTGCTGCTTAGAGTCCAGGGGTCCTTTACCTTTTATCCTTGCAGGTGTAGTAGATCTGTAACAAACACACCAAGCAGCTCAGCATATCTCCCACCTGTGGGAACGTTTATAGTTGCAGAGTTAAACATTCCTTATTTAAACCTGCACAGCGGCAAACGGCTTGCTGACTTGTTGGAGTCTTTCGTCCTTTCTTGATTGTCAATCCCTTTATCCCCCTCAAATTAAAGATACACATGAATCTGATTAATAACCAAAGTAAAGTAATTTACTGACAGATTCATTCATGTACATATTTAGGTTACAAAACAAAAGATATAAACTATATCAACTATATTAGTGAGTCTCTTAACACATCTTTAACCAGCAGCATCCTAACCGACCAACAGACTAAAACTAACTGACACAAAGTGGCAGTTGGTCCTCCCTTAGAATGTTGGACTTGACTGACATCATCCCACACCACCTTATGTCCTTCCATTGGTCAGGCTCTCTTACTGGTGAGCACTAAGATTCCCACACCACTGATTGAAGGAGAAGCACTGAGAATGAGACTGGACAACCAGTGGGATGAAGACATGCCACTTCAGTTGGTGTCTCCAGCCCAACTTGTTCCTCTCTGCTAATGAAAGTACAGTACTCACTGCAACCTATTAATTTATTGTATTTTTAATATTTTGTTGGAAGCCACCCTGAGTGAACACAAGCACAACTGGTACAGATTGGAAGCACCTGTGAAAAAACCCAACATTTCCTCACATAGGAAGCTGCCTTACCCTGAGTTAGACAACTGATACATCTTGTTCATAATTGTCTACAATGGTTGGCAGCCACTCTCCGGGAATTCAGACAGAAAACACTTCCAACACTACCTAGAGCATAGCCCCTCCCCTGCATACAAGTGTTTGCACACATGCCCATTAGGCTTCATCCGTCAGAGTTCTTGTTTACCTTTCTGGAGTAATTAAGCCAGTTCTGAAAAAAGTGATATTCTCTCATTGCTATGGTTCTGCCCTAATGTGATTCATTTTCTGTCTTCAGCCAAGAGCTCTCCTATGCCAAATCTCCAAAAAGTCCATTTTGTCTCCAAGACTGTGGCTTCAGATTACTTGAAGGACTTCTCTGGGAGTCATCTAATGCATTATGCAAAAGAAGCAAACACTGTTTATCCCTCAAACAACACCTGTTTTAATGTGCGGACTTTTAGAATTGGTAGAGAACTTCAGAATATCTGTTTTAAATAAATGACTGTGCTCAGATCACCCACTCCCCCTCTCTTCATTTACTATTCTAAAACCACAAGATTTCAACTATCTGAAATGAGCTGGTGCTTAAGCCAATTGGATACAACTTATTGGTTTGCTTTTGCTGTCAAATATACATAAAATATAAATCATAGCATCAATTTACTTAGGTTGCAACAGGCAAAAGAGTCATAAAATACAACTCAATCTAATCTAGTTGAAGTCAGATATTTGGGGGGGGGGAGTCAAGAAGAACCCAAAAGTTACAGTAAGCACAAGAATAACTTTGCATTTTTAAGAAAAGATTGTCTCACGCTCTAAGAAAATATTATATTATACTGCAAAATGATATTTCATACCCAACACAGCAGATTACTGAAGTAGAAAAATATTGACAAAATGGAGGGCAGGGGATAACCAGTATTTGGTGTTATTGTTCTAAAAGCATGGATGAGCAATTTGTGGCCCTCCAAAGATTGTTGGATTCATTGTTTTTCTTCTAGGAAAAAGGCGCCATTATACTGCATACCCTTGAATACCCCAGGGGGAAAGCACTGGTTGGATTCCAGATCCCATCACCGGCCCCAGCCAGAATGCTGTCATAAACATGCCCCACCCATGAGACAAGGTGAGGAGACTGCCTCAGGCAGCAGGATTCATAGCGATCACAGGTCCGGCCTCCAAGGAAGGCATCATCTGCAACAGCTGTGGTGGCAGCAACAACTGCAGTGTGCTCACTGGAGGTCAAATCGACCTCTGCCTCCGCCTCTGCCGCTCCCCAGCCTCCATTGCTACCTCTATGGTTAGCCCTAGTCACAAACTTGCATAGCATCAACTGAGATTCTGTTCCAAGGTTTTGTAAACAGCAATAGATAAATAACTGTGTGGGCCTTGATGCAGGAGCAGTAGAAACGGGTTGTGTAATTGATCAAACATAGTGGATATCATGCTTGAATTCTACTCATCCTCCAAAGATCTCTGGGTAGCATGTATAGCAGGGATAGCCAACAAGCTGCCCACCAAATATTGTTGGATTCCAACTCCCATCTGTCTCAGCCAGCATGACCAACGGTCTGGGGTGATAACAGCATCCAAAATATTTGCTGGGCACCCTGTTGACTATGTTTGTTGTTGTGATGATTTTTATAACACTTAATGCCAGTATAGGCTTCTAAGTGATTTAGAATATAAAACCAGTCACACAAATGTTAAAATATAAACATCTGTAATTAAAATACGCACTAAAAACAATCCCATTAAGACATTTAAAGCTTATATCTGAGCTAGATTCAATACGCCCTAGTTTCATAAGCTCTTCAAAACAATTAACGGCTTCTCTTTATATGTATTAAAAAAGAAACCTCCAACCCAAGAAATTTCATTATATTTTTAAATATTAATCTGAAGCACAACTCTCATTATGCAAAGGAAAATGAGTGCAGGGGGTGAAAAGGAAATGTTCTTTGGATATAGGGGCTAAAGTCGTGACAGTTGTGTAAATGATTACATTAAGCAAAAAGACTTTAAATAATAATATTGCTCAGTCAAAATTTATTCAAGCTATTGCTGCTCTGCACAGTTGGAGAATAATGAAAAGGTCTGGGTGCAAATCAGAAATCCTCAGATTTTTTCGCATAAAAGAGGAATAATTTATTTTAACATCTCTTCTAGGCAACTAATATTTTGAGAGCTATTAACTCCTTGTGGGTGATTTTTCATTTACTGTAGTCTTGTTCGTTTTGCATCACCCATAAAAGAGGACATTGGCTCCTCTTCAGCCTCCTTTTTTGCTTAGTAATTCCATACACTATCCATTCATATAATCCATTCATTTTTAAATTGGTCTATTTCATACCATTTGTCAGTTATAACAGCTTCAGTGGCAAAGATGTGCATTTCGGATGCTTCATAGCAGGTGTAGCAGCTCACATTTTATGCTGGACCCAATGAAACCACCAGCCCCCAGGAGATGTAGGGCTGCGTTCTGATCTTGCTAAACGGAACCACCAAAGAATCTGCTATGAATTCCACACTGGTTATTGGGAATGTGGGATGAAGTCTATTCAGTTTGCAGTTAAAGAGGAATCTGTATAATTCATACATTCTGAAATAATATTTAAACCAACAACCATCCTTCAAAGCTTGAACATCTTTGAATTTTGCAATGCAGTTCTTCAGCCAAATAGCATGTACCAAAATGCATATACTTGGGTAAAGCATGCAAAAAGTGCATATATTCATGTGGAAAGGATTATATTATATTATGGGCATTGGCGTTGCAAAAAAAAAATGTGTCTGTTATAAAGAATTGCATTCAAACAATATTAGATATTAAACAATTTGCAAACTGATGTAGAAATGGGAAGAATTGAACTTACGTTTGGAAAAATGAGAAATCTGGGGCAAAAGAAATTAACTTATTCACACATCCCTGGTCAATATAAGTGTTATATATAAATGGCACCACATCACTGAAGAGCCAGCCAGGAGCCCACACTTCTGATTCCACAATAATATCAGTACACTTCCAGTGACTAGGAGGCTTCTTTCCCTCCTGCTTAGCCAGTCACTGAAATCACTAGCAGTAGATCTCTCCTTAGGAAACAGCTAAGAGAAACAAGCATAGGAAGACCCATGAGAGAGGGAAAGCGGCAGGATGATGCCTGTCTTGTTCGCTTGGCTTCTCTCTCTCAGAAGCCACACCTGGTGGCAGAAAAAGTCTTAAGCCTAAGGTCTAATGGAGGGGGAGCTAGCAGGGAGGGAAGCTGCTGGGCAGGTGGGGGAGGGAGAGAGACCCTCCCCCCCCCCAAAAAAATGAACGGAGGTGGGTGTGCAGCTGAGGTCCCCCCCCCCCGCCATTTCGAGTATTCTGAATAGCAATATGGATACTATACACACATGCAGAAATACAAACGTTTCCTAAAATTCAGCTAAGTTTCCTGCATTCCAGGGGGTTGGACAACCTATTTCTTAATAGGTTTAATTGGGTTTGGTGCTTTCTCTCTGCATGTCATTCCTTGAACAGCTTCCTGTGCAAAGATAAGGCTTGCTTTGCACAGGAAGCTGTTCAAGGAATGACAAGCAGCAAGAAAGTTAACATGTCAGGGAAAATGCACTTTTTCATTAATCAATAATTTATTTATTGTATTTGACTAAAAACCATTACAAATCCAGTTAATAAAACATCAAACCCAGTGACCCAAACCATAGCTCCCAGATTCTTTGGGCGAAGAAGCCAGGTGGGTGCCATGTGAACTCAGCGATGCGTCAAATGCTGGCTACATACTACCTCCACCTTCAAAGGTGGCATATTTCTGTATATCAGTTTCTGACAGAACCTGACCACAAGAGTCCCCGTGATTGTCAGGAACTGATATATGGAAATATGCCGCCTTTGAACCTGGAGGTTGTTTGGGTCATTGGTTTGGTGCTTTTGTAACTGCATTTGTAATGGCTATTAGTCAAATACAATAAATAAATTATTGATTGATCGATGAAAAAGTGCATTTTTCATTAGATACTAACTTTCTCTCTGTATGTCATTCCTTGAACAGCATCCTGTGCAAAGATAAGGCTTGCTTCTATTGCTCTGTTCATTTGCGCATTTGACTAATGTTGTGTGGAGGGAAATGCAACCACTGCACTGAAAAATTTTCCCCTCCTGCCCCCTTGGGTTTCTGGTGTGGCCTTCACAGATATTGGCACAACAGGGGGGGTTGGCTGCTGAGCTGTGCCCACCATTGTGAGGGCTGAGGGGGTGATGATGATGCCCCCCCAGCTGCTGCCAATGTCTGTGGGTTGACTGTGACGTCTCAAAAACTTTTGGCAGCTCAGCGGGTATAAATGTGGGCCAAGGTGCAAGCCTTGGCTGTTGCCCTCCCCAGAGAGGAATGGGCAACTCAGTGGCACTCAGCCTTGGTAGTCTCCTGCCCCGTGGCGGAAAGCTGGCAAGTGGAAGGAGGCAATCGCTCGGTGCTGGGATGCTGTGCAGCAAGACGGCAAGTAGAAAGTTTACTTGCTGGTGGGATCGCTACTTGAAGGAGACTGATATTCAGCTCTGAAGCTGGTTGATGTGTGGCAATGGACCTGGAGAGGCTGCAACGGGTGGATGGTTGTCAGAAGAGTTTGCATTCAAGCTAGTGGATGCCGCGAGACTACGCTGACATGGATGCAAACTGGTTTGGAAGCCTTGTTTGTTAACAGGCAGGCAAACAGAGGATGAGTCTGGGGGGACGCTGCTGGATGGGGGCCATCCCACTCACCTGTTTGCCTTTGCCTTACAGGGATGTCTGGAGCCGGTGAGGTTTTCCTCGAGTCAAACCTTGAAAATCATGAAGAGAACTGCAGGACATCCCTGTTGACATCGGAGAAATGAATGTGAAATACTGGCAGCGAGCAATGGACAAGGCCGTGGCCATACCTGAGAGAAGGAGCTTTGAAGGGAGACTGCAGGCGGACATCTGCTTCATCGCAAGGGATGGAGCAGTGGGGAGAGAGAAGAAAATGAGGGAGGAAACACTACGCCACATTGGCGCACCGTCCATTGAAAGTGCTATGAAGACGCTTTGAACAGGAATGGCTTCCCCTCAAGGATTCTGGGAACTGTAGGTGGTTAAGGGGATGGAGACTTGTTAGGCTGGTTAAGGATTCGGGATATGGTTAGAGTTAGGGTTAGAGTTAGGATAGGGTTAGGGTGGGGGTGGGGGTTGGGGTAGGGGTAGGGGCAGGGGTAGGGGTAGGGTTCCCTTCTTGCCAGGGAACTCTGGGAATTGTAGATTGGGTTAAGGGTTAGAGGTAGAGGTATGGTTAGCATCATGGGTAGAAATAGGGGTAGGGGTAGGGTTCCCTTCTTGCTAGGGAACTCTGCGAATTGTAGCACTAGTTAAGGGTTAAGGGCTAAATTTAGAGGTATGGTTAGCATGATGGGTAGAAGTAGGGGTAGGGGTAGGGTTCTCTACTTGGCAGGGAACTCTGAGCATTGTAGCTCTAGTTAAGGGTTAGCGTTACAGTTAGGGTTAGAATCAGGGGTAGAGGTAGGGGTAGGGTACTCTGCTTGCCAGGGAACTCTGGGCATTGTAGCTCTGGTTAAGGGCTAAGGGTTAGCATTGGGTTAGTTAGCGTCAGTGCCAGGGGTAGGGTTAGGGTTAGGAACAGGGTTCCATTCTTGGGAGGGAATTCTGGGAGCGGACCAGGGGGCCTCCTAACAACTCTCCACACCCTTTTCAAACTATACTTCCCAGATTCTTTGGGGGGGAAGCCATAAGTGTTTCAAGCGGCTTCATAGCTCTTTCAACGGTGTGGATGTGGCCCTGGCCTCCCTCACCCCACTGTCTCTTATTATTGAAGAATCAAAAGGATTTCCCAATTCAAATCTCTCGGAAACCGTAAACAGGAAGAAGAAAGACTTTGTATCTGATGCCATTTTGAAATGTCTTAACTTGACATGCCAATAAAGGTATTTGTATTGTATTGTGTTGTGTTGTGTTGTATTATGATTATCATGGGATGTGGAGTGGTAAATGTTAATGAGGATGACGTGATACTTCTATAAACTGGCACATCCCTTCTTGTGGGCGTGGAAGGAGGGACTTGCGGCCAGACAAGCGACATTATAACATTTGTTTTTCCTGATGAAGATGTGCCTGATCTTGGGTTAGCCCACCTGCAAGTTTTGTATAATAAAAAGGTTTTCTAATTCCCACATTTTGTCCAGATCACTTTATTTAAAAGGTTCCAGAGAGCTTAAATCAAAGGAACCAGTTTATTTTTTTCTCACAAAGGGCAATATAAATATTCCCATAACTGCCAAAACAAACAATCTTGCAGCACTATAAAAACTAACAGATTTTGGGAAAACATTTTTTAAATGGGAGGGTCAGGGGGCCTTGTTGGGTGCTAAAGAGGGTTTCTGAGGGTGCCATAGAATACACCTGCCACACGTGTCACAAGGGGGGGGGGGCTCCTCAGTCATCATTTCTTTATTAATAAATGCCCCCCCTTGAGGCCTCGTTTCCCCAGCCCTGTCTATGTATCATCTCCTGTGATGTCACAGACAAAGCAGCTGAGAGGAAAGAGGCAGTTTCTTATTCTAGAATTTCAAACCCAGGAACTCAGGAGGGAGACATTTTTCAGCCCTGGGGCTGCATTTCCCTCCTCACAACACTAGTCATATGCACAAATGAACAGAGCAATGAAAGCAAGCCTTATCTTTGCACAGGAAGCTGTTCAAGGAATGACATGAAGAGAGAAAGTTAGCATCTCAAGAAAAAGCACCTTTTCATCAATCAATCTATCAATCAATGAATCAATGATTGAATTTGACTAAAAGCCATTACAAATCCAGTTACAAAAGCACCAAACCCAATGACCCAAACAACCGCCAGGTTCAAAGGCGGCATATTTCTGTATATTAGTTCCTGAGAATCACGAGGGCTGTTGTGTTCAGATTCTGCAGCTTTCTTACTCTAATGAGGAAGACTTGCAAGAGAATATTTTAATGTAGCACTCCAAGAAATGTTGCAAGTTTCGCAGATTCACATGATGCACTCCAAAATCAGAAGTATTGAAACTATTCCAGCAACAAGCTTGCTATTCAGACACAAGGGTTTGGGTCATTGGGTTTGGTGCTTTTGTAACTGGATTTGGAATGGCTTTCAGTCAAATTCAATAATTGATTGATTGATGAAAAAGTGCTTTTTCCCTGAGATGCTAACTTTCTCTCCGCATGCCATACCTTGAACAGCTTCCTGTGCAATGATAAGGCTTGCTTTAATGGCTCTGTTCATTTGTGCACTTGTGTTTTGTTGAGGGAAATGCAAGCACTGGGCTGAAACATGTCCCCCTCCTGTCCCCTTGGATTTCACAGATATTGGCACAACGTGTGTGTGTGTGGGTTATTTTGGTTGTTGTTTTTTTTGGGCTGCTGAGCTGGCGCTCACCATTGTGAGGGCTGAGGGGGTGATGGTGATGCCTCCCCAGCTGCTGCCAATGTCTGTGGGATGACTATGATGTCTCAAAAACATCTGGCAGCTCAGCGGGTATAAATGTGGGCCAAGGGGCAAGCCTCAGCAGTTGCCCTCCCCAGAGAGAAATGGGCAGCTCGGTGGCACTCAGCCCTGGTGGTCTCCTGCCCCGTGGCGGCAAGCTGGCAAGCGGAAGGAGGCAATCGCCCAGTGCTGGGATGCTGTGCAGCAAGAAGGCAAGTACAATTGTTACTTGCTGGTGGGATCACTACTTGAAGGAGACTGATATTCAGCTCTGAAGCTGGTTGATGTGTGGCAATGGACCTGGCGAGGCTACAGCTGGTGGATGGTTGTCGGAAGAGTTTGCATTCAGGCTAGTGGATTCCGTGAGGCTACGCTGGCTGAGATGGATGCAAACTGGTTTGGAAGCCTTGTTTGTTAACAGGCAGCCAAACAGAGGAGGAGTCTGGGGGGACGCTGTTGGATGGGGGCCATCCCACTCACCTGTTTGCCTTTGCCTTACAGGGATGTCTGGAGCCGGTGAGGTTTTCCCCGAGTCAAGCCTGGAAAGCCATGGAGAGAACTGCAGGACGTCCCTGTTGACATCGGAGAAATGAATGTGAAATACTGGCAGCGAGCAATGGAGAAGGCCGTGGCCATACCTGAGAGAAGGAGAGAAGGCCATACCTGAGAGAAGGGAGACTGCAGGCGGACATCTGCTTCATCGCGAGGGATGGGGCAGTGGGGAGAGAGAAGAAAATGAGGGAGGAAACACTACGCCACATTAGGCGCACCGTCCATTGAAAGTGCTATGAAGACGCTTTGAACAGGAATGGCTTCCCCTCAAGGATTCTGGGAACTGTAGGTGGTTAAGGGGACGGAGACTTGTTAGGCTGGTTATGGATTAGGGATATGGTTAGAGTTAGGGTTAGAGCTAGGATAGGGATAGGGTAGGGTTGGTGTAGCGGGAGGGGGAGGGGTAGGGGTAGGGGCAGGGGTAGGGTTCCCTTCTTGCCAGGGAACTCTGGGAATTGTAGATTGGGTTAAGGGTTAGAGGTAGAGGTATGGTTAGCATCATGGGTAGAAGTAGGGGTAGGGGTAGGGTTCCCTTCTTGCCAGGGAACTCTGGGAATTGTAGCGCTAGTTAAGGGTTAAGGGCTAAATTTAGAGGTATGGTTAGCATCATGGGTAGAAGTAGGGGTAGGGGTAGGGTTCTCTACTTGGCAAGGAACTCTGAGCATTGCAGCTCTAGTTAAGGGTTAGCGTTACAGTTAGGGTTAGAATCAGGGGAAGAGGTAGGGGTAGGGGTAGGGTACTCTGCTTGCCAGGGAACTCTGGGAATTGTAGCTCTGGTTAAGGGCTAAGGGTTAGCGTTGGGTTAGTTAGCGTCAGCGCCAGGGGTAGTGTTAGTGTTAGGAACAGGGTTCCATTCTTGGGAGGGAATTCTGGGAGGGGAACGGGGGGCCTCCTAACAACTCTCTGCACCCTTTTCAAACTATACTTCCCAGATCCTTTGGGGGAAGAAGCCATGAGTTTTTAAAGCGGCTTCATAGCGCTTTCAACGGTGTGGATGTGGCCCTGGCCTCCCTCACCCCACTGCCTCTTATTATTGAAGAATCAAAAGGATTTCCCAATTCATATCTCTCGGAAACCGTAAACAGGAAGAAGAAAGACTTTGTATCTGATGCCATTTTGAAATGTCTTAACTTGACATGCCAATAAAGGTATTTGTATTGTATTGTGTTGTGTTTTGTTTTGTTGTGTTGTGCAGCAAGGAGAAGGCAAGTACAATTGTTACTTGCTGGTGGGATCGCTACTTGAAGGAGACTGATATTCAGCTCTGAAGCTGGTTGATGTGTGGCAATGGACCTGGCGAGGCTGCAGCTGGTGGATGGTTGTCGGAAGAGTTTGCATTCAGGCTAGTGGATTCCGTGAGGCTACGCTGGCTGAGATGGATGCTAACTGGTTTGGAAGCCTTGTTTGTTAACAGGCAGCCAAACAGAGGAGGAGTCTGGGGGGACGCTGTTGGATGGGGGCCATCCCACTCACCTGTTTGCCTTTGCCTTACAGGGATGTCTGGAGCCGGTGAGGTTTTCCCCAAGTCCAGCCTTGAAAGTCATGAAGAGAACGGCAGGACGTCCCTGTTCAAATCGGAGAAAGGAATGTGAAATAATGGCAGCCAGCAATGGACAAGGCCATGGCCATACATGAGAGAAGGAGCTTTGAAGGGACACTGCAGGCGGACATCTGCTTCATCGCAAGGGATGGAGCAGTGGGGAGAGAGAAGAAAATGAGGGAGGAAACACTACGCCAAATTAGGCGCACCGTCCATTGAAAGTGCTATGAAGACGCTTTGAACAGGAATGGCTTCCCCTCAAGGATTCTGGGAACTGTAGGTGGTTAAGGGGATGGAGACTTGTTAGGCTGGTTAAGGATTCGGGATAGGGTTAGAGTTAGGGTTAGAGTTGGGGTAGGGTTAGGGTTAGGGTAGGGGTTGGGGTAGGGGCAGGGGTAGAGAGAGGTAGGGGTACGGGTATGGGGTAGGGTTCCCTTCTTGCCAGGGAACTCTGAGAATTGTAGCGCTAGTTAAGGGTTAAATTTAGAGGTAAGATTAGCATCATGGGTAGAAGTAGGGGTAGGGGTCGGGTTCCCTTCTTGCCAGGGAAATCTGGGCATTGTAGTTCTAGTTAAGGGTTAAATTTAGAGGTATGGTTAGCATCATGGGTAGAAGTAGGGGTAGGGGTAGGGTTCTCTACTTTGCAGGGAACTCTGGGCATTGTAGTTCTAGTTAAGGGCTAAGGGTTAGGGTTAGAATCAGGGGTAGAGGTAGGGGTAGGGGTAGGGTTCTCTGCTTGCCAGGGAACTCTGGGAATTGTAGCTCTGGTTAAGGGCTAAGGGTTAGCGTTGGGCTAGTTAGCATCAGCGTCAGGGGTAGGGTTAGGGTTAGGAACAGGGTTCCATTCTTGGGAGGGAATTCTGGGAGGGGAACGGGGGGCCTCCTAACAACTCTCTGCACCCTTTTCAAACTATACTTCCCAGATCCTTTGGGGGAAGAAGCCATGAGTTTTTAAAGCGGCTTCATAGCGCTTTCAACGGTGTGGATGTGGCCCTGGCCTCCCTCACCCCACTGCCTCTTATTATTGAAGAATCAAAAGGATTTCCCAATTCATATCTCTCGGAAACCGTAAACAGGAAGAAGAAAGACTTTGTATCTGATGCCATTTTGAAATGTCTTAACTTGACATGCCAATAAAGGTATTTGTATTGTATTGTTTTGTGTTGTGTTGTGTTGTGTTGTGTTGTGTTGTATTATGATTAAAATGGGATGTGGAGTGGTAAATGTTAATGAGGATGACGTGATACTTCTGTAAACTGGCACATCTCTTCTTGTGGGCGTGGAAGGAGGGACTTGCGGCCGGACAAGCGACTTTATGAGATGTGTTTTTCGTGATGAAGATGTGCCTGATCTTGGGTTAGCCCACTTGCAAGTTTTGTATAATAAAAAAGGTTTTCTAATTCACGCATTTTGTCCACATCACTTTATTTAAAAGGATCCAGATATCTTAAGTCAAAGGAACTAGTTTATGTATCTCTCACAAGGGGCAAAATAAACAATACCAATCCCTCAACTGCCAAAACACATGGTCCTGCACCAATGTAAAAGTAACAGATTTTGGGGAAACATTTTAAGAATGGGAGGGTCAGGGGGCCTTGGTGGGTGCTAAGGGGGGTTTCTGAGGGTGCCATGGAGTCCACATGCCACACGTGTCACAAGGGGGCGGGGCTCCACAGTCATCATGTCTTTATTAATAAATGCCCCCCCTTTGAGGCCTCGTTTCCCCAGCCCTGTCTATGTATCGTCTCCTGTGATGTCACAGACAAAGCAGCTGAGAGGAAAGAGGCAGTTTGTTATTCTAGAATTTCAAACCCAGGAACTCAGGAGGGGGACATTTTTCAGCCCTGGGGCTCCATTTCCCTCCACACAACACTAGTCATATGCACAAATGAACAGAGCAATGAAAGCAAGCCTTATCTTTGCACAGGAAGCTGTTCAAGGAATGATATGAAGAGAGAAAGTTAGCATCTCAAGGAAAAAAAGCACCTTTTCATCAATCAATCAATCAATTATTGAATTTGACTAAAAAGCCATTACAAATCCAGTTACAAAAGCACCAAACCCAATGACCCAAGCAACCTCCAGGTTCAAAGGCGGAATATTCCTATATATTAGTTCCTGAGAATCACGAGGGCTGTTGTGGTCAGATTCTGCAGCTTTCTTACTCTAATGAGGAAGACGTGCAAGAGAATATTTTAATGTAGCACTCCAAGAAATGCTGCAAATTTCGCAAATTCACATTATGCACTCCAAAATCAGAAATATTGAAACCATTCCAGCAAGAAGCTTGCTATTCAGACACGAGGGTTTTAGTCATTTATTCTTATTTTTAATTACTTGGCACCGCAAGCACTCTCTCCAAAAATGGCAAAGGCTACAAACCCACCTACTTGGGAAGAAGCCCCACTGAATTCAGTAGGACTTACTTCCAAGTAGACATGGGTGCAACAGTGCTGCAAGGCTCTGTCTTAGAAGTCTTCCTTTGTAACATAGAAAGCTGCCTGCATCAGTCCAGTGGCCCAAGTTCAACATCTCGTTTTCACAGATGCCTGTGCAAAAACCTCAATCAGAATCTGACCACAACAGCCCTCGTGATTCTCAGCAACTGAAATACAGAAATATGTCGCCTTTGAACCTGGAGGTAGCATGTAGCCATCACTTGACACACCGCTGAATTCACCTGGCATCCACCTGGCTGCTTCCCACAAAGAACCAGGGAGCTATAGTTTGGGTCATTGGGTTTGGTGCTTTTGTAACTGGATTTGTCATGGCTTTCAGTCAAATTCAATAATTGATTGATTGATTGATTGATTGAGGAAAAAGTGCTTTTTTCCAGAGATGCTAACTTTCTCTTCGCATGCCATACCTTGAACAGCTTCCTGTGCAATGATAAGGCTTGCTTTAATGGCTCTGTTCATTTGTGCACTTGTTTTTTGTGGAGGAAAATGCAAGCACTGAGCTGAAACATGTCCCCCTCCTGTCCCCTTGGATTTCACAGATATTGGCACAACTTGTGTGTGTGTTTGTGTGTGTGTGTGTGTGTGTGTGTGGTTTTTTTTTGGGGGGGTGGCTGCTGAGCTGGCGCTCACCATTGTGAGGGCTTTGGGGTGATGGTGATGCCTTCCCTGCTGCTGCCATTGTCTGTGGGGTGAATGTGATTTCACAAAAACATTTGGCTGCTGATCGGGTATATATGTGGGTCAAGGTGCAAGCCTCAGCAGTTGCCCTCCCCAGAGAGAAATGGGCAGCTCGGTGGCACTCAGCCCTGGTGGTCTCCTGCCCCGTGGCGGCAAGCTGGCAAGCGGAAGGAGGCAATTGCCCAGTGCTGGGATGCTGTGCAGCAAGGAGAAGGCAAGTACAATTGTTACTTGCTGGTGGGATCGCTACTTGAAGGAGACTGATATTCATCTCTGAAGCTGGTTGATGTCTGGCAATGGACCTGGCGAGGCTGCAGCTGGTGGATGCTTGTCGGAAGAGTTTGCATTCAGGCTAGTGGATTCCGTGAGGCTACGCTGGCTGAGATGGATGCTAACTGGTTTGGAAGCCTTGTTTGTTAACAGGCAGCCAAACAGAGGAGGAGTCTGGGGGGACGCTGTTGGATGGGGGCCATCCCACTCACCAGTTTGCCTTTGCCTTACAGGGATGTCTGGAGCCGGTGAGGTTTTCCCCAAGTCCAGCCTTGAAAGTCATGAAGAGAACGGCAGGACGTCCCTGTTCAAATCGGAGAAAGGAATGTGAAATACTGGCAGCCAGCAATGGACAAGGCCATGGCCATACATGAGAGAAGGAGCTTTGAAGGGACACTGCAGGCGGACATCTGCTTCATCGCAAGGGATGGGGCAGTGGGGAGAGAGAAGAAAATGAGGGAGGAAACACGACGCCACATTAGGCGCACCGTCCATTGAAAGTGCTATGAAGACGCTTTGAACAGGAATGGCTTCCCCTCAAGGATTCTGGGAACTGTAGGTGGTTAAGGGGACGGAGACTTGTTAGGCTGGTTATGGATTAGGGATATGGTTAGAGTTAGGGTTAGAGCTAGGATAGGGTTAGGGTAGGGGTTGGGGTAGGGGCATGGGTAGGGGCAGGGGTAGGGTTCCCTTCTTGCCAGGGAACTCTGGGAATTGTAGCTTGAGTTAAGGGTTAGAGGTAGAGGTATGGTTAGCATCATGGGTACAAGTAGGGGTAGGGGTAGGGTTCTCTACTTGGCAGGGAACTCTGGGCATTGTAGCTCTAGTTAAGGGTTAGCGTTACAGTTAGGGTTAGAATCAGGGGTAGAGGTAGGGGTAGGGGTAGGGTACTCTGCTTGCAAGGGAACTCTGGGCACTGTAGCTCTAGTTAAGGGCTAAGGGTTAGGGTTAGAATCAGGGGTAGAGGTAGGGGTAGGGGTAGGGTTCTCTGCTTGCCAGGGAACTCTGGAAATTGTAGCTCTACTTAAGGGCTTAGGGTTAGCATTGGGTTAGTTAGCGTCAGTGTCAGGGGTAGGGTTAGGGATAGGAACAGGGTTCCATTTTGGGAGGGAATTCTGGGAGAGGAACGGGAGGCCTCCTAACAACTCTCCACACCCTTTTCAAACTATACTTCCCAGATTCTTTGGGGCAAGAAGCCATGAGTTTTGAAAGCGGCTTCATAGCGCTTTCAATGGTGTGGATGTGGCCCTGGCCTCCCTCACCCCACTGCTTCTTATTATTGAAGAATCAAAACGATTTCCCAATTCAAATCTCTAGGAAACCAAAAACAGGAAGAAGAAAGACTTTGTATCTGATGCCATTTTGAAATGTCTTAACTTGACATGCCAATAAAGGTATTTGTATTGTATTGTATTGTATTGTGTTGTGTTGTGTTGTGTTGTATTATGATTAAAATGGGATGTGGAGTGGTAAATGTTTATGAGGATGACGTGATACTTCTGCAAACTGGCACGCCCCTTCTTGTGGGCATGGAAGGAGGGACTTGTGGCCGGACAAGCGACTTTATAACATTTGTTTTTCCTGATGAAGATGTGCCTGATCTTGGGTTAGCCCACTTGCAAGTTTTGTATAATAAAAAGGTTTTCTAATTCCCACATTTTGTCCAGATCACTTTATTTAAAAGGTTCCAGAGACCTTAAGTCAAAGGAACCAGTTTATTTTTTTTCTCACAAAGGGCAATATAAATACTCCCATAACTGCCAAAACAAACAATCTTGCAGCAGTATAAAAACTAACAGATTTTGGGAAAACTTTTTTTAAAATGGGAGGGTCAGGGGGCCTTGGTGGGTGCTAAGGAGGGTTTATGAGGGTGCCATGGAGTCCACATGCCACACGTGTCACAAGGGGGGGGCCTCCACAGTCATCATGTCTTTATTAATAAATGCCCCCCCCTTTGAGGCCTCGTTTCCCCAGCCCTGTCTATGTATCATCTCCTGTGATGTCACAGACAAAGCAGCTGAGAGGAAAGAGGCAGTTTGTTATTCTAGAATTAGAAACCCAGGAACTCAGGAGGGTGACATTTTTCAGCCCTGGGGCTGCATTTCCCTCCTCACAACACTAGTCATATGCACAAATGAACAGAGCAATGAAAGCAAGCCTTATCTTTGAACAGGAAGCTGTTCAAGGAATGACATGAAGAGAGAAAGTTAGCATCTCAAGAAAAAAGCACCTTTTCATCAATCAATTAAACAATAAATCAATTATTGAATTTGACTAAAAGCCATTACAAATCCAGTTACAAAAGCACCAAACCCAGTGACCCAAGCAACCTCCAGGTTCAAGGGCGGCATATTTCTGTATATTAGTTCCTGAGAATCACGAGGGCTTTTGTGTTCAGATTCTGCAGCTTTCTTACTCTAATGAGGAAGACTTGCAAGAGAATATTTTAATGTAGCACTCCAAGAAATGTTGCAAGTTTCGCAGATTCACATGATGCACTCCAAAATCAGAAATATTGAAACCATTCCAGCAACAAGCTTGCTATTCAGACACAAGGGTTTTAGTCATTTATTCTTATTTTTAATTACTTGGCACCACAAGCACTCTCTCCAAAAATGGCAAAGGCTACAAACAGACCTACATGGGAGGAAGCCCCACTGAATTCAGTAGGACTTACTTCCAAGTAGACATGGGTGCAACAGTGCTGCAAGGCTCTGTCTTAGAAGTCTTCCTTTGTAACATAGAAAGCTGCCTGGATCAGTCCAGTGGCCCAAGTTCAACATCTCGTTTTCACAGATGCCTGTGCAAAAACGTCAAGCAGAATCTGACCACAACAGCCCTCGTGATTCTCAGCAACTGAAATACAGAAATATGTCGCCTTTGAACCTGGAGGTAGCATGTAGCCATCACTTGACACACCGCTGAATTCCCCTGGCATCCACCTGGCTTCTTCCCCCAAAGAATCAGGGAGCTATAGTTTGGGTCATTGGGTTTGGTGCTTTTGTAACTGGATTTGTCATGGCTTTCAGTCAAATTCAATAATTGATTGATTGATTGATTGATTGAGGAAAAAGTGCTTTTTTCCAGAGATGCTAACTTTCTCTCCGCATACCATACCTTGAACAGCTTCCTGTGCAATGATAAGGCTTGCTTTAATGGCTCTGTTCATTTGTGCACTTGTGTTTTGTTGAGGGAAATGCAAGCACTGGGCTGAAACATGTCCCCCTCCTGCCCCCTTGGATTTCACAGATATTGGCACAACATGTGTGTGTGTGGATTTTTTTGGGGTTTTTTGTTGTTGTTTTTTGGCTGCTGAGCTGGCGCTCACCATTGTGAGGGCTGAGGGGGTGATGGTGATGCCTTCCCAGCTGCTGCCAATGTCTGTGGGATGACTATGATGTCTCAAAAACATCTGGCAGCTGGGCGGGTATAAATGTGGGCCAAGGGGCAAGCCTGGGCAGTTGCCCTCCCCAGAGAGAAATGGGCAGCTCGGTGGCACTCAGCCCTGGTGGTCTCCTGCCCCGTGGCGGCAAGCTGGCAAGCGGAAGGAGGCAATCGCCTGGTGCTGGGATGGTGTGTAGCAAGGAGAAGGCAAGTACAAGTGTTACTTGCTGGTGGGATCGCTACTTGAAGGAGACTGATATTCAGCTCTGAAGCTGGTTGATGTGTGGCAATGGACCTGGCGAGGCTGCAGCTGGTGGATGGTTGTCGGAAGAGTTTGCATTCAGGCTAGTGGATTCCGTGAGGCTACGCTGGCTGAGATGGATGCAAACTGGTTTGGAAGCCATGTTTGTTAACAGGCAGCCAAACAGAGGAAGAATTTGGGGTGACGCTGTCAGATGGGGGCCATCCCACTCACCTGTTTGCCTTTGCCTTACAGGGATGTCTGGAGCCGGTGAGGTTTCCCTCGAGTCAAACCTTGAAAGTCATGAAGAGAACCGCAGGACTTCCCTGCTGACATCGGAGAAATGAATGTGAAATACTGGCAGCAAGCAATGGACAAGGCCGTGGCCTTACCTGAGAGAAGGAGCTTTGAAGGGAGACTGCAGGCGGACATCTGCTTCATCGCAAGGGATGGGGCAGTGGGGAGAGAGAAGAAAATGAGGGAGGAAACACTACGCCACATTAGGCGCACCGTCCATTGAAAGTGCTATGAAGACGCTTTGAACAGGAATGGCTTCCCCTCAAGGATTCTGGGAACTGTAGGTGGTTAAGGGGACGGAGACTTGTTAGGCTGGTTAAGGATTAGGGATATGGTTAGAGTTAGTGTTAGAGCTAGGATAGGGTTAGGGTAGGGTTGGTGTAGGGGGAGGGGGAGGGGCAGGGGTAGGGTTCCCTTCTTGCCAGGGAACTCTGGGAATTGTAGCTTGGGTTAAGGGTTAGAGGTAGAGGTATGGTTAGCATCATTGGTAGAAGTAGGGGTAGGGGTAGGGTTCCCTTCTTGCCAGGGAACTCTGGGAATTGTAGCGCTAGTTAAGGGTTAAGGGCTAAATTTAGAGGTATGGTTAGCATCATGAGTAGAAGTAGTTGTAGGGGTAGGGTTCTCTACTTGGCAGGGAACTCTGGGAATTGTAGCTCTAGTTAAGGGCTAAGGGTTAGCATTGGGTTAGTTAGTGTCAGCGCCAGGGGTAGGGTTAGGGTTAGGAACAGGGTTCCATTCTTGGGAGGGAATTCTGGGAGGGGACCGGGGGGCCTCCTAACAACTTTCTGCACCCTTTTCAAACTATGCTTCCCAGATCCTTGGGGGGGAGAAGCCATGAGTTTTTAAAGCGGCTTCATAGCACTTTCAACGGTGTGGATGTGGCCCTGGCCTCCCTCACCCCACTGCCTCTTATTATTGAAGAATCAAAACGATTTCCCAATTCAAATCTCTCGGAAACCGTAAACAGGAAGAAGAAAGACTTTGTATCTGATGCCATTTTGAAATGTCTTAACTTGACATGCCAATAAAGGTATTTGTATTGCATTGTGTTGTGTTGTGTTGTATTATGATTAAAATGGGATGTGGAGTGGTAAATGTTAATGAGGATGACGTGATAATTCTGCAAACTGGCAAACTTCTTGTGGGCGTGGAAGGAGGGACTTGCGGCCGGACAAGCGACTTTATGAGATGTGTTTTTCCTGATGAAGATGTGCCTGATCTTGGGTTAGCCCACTTGCTTTATTGTCCAACCTCCTGGAATGCAGGAAACTCAGCTGGAATTTAGGAAACGTTTCTTTTTCTCCATGTGTTTATAGTATCCATATTGCTATTCAGAATACTCGAAATGGGGGGGGGGGGGACCTCAGCTGCACACCCGCCTCCCTTCATTTTTTTGGGGGGAAAGGGTCTCTGCCCAGCAGCTTTCCTGCCAGCTAGCTCCCCCTCCATCACCCCACTGGTATTGCATCCTCCCCCAGCCCCCCCCCTAAAGCATTTTGCACTAACCTGAACCCTTGCAGGCTAAGAGGAAGGGCACAATGAGAAGGGGCGGGGTGACCGGGTTACTTAAACCACACCCCTTTCCCAACGGAAGCAGCTTGGGGGGGGTCCTCTGAGAGAGAACAACAGAACAGAACAAAGAAGAAAGAAGACGGAAGTGGCGCACAGTTCCTTCTGTTCCCACAGTTCCAAAGAATGGAATGTGATCACACACACTCTGCAGCGCGGGAGAGAATGAAACTCCTGACATCCACCACTCCCTTTTCTCCTTCTCTTGAACTCTTCAACTTTAACTCTTCAGTGGTGTCCAAACTTTTTCCAAAGAGGGCCAGATTTGATGAAGTGAAGGGCTGTGAGGACCAACCAAAGTTGTTAACCTTTCTTTAGCATTGAAGTTGTTGAGTTTTTTTTAGGATTTTACCCCAGGAAATAAACTGTCACAGGGACTGTATTAAACCGACCAGCGGGCTGGATTAGGCCCCTGAAACGGACTTTGGACATGCCTGGTCTAAGCACTGTAGGGGAGGGGTCAAATGGGGCAGTTCTTGCATAGCCCCAGGGGCAGGGACCAATCTGTCACCTCTTCATTACCTCCCTTCTTTTCATTCATTACCTCCCCTCCATCCTGTACATATGTGGCATATGTTGCTGGGCTAGGCACTCAGCCTCCTCGTGACGATGCATGCACAACGTCGCATACGTGACATGACACTGGGTCCCCCAGTCTTGGGCTGAAGCCAGCGCCTCCTACAAGAGATTACGTTGCATTGGACAAGGAAACAAGCCACAGAGTGATTGACTGAGTTTAACAGCAAAATTACTAGGCTAGTAGGGTGGAACTTGGCACCGCAAACGTCACCTCCTAGGCACTGCACACTTGATCTCATAGGTGCCCTCTCACCAGGTCCAGGTTCTACCAGTCTTCATTGGCAAATGTTATTAGGCACGGATGGGCGGCGGAATGTCAGCTACGAGCTAAATAGATGCCATAGTCTTAGCCTTCAAAAATGTTTTAAATGTAAAATATCTCTTTGTTCTCGTCAAAAGAATGCTTTTAATATGATAATAGTGACACCGCTGCTCAATTTGCCTCTTTCCTGTTAAAAATTCCAACAGATCTGAATGCATCTTTTTTTATTATACCTGTTAAAATGATTTATTGTAAGGAAATGAAATGTTAATGATTGGTATAAAGATGCAATTTTATGCAAGCATACAATAGTGTAATGCAGATATCTTCAAATGTCAACCAAGTCATAGGGAACGGGAATAGATAGGTGTATGATAGATAATTGTTTGTTCCCCCCCCCTTTATTGTGAACTGACAGTTTCTTTCTTTCTTCTTCTTCTTTTAAAAAAAGAGTTTCACTGTTGAAATGTTATTTTTTTATATAACTTTAAGGTGATGTCTGATTAACACAAGCCTAAAATTGGTGCTGATTTTGTTTGTAAAGTTCAGTCTTTGTTTGGCTGACTTTTGAATTATGATGTTGCGTCCCAGGTTGAGGGACCTGAAAAACCTGGATCTTCAAAGCCAATGTACCCAATGGCAAAGTGTAGCACAGGCAGACTTCAGACTGGTTTTATTCTATTAAAACTTCCTCCCAAAGGAGCCCAGGGTGGGAAACAACCAATACAACATCTTAAAAAAAAACTTTTTAAAAATTCCAATACAGATATAGGCTAGGAGAGAGCCCTGCATAATGGCTTGTTGGAGGAGGAAGGTCTTCAGTGGATACCAGATATTTCTTCCATTTAATGGGAGGGAGCTCCAAAGCACTGGAGCTGTGGCACTAAAAGCCTGGTTTCTATACTGTGCAGACTGGACTTCCTGGTAAGAGAGTACCTCCAGGAAGCCCCTTTTCTGCACAGCACAGTGATCAATTGGGTATATAAAGAGTGAGACAATCTTTTAGGTATCATGGTCTCAAACAGAAGAGGCAGGGGCGTCGCTGGGGAGGTGCCAGGGTAGGGGGTGTCAAGTGGCGGCCCCTCCTGTCACTCCCCAAGGGGAGCCCCGGCAGCCTGTCTGTGCAGTGCTGCTGCTCCCGAGGCGACGGAGCGAGCAGCGTTGTGTGGAGAGTGGCGGGAGGGGCCACCGCTTGTCACCTCCACACGCCGGTGCTCGCTCCGACGCCCCAGGAGCAGCAGCGCATGGCTGACGATGGAGTGCGCCTGCATAAAATGTTGCACAGGTGCACTCCGTCCGTGCGGCACTGCTGCTCCTGAGGCAACGGAGCGAGCAGCGGTGTGTGAGAGTGGCAGGAGG